>NW_022630995.1:11586193-11992687 GCF_010015895.1 Lontra canadensis | reverse complement strand
CCCAGGAAGCCGTCTGGCCCTGGGCTTTTGTTTGTTTGGAGATTTTTGATGACTGTTTCAATCTCCTTACTGGTTATGGGTCTGTTCAGGCTTTCTGTTTCTTCCTGGTTCAGTTGTGGTAGTTTATATGTCTCTAGGAATGCATCCATTTCTTCCAGATTGTCAAATTTGTTGGCGTAGAGTTGCTCATAGTATATTCTTATAATGGTCTGTATTTCTTTGGTGTTAGTTGTGATCTCTCCTCTTTCATTCATGATTTTATTTATTTGGGACCTTTCTCTTTTCTTTTTGATAAGTCTGGCCAGGGGTTTATCAATCTTATTAATTCTTTCAAAGAACCAGCTCCTAGTTTCATTGATTTGTTCTATTGTTTTTTTGGTTTCTATTTCATTGATTTCTGCTCTGATCTTTATGATTTCTCTTCTCCTGCTGGGTTTAGGGTTTCTTTCTTGTTCTCCAGCTCCTTTAGGTGTAGGGTTAGGTTGTGTACCTGAGACCTTTCTTGTTTCTTGAGAAAGGCTTGTACCGCTATATATTTTCCTCTCAGGACTGCCTTTGCTGTGTCCCACAGATTTTGAACCATTGTGTTTTCATTATCATTTGTTTCCATGAATTTTTTCAATTCTTCTTTATTTTCCTGGTTGACCCATTCATTCTTTAAAAGGATGCTGTTTAGTCTCCATGTATTTGAGTTCTTTCCAAATTTCCTCTTGTGATTGAGTTCTAGCTTTGGAGCATTGTGGTCTGAAAATATTCAGGGAATGATCCCAATCTTTTGATACCGGTTGAGACCTGATTTGAGACCCAGGATGTGATCTATTCTGGAGAATGTTCCATGTGCACTAGAGAAGAATGTGTATTCTGTTGCTTTGGGATGAAATGTTCTGAATATATCTGTGATGTCCCTCTGGTCCAGTGTGCCATTTAAGGCCTTTATTTCCTTGTTGATCTTTTGCTTGGATGATCTGTCCATTTCAGTGTGGGGAGTGTTAAAGTCCCCTACTATTATTATATTATTGTTGACGTGTTTCTTTGATTTTGTTATTAATTGGTTTATATAGTTGGCTGCTCCCACGTTAGGGGCATAGATATTTAAAATTGTTAGATCTTCTTGCTAGACATATCCTTTGAGTATGATATAGTGTCTTTCCTCATCTCTTATTATAGTCTTTGGCTTACAATCTAATTGATCTGATATAAGGATTGCCACCCCTGCTTTCTTCTGATGTCCATTAGCATGGTAAATTCTTTTCCACCCCCTCACTTTAAATCTGGAGGTGTCTTCAGGTCTAAAATGAGTTTCTTGTAGGCAACATATAGATGGGTTTTGTTTTTTTATCCATTCTGATACCCTGTGTCTTTTGATTGGGGCATTTAGCCCATTTACATTCAGAGTAACTATTGAGAGATATGAATTTAGTGCCATTGTATTGTCTGTAGGGTGACTGTCATGGTATATTGTCTCTGTTCCTTTCTGATCTACTACTTTTAGGGTCTCTCCTTGCTTAGAGGACCCCTTTCAATATTTCCTGTAGAGCTGGTTTGGTGTTTGCAAATTCTTTCAGTTTTTGTTTGTCCTGGAAGCTTTTTATCTCTCCTTCTATTTTCAATGATAGCGTAGCTGGATATAGTATTCTTGGCTGCATGTTTTTCTTGTTTAGTGCCCTGAATATATCATGCCAGCTCTTTCTGGCCTGCCAGGTCTCTGTGGATAAGTCGGCTGCCAATCTAATATTTTTACCATTGTATGTTACAGACTTCTTTTCCCAGGCTGCTTTCAGGATTTTCTCTTTGTCACTAAGACTTGTAAATTTTATTATTAGGTGACGGGGTGTGGACCTATTCTTATTGATTTTGATGGGGGTTCTCTGAACCTCCTGGATTTTGATGCTTGTTCCCTTTGCTATATTGGGGAAATTCTCTCCAATAATTCTCTCCAATATACCTTCTGCTCCCCTCTCTTTTTCTTCTTCTTCTTGAATCCCAATTATTCTAATGCTGTTTCATCTTATGTTGTCACTTATCTCTCGAATTCTGCCCTCGTGGTCCAGTAGCTGTTTGTCCCTCTTTTGCTAGGCTTCTTTATTCTCTGTCATTTGGTCTTCTATATTATTAATTCTTTCTTCTGCCTCATTTATCCTAGCAGTGAGAGCCTGCATTTTTTATTGGACCTCATTAACAGCTTTTTTGATTTCAACTTGGTTAGATTTTAGTTCTTTTATTTTTCCAGAAAGGTCTTTTATATCTCCCGAGAGAGTTTCTCTAATATCTTCCATGCCTTTTTCGAGCCCGGCTAGAACCTTGAGAATCGTCATTCTGAACTCTAGATATGACATATTACCAATGTCTGTATTGATTAGGTCCCTAGCCTTTGGTACTGCCTCTTGTTCTTTTTTTTGTGGTGAATTTTTATGCCTTGTCATTTTGTCCAGATAAGAGTATATGAAGGAGCAAGTAAAATACTAAAAGGGTGGCAACAACCCCAGGAAAATATGCTTTAACCAAATCAGAAGAGATCCCAAATCGTGAGGGGGGAGAAAGGGGATAAAAAGAGGTTCAGAAAAAAAACAAAAAAACAAAGAAACAATTAAAAAAAGAAAACCAATAAAGAAAAAAATATAAAAAGGAATATATATATATATATATATATATATGATAAACTAGTTAAAAAATGTTAAAAAAGAAAAGGATAAAAGTTAAAAATATTTAGCAGAAGAAGAGAAAAGAAATTGAAAAAGAAATTAAAAAAAATTAAATCAACTGCAAGGCTAAAGAATCATGGGGAGAAAGCCATGAGTTCCGTGCTTTGCTTTCTCCTCCTCTGGAATTCCGCTGCTCTCCTTGGTATTGAAACTGCTCTCCTTGGTAGGTGAACTTGGTCCTGGCTGGGTTTCTTGTTGATCTTCTGGGGGAGGGGCTTGTTGTAGTGATTCTCAAGTGTCTTTGCCCCAGGTGGAGTCGCACCGCTCTTACCAGGGGCCGGGCTGAGTAATCCGCTCGGGTTTGCTTTCGGGAGCTTTTGTTCCCTGAGCGCTTCCCGGAGGATGGGAATGAAGATGGCGGCCTCCCAGTCTCCGGCCTCGAGGAGTCGAGAGCCCGGGGCCCCACTCCTCAGTGCGCCCTCAGAGAACAGCGCCCAATTACTCCCGTCTGCCTGGCCTCCGGCAGCGCTCCAAGCTGACCGAGCCTGTGACTGGTTCAAGGTAACCCGGAGCTTAGAGCTCACTCCTCAGCTCTGTCTCTGTAGCTGGCTTCCCCGTTCTAATACCTGCAAGCTCTGCGACACTCAGACACCCCTGATCCTTCTGTGACCTTGCGGGACCTGAGGCCACACTGACCCCGCATGGGCTTCACCTCAGTTAAGCCTCTGGAGCGATGTCCCTCAGCGGAACAGACTTTTAAAAGTCCTGATTTTGTGCTCCGTTGCTCCGCCGCTTGCCGGGAGCCGGCCCCTCCCCCCGCGGTCTATCTTCCCGTTGCTTTGGATTCACTTCTCCGCCAGTCCTACCTTTCAGAAAGTGGTTGATTTTCTGCTGTTCTTCTCTTCGATCTCCCGTTGGATTTGTAGGTGTTTGCACTCTTTAGATAAGCTATCTAGCTGATCTCCCGCTACCTGAAGTAGTCTCAGCTGCTACTTCTCCGCCATCTTGACTCCTCCCTCCCCCCACTTTTTTATATAATAGTTTTTTTAAGATGTAATTTATATGTCATACAATTCTTCCTTTTAAAATACACAATTCTGTTCTTTGTAGATCCATAAAGTTATGCAGCCATCACTACAATTTCATCTTAGGACATTTTCTTCTTTTTTTTTTCTTAAAGATTTTATTTATTTATTTATTTGACCAAGAGAGGGAGAGAGAGAACGCAAAAGCACAAGCAGGGGGAACAGCAGGCAGAGGGAGAGGGTGAGGGAGACTCCCCAGTGAGCAGGGTGCCAGACATGGTGCTCAAACTCAGGACCCTGCGATTGTGACCTGAGCTGAAGCCAAATGCCTAACCAACTGAGTGACCCAGGTGCCCCAAAGTTTATAAGATTTTCATTATCCCTTCTAAAAAATGCCATATCCATTAGCTGTTATTTTTTATTTCCCCCTCTTCTCAGCTTCTGACAACCACTAATCTATTTTCTGTCCCTATTTGCCTGTTTCCAGAATAATCTTACTCCATTTCATATAAGTAAATCATACAGTCTCTGTTCTTGTGTGTGTGTGTGTGTGTGTGTGTGTGTGTGTGTTCCCTTCTTTGGCTTAGCATAATGTTTTCAAGGTTCATCCATGTTGTAGTATATATCAGTTCTTCATCATCTTTTATTGCTAAAAGAGATTTCTTTATAGGAATATACTTCATTTTCTTTATCCATTCATCAGTTGATGGTTTTTGGTTTATTTAATTTTTGGCTACTATGAATAATGTTGCTATGACCATTCATGTATAGGAAGGAGGAAGTTAGAGTCCTCATGCTTCTAAATCAGCAGGCAAAAAGGAAGATAACTGTGCTGTCTGGGTGATTGATCTTGACTACCAAAGGGAAATTGGATTACTACTCCATGGTGGAGGTAAGGAAGAATATGCCTGGAATACAGAGTTAGCTATCTTTATGTAAGGATGGAAGTAAGTTGTGAAAAAGAATGGTATCCATAATTTGCTTTAGAATTTTTCATCATAGACAATGATGTACATGTGTGAATGTTCATTAACTTTAATTCACATGCCTGAGGAAATTAACATTCGATCCAACTAAATTATGATTATATACCTCACAAGAGTTAATGAAGGCTCTTCAGACACACACACACACACACACACACACACACACACACTGGAGGCTGGAGGGGTGCGTGGTTGGCTCAGTTGGTTAAGCATCCAACTTCTGACTTTGGCTCAGGTCATGATCTCAGGGTCCTCGAATTGAGCTCTGCACTCAGCAGGATGTCTGCTTGAGATTCTCTTCATCTCCCTCTATCCCTCTCCCAACTCACACTCACTCTCTCTCTCTAAAACAAATAAATCTTTAAAAAGAAAAGCTACACTGGAGTATTAGTTTGCATAAGGAAGATTAGAATTATTTCCTTTGTTCAGATTAAGAGAGCTATTTGTGGGTAATGAAAAACATCATTCAGCATTTCTGCCCTGCAAAAACAGATAAATAAATCATATCTAGGTAATCCAGAGACATAATACACTTTGGGGTGGGATTCTCAGGCAGAGCTTTGATTCTGTTTTGTGTCTAAGGAGTTAACAGAAGAGTCTGGTGCCAAGGTTCCTGCTAGAAAGCTAGCTGAAGGCTGTCTCTAGCAGCATTTAGTGAGGAAGTGAAGTGATCAAAGAATCCTTCACAATATGCATTAGAGTGATTAGGTAGACAAAAAGATAGATTTTATTGATTTTACTACTCACCTACTTGCTATATATATATATGAAAATGTAGCAGAATTCTGTCTGTGATCCTTTTATTGTAACATATTAGCTGATCATGAGATAATGGAGGAAAGAAATGATGGCCTTCATCTACCTCTATTCACTGGCAGAACAGATACTTAATCAAACATCACAGTTGCTAACCACAAAAGTGTTTAGGTCCATTTTTAACAGGTGGGAGAACATTTTTCCCACTGGCTCATCTATAGTTTCTTCAATTTTTTTGTTCTAGATTTAAGATCAGGAAGTCTTGTTTGAATGTATGGTTACTTAATGTCTTAGACTGTGGGAACATATACATGGGAACATGTATATGTATATTTATAAATACATATATATATGTATATTTGTGTATATATGTGTGTATATACATAAATACATGTAACATAATGTATTTGTCTAAACAGATAAGCATATTCACATATGTGTGGGTATGTAAGTATGAAGAAAGAGAAAAAGAAAGGAAATTTCCCTCAGATCATTTTATTATTCATATTTATATGCCCAGTGACTGTGACACAGCTTAGAATGTGGTAGATGTTCATAAAATGTGTGTTTAAGGAAAGATTATTTAAGATATAGCTGATTTTATTCAAGTCATCACTTGAATTCCATACTATCTTTCTTGCTTAAAAATACACTTTAGCTTGATGTGAGTTGAAAGACAGTTATTTTTACAGAAATGTATTTTTTTTTACATTTTTTACACTAAAAATGTAATTTTTTTTCCTCCATGACCACATGGTATCATTTTAAGGAAACATTTACTTTTTATATTTACCAAATAATTTTAACTTGTAGATCAACACTGAGTGGGAATTTCTCTTATTATTGAAAACCCATTTCTCCCGGTCAGTAAGACCTACAACTACCATCTACAAGCAAAGTGGAACTGTTTATGTATAATGTGAAACTATCTCTCCTCACAATAAAATGTAATTCAAGGGCAATACTGGACCATTTTAAAATTTAAATGTAAGGTATTAATATTCTAAATCTTCAGGGTCATAAAAACAAAAACAAATGCAAACCCAACCTCATAGGGAGGGTAGTGATTATTTTGTTGTTGTTACGATGCCAATAGTAATGCCCAAGGACAAACTTGTTGAGAAGAATGATTTTGGTTTTAAAATATACTTTAAAGAGAAAGACAAGAATGTAAGAAATCCAAGACATACAGACTTCTAAGTCAGCAGATGAGGCAAGCATAAAATAATAATGAGGATATTTCCTATTTTTATAGCTTTTTGCAATGTAAAACAAGACAAGCAATAACAATAAAAATTCCAAATCTTTGGGAAGAAGAATTATAATTGAAATTCCCACTGAACTAATCTATAGTATGAGAATGTAGAGATAAGGAGTAAAAGATGGGGCACCTGGTGGCTCAGTGGAAAGCCTCTGCTTTTGGCTCAAGTCATGGTCTCAGGGTCCTGGGATCAAGACCCACATCAAGCCCTTCATTGAGCTCTCTGCTTGGCAAAGAGCCAGCTTCCCCCACCCCCTCTGCCTACCTCTCTGCCTACTTGTCATGTCTCTCTCTCTTTCAAATAAATAAATAAATAAATACTCTTTAAAAAAAAAAGGAAGGGGTAAAAGAAATTGCTGAAATAAGAGAGAAACAGTGATCTCTAATGCAATTTTGAATACAACAACCAAAACAAAATAATGAGAAATATAAGTCTGGGAACCTGGTCCTTCAGAGAAAATTGTTCATATTTTACCATTTGGGAGAGAAGAGCAGATGAAACCAAGATATATTTATTTTCTAGGTTTGTGTTCATCACATGTTAAGGCTTAGAACTAACAACACGACCTACACTGGATCCAAACAGAAATCCAGAGAAAAAGCAAATTAGTCAGAAAGAAAACAGGGTGTATGAAAGCAGAAGTAAACAAGAGAGAAATATTCCCAAATTATGGATATTAAGCACACTGTTCAGATTAAGCACTCATGGTTTTACAGATGCTCCAAAAAAATTAGTAGCAGCAATCAGGATTTATGTGTAAATATAGAGAATATTCATTTTTTCCCCAATCATTTGTAAGTACTCAATCATCAAAAACAAACCAAAAAAGAACATTTTTTCACTTAAAACTGGTTAACTGCAGAAGCTTGGATCCTTACCTAATACCTTTTTAAAGTCTTTATTCAGTCTGATAAATACTTATATTTTACATGTGATGTAAGAATCCTAATTACATGCAAATTTCTTTCAGCTAAAATTTTGTCCTAATATACATCCCATTCTAGAAATATAAAATATGAAAACATAATATCACTCATTATGTAGAATAACCAATACTCCAGCCTCTGTACAAAAGTCATGCTGTCTCTCAGTCCAGGAAAAATGAAGACGGGGTGAAAAGTTGAGCACACATTCTCTCAATGACATTCCTATAAGAAAACCAAAAAGAATAGTTAAATGGAATATTGAGGAGCTCAGCCAACAACTCCCCACAAAAGTTTAAGGAATCAGCAAAACAGTTATCAACCTTAGCTGCCTGTAGTCTGCTGAGTAACTCTTTATTTGTGATAACACTGTCACATTCCTAAAAAATCTCTTGCTTATTTGTCTCAGTTTTGCTTGTCTGTCCCACCATGAAAGTTTGGCAGTTCAAAAGAAGCCATGTAGAGAATAGTATCAAGCTCTTCTATGAGACTTTCTTTAGTTATTGTTAGTTGAAGGATCTCCACATTAAAGGGGATCTTGGTATGATGAAATATATTATTTGGTGAAGGCACCAAGATAGTTATCTCAAGTCCATGAAGCTGGAGCTGATCCAGAATAACTTTTAGATTGATCCAGTGACTAGAATCTGAGGACCACACGAGTACTTCCCCAGTGTTTCCAGAGCCAAAGAAACACAGATGCAGCATGGAAAGAACATAGAAACCTTTCATAGTCATCATAATCAGCTCTTGCTCTAACTAAACCTGGGCTGAAACCAAGTTCACAATCCCAGAAATCTCTTCCTTGATGCTCTCAATCAATTTATAGCAGGTTGAGCTGAACTTTGAAGTACATATTTTGTTTATTGGTTAAGATCAAATGCAGGTCAGGGGCGCTTGGGTGGCTCAGTGGGTCAAAGCTTCTGCCTTCAGCTCAGGTCATGATCCCAGGGTCATGGGATTGAGCCCCACATAGGGCTCCCTGCTCTGCGGAGAGCCTGCTTCTCCCTCTCCCACTCCCCCTGTTTGTGTTCCCTCTCTCACAGTGTCTCTCTGTCAAATAAATAAATAAAATCTTTAAAAATAAAAAAAAGTTCAAATGCAGGTCATTTGTTAAAAAATAACTCAACAAAATGAGTTAGTTTTTCTTTTAGAGGATATGAAAATAAAAAGACTTAATCACAAATTGAGAATAATTTCTAAATGATCTTAAGAAAATCCATCACTGGGGCGCCTGGATGCCTCAGTGGGTTAAAGTCTCTGCTTCAGCTCCGGTCATGATCCTGGGGTCCTGGAATCAAGCCCCATGTCAGACTCTCTGCTCAGAGGGGAGCCTGCTTCCTCCTCTCTGCTTGTCTCTCTGCCTACTTGTGATCTCTGTCTCTCAAATAAATAAATAAAATCTTAAAAAAAAAAAAAGAAAATCCATCACCATGTGATGCATATTCAGTTAAGAATGGACTTTTTTTTTGATAAATTTTTCTTTGGTTTTATTCAATGATCATTTGAACAGAATAGTCTTTCTAGTATTTCTCTCACTGACAACACTGCTAGGAAATGCAGGAGGAGAAATCACCTTTGCCAAAATCAGATTATGTGCATTAGGACAGGGAGAATATTTAAATCCAAATAGTCTTGTGCTAAATCCAGTGCCCTTTCTGCTAAGTCATGTCTATCTTTAAGAGACATAGAATAAACTTTTTCTTTTGCTTTTACTACAGATATGAATTCAAGTTCTGATTCTAGATCAGATTCATGTTATAGTGAAAAGAGATAGAATAGAAAAGGCAAGTCTTGTAAAAGATAACTTGATAATCTTATTCTTCCTTCCAGCACATCCAATTCTAATTTCATTGCTTTCTTGTACAAGACCTTTTATAATGTGAAATTCCATTTTTTTTGCTTGGATCCCCACACCTGGAAGCCACTACCTCATGCAGAAATGGATCCAAAGATATTTAGGACCATGACTTCATCTATAATTCTTTTGCTTAAAAAGTTGATTTTTTTCCAAGTAATTAGTCTACAGGAAATATATCATAATAACATAATTATTTTCAATTTCACAAGAATTTGACTAATAAAAATAGGATTGAGCAAATATTCAGTTGATCACCATATCTATAAATTCTACTCCCAAGTTGTATATTGATTTATTCTTTGTCAGTCTTTGCTATGACTTTAATCCTAGCCATTTTCATACCCAAGTTGGATTTCCTGCAATAGCCTTCTAATAGCCCTACCTGCATTTTCACACTGCTGTAACCAAGTTTCTACAAATAAAAGTTCTGGATTTTCAGAAAGTCTATTTTGGAGGATGTCAGTATTTAGTAGAATACTTCAATAACTTTCTCTTTTACATATGTTAAAATCTATATTCTCTGAAATGGCCCCCCAATGATCCTGACTAGTATTTTAATCTTGTCACTCTACTTTCTTCCTTCATCGATATCAACTTTCTTTGACTTTTTTTTAATCCAAATCTTCACTTAAATTCTAGTTAATTAGCATACTGTGTGGTATTGATTGCAGGAGTGGAACTCAGTGATTCATTACTAACATATAACACCCGGTGCTCATCCTAACAAGTGCCCTCCATACTAGTACCCTTCACCCATCTAGCTCATCCCCCACCTGTCTCCCTCCACCAACCCTTAGTTTGTTCTTTATAGTTAAAGAGTTTCTTAGGGTTTATTTCCCTTTCTCCATTTATCCCCCTCCCATATGTTTTTCTGTTTTCTTAAATTCCACATATGAGTGAAATCATATGGTATTTTTCTTTCTCTGACTTATTTCACTAACATAATACACTCTAGTTCCATCCACGCCATTGCAAATGGCACAATTTTATTCTTTTTTGTGGCTGTGTAATATATATATATATATATATATATATATATATATATATATATATACCACTTCTTCTTTATTCATTCATCAGATGGACATTTGGGCTCTTTCCATACTTTCGCTCTTGTTGCTAATGCTGCTATAACCACAGGATGCTGCATGTACCCCTTCAAATCTGTATTTTTTGTATCCTTTGGGCAAATACCTAGCAGCGCAATTACTGAATTATAGGGTATTTCTATTTTCTAACTCTTTAAGGACACTCCATTCTGTTTTCCGGAGTGACTGCACCAGTTTGCATTCCCACCAACAATGCAAGAGTTTTCCCCTTTGTTTGCATCCTCACCAACACCTGTTGTTTCTTGTATTGCTCATATTAGCCATCCTGATAGTGGGACATCTGCTTGTTCTATCCAGATCTTTATAAGCTGATTGCGGTGAATCCTTGATAATCTTGTGACATTTTATTTGTAACTGGAAGGCAAATACAAAGAAAGAAATTAATAAAATTTTGTTAAAGTTAGTCTTGGGTACACATTCTAAAAACTAAACAATCTTAGGTCCATAGATATTCTTATTATATGAACTCTAGTCTTTGCATAGGATTTTAACAAGTATAGTGGGGGAAATGAAAAAGAAATATATTATTAACAGAATATGGTTAAATGCAGACATAGAAAAAATTAAATATGCCTGTTATTAATTTAAGCCTATTTTTTTCCCAAGAAGGAAGTTTGGTACTATATGAAATACCACTTCCAGGATATTTCCAAGATCAAGTTAGTGATGACCCAAGATTGTGGGAAAAGATCCATTGAAAGGTTCTCAAGAATGAGTGCTAACATTTTCTTATACGGTGTACAACACAACCAATGATAATCCTCTAGAAAACACTAGTACTTATGAAGGATCATTAAGGACTATTCTCAAAGCACTGAGAAGCTCTGCACTTGTCATTGTACTGATGTTCCCCTCCATAGCAGCTCCTTTGATCTTCATATGAAGGACGTTATTATGCTGATCAGGAAACATGGGAAGCCCCACAAAGGGACCCCATGATAAACAGCTTCATAGTTCCCATTTACTCTACCATGAATGAGAAACGTTTTGGTTTGGGGATGACCTAGTTCGGGGTTAGAATTAGCAGTGGGTGAAGATTTCATTGTAATAGGCTAACAGGATTTTAGAGACAGAAGGGGAAGACTTATAAGATTAATCACCGAAAGAGACAGTATTTTCTACAAAAGCTAGGCACATCGTTACTACAGAAAACTGTACCCCAGAAAAAGGAAGCCTTAATTCCTTCTGTGTTGTCTGAAATTTTTTTTAATTATAGGACATATGAATCTGTAATAAGTAATGACCACATCTTTATTTGTATCATTCAAAACTGAGGTAAAATGAGAAACACTTAACAATTGTTAAATATAAGTTGAATTTATTGTAAAACAATTATTCATCTTATCCATCCTCCCACTCTACAGCTTTAATTTTCCATAATCTTAACAAGATTATTCTAGGGTATCCAATCATGGAGCTGAGTATTTTTTCCTAATGTGGCCAGTTTCTTTTCTTTCTATCTCCATAAAGCCTGTGGAAGGCACCGCATATATTTCACAATTCACAGGATAATGACATTTTAAGGTTGTAGAGTTATTTATAAGTATTGCACCCACCCTGCTTTAGGTGGTAATTGAGATGAGAATATATAGATGAAACACTGAAAGACAGAATGGGACTATTTACAACCACTTTTTAAAAAGTGCTTGCATCAGTCATCTATAAAGTATATATTTTGTCTGTTATCATTTATTAATTGAAGGATAGTTGACACACAAGGTTACCTTAATTTTAGACGTATAACATCATGATTTGACAAATTTATACCTTATGCTATGCTCACCGTAAGTGTAGCTACCATCTTTCAGATTGGTTATCTTTCCCCACTCCTTTTCTTCCTACTTCCTTTTACATCTTTTTTTCTTTTCTTTTAATTTTAGGTAAGAATGACATAGTGGGTTTGCTGATATTCCATCGTTCAACAAATTATCTTGTTTATAATTAGCATTTCAATTACCTTTTCATTCTAGAAAGTGCTAATTAATTAGAAAGACTATATGAATGTAGGCTTCTGTTTTTATGCTCAACTGCAATGGATCAAATCCTAATACAAGCAAAGATGTGGAAGATAATTTTGAGCATGATTTAGCTCTCTCTTTGTTACATCAGTTCTACCTTTTCCTTGTCCTTGAAGTGAATGTACTTCAGGTCTATTTGGGGAGAAGTCAGCCCAGGCCTTAAGATTTCAAATACTAAAACATGAACAGTGTGTTTAATGTTTTCCTCTCTATTTTAGTAAAAACAAATGATTCCAAAAAGATATGTTTCCATACTAATGGCAAGGCTCAGTAGGCAGGGCTCAAGTGTGCCTACACATGTTATTGTAATGTTTTACAAATTTTTACTAATACTTTCTCTTTTATGTTACATGTAAAAGGAGATTTAACCTTTAAATGGAAAGACACCATTAGTCACACTCTATTTCCAATTGGTAAATAGCTGTCCAGCAGAATCAAAGGTTATACTTATCTTCTGTGGAATCTGGGCATAGGTTGAGGCAATGAGGTTGTGCTTTTCTTTTGTGAGATTTTGAGTCACTATACCCAGAGGATAACACCAGAATATGATTGTCATCTGAGTTCTGCACAAATTCTTCTATTTCCTGCAGAGAAAAAAATTCCTTGTATTACAAAGATGTAGCATCATAGGGAATAAAATAAAGTTCACTTGCACTTGTAAAATGAAGATTCAAGAGAATTGACAGAGACGTGGTTAGATTGTTTTTACATGACACCTAGAGCCAACCAGTCTTTCTCTTTCTCTCTTTTTGCCATCCAGGCTCTTTGGGAAGAAGTATATACATATCTAAAACTTACAGCTTATGTACCTAATCATCGATTACTGAATAGCCATGGAACCAAGCCATTATACAAAAGGATTAGGTGATAAGAATACAGCACTTTTCATGATTGATGGACACTGTTACTTACCAGGTTTAATTTTATTAAAAACTGAGTGATTTGCAAACTTGTAAAAATATACCTCAAAAGAAATCCTTGAAATGGGTCTGAATTGGGTTTCTGAGATTATTATCATAACAGTGTATACCTAATAAATTATCACTGTGTTATCTGCTCTTTTAAAAAATATGGTTTCCATGGTAACTATCTCATGCTTAAGTCTTCCCTTATTTTTTTTTTTATAATTTTATTTTTTTTAAACATATATATATATATTTTTTCCCCCAGGGGTACAGGTCTGTGAATCTCCACGTTTACAAACTTCACAGCACTCACCATAGCACATACCCTACCCAATGTCCATAACCCCCCCCTCCCAGCCCCCCTCTGCCCAGCAACCCTCAGTTTGTTTTGTGAGATTAAGAGTCACTTATGGTTTGTCTCCCTCCCAATCCCAACTTGTTTCATTTACTCTTCTCCTACCACATTAACCCCCCATGTTGCATCTCCTCTCCCTCATATCAGGGAGATCATATGATAGTTGTCTTTCTCTGATTGACTTATTTCGCTAAGCATGATACCCTCTAGTTCCATCCACGTCGTCGCAAATGGCAAGATTTCATTTCTTTTGATGGCTGCATAGTATTCCATTGTATATATATACCACATCTTCTTTATCCATTCGTCTGTTGATGGACATCTAGGTTCTTTCCATAGTTTGGCTATTGTAGACATTGCTGCTATAAGTCTTCCCTTATTAATAGGGCTAGGAAAATATTTATTAGAATTGTGATATATAGTAATATATTATAAAAGGAGATAACATATTTAAACTGCCTCAATAATCATAAACTTCTTTGAGGAGACAGTGATTTTCTCTCTTCCTGATGTATAAAAGTTCCCAATTCAGTGGACATGAGTTACATATCCTTAATTTGAGACTGAGTACAGAGCTGATATTAGCTGTCTCTGTAAAGTAAACCCCTGCCATTTGTAGCTATACAAGTTGGCCTCTACAAACTCTGGCATTGGACCAGTCACATCATATTATATAAGAATAATGTCCTCTAGACTTTTGTGGCATCTCTGAAAACACCATGTTCCCAATTTAAAGACTATTAAGTGATCAGAGAAGAGATGACGTCAAAGTTGAGAGTAAAGTTGCACTTTTAGCCTTGTTAATATTTGTGGAATATTTCAGACATCTCAGAAATTATTGTCTTAATATTTATATTGATTCATGTCCCCAAATATATGAAGTTTGGATGAAGCTTTATATATGTATCATATTTATATGTATATGTGTTTATATACATAAATATATACATATATATTTATATGTATACTAAATTCGTTGAGTTCTTGGTCCAAGGACCCGTCATTGCTTTTTTCTTGTTTTTATTTTTAATTCTTGGTAATTAACAAATAATGATATATTAGTTTCAGGTATACAATATAACAATTCAACAATTCCATACATCACCCAGTACTCAACAAGACAAGTACATTCTTTAATCCCCATCACCTATTTAACTCATCCCCCAGCCCACTGTCCTCTGGTCACCATCACTTGCTATAATTAAAAGTCTGTTTCTTGATTTGTCTTGCTTCCTCTTTTTTCCCCTTTATTCATTTGTTCCGTTTCATAAATTTCACATATGAGTGAAATCATATGTTCTTTGTCTTTCTCTTATTGGACTTAGAATTATACTCTCTAGCTCCACCCATGCCATTGCAAATGGCAAGATTTTATTCTTTTTATGGCTGAAAAATATTCCATTGTATGTATGTACCACATCTTTATCCATTCACCCTCAAAGGACACTTGCACTACTTCCATATCTTGGCTATTGTAATTAATGCTGCCATAAATATAGAGGTATGTGTATCCCTTTGAATTAGTATTTTTTTCCCCTCATTGCTTTTCAATCTCTGTATTCAATGCTAATCTCACATAATCACCATAAGCATGACTGCTATTCATGATGCACAAACTTCTTATTAAGAGGTAAACTGGAATAATTTCCTCCCTCTTCCTCATTTTATCTGAGATGATTTTGTGAAATTATGTGACTTTTTTGGGTGGGTGTGTGTGTGTGTGTGTGTGTGTAAAAGTGGAAATTCGATGATAATTTATTTAGAATGGGAGATTATCTAGAGAGCCAGAGAAATTGTCACCTCTCTTTTGATATCTCTAGTTAGAAATTGGTTGATTATATTAAGTCTTAATAGATCTTGGTTTGCAGCTGTAACTTGATTGGCAAGAAAAAGGCCATTCATAATCCTGAAGTGAAATTTCATCAATATACATTTTCCTAGAAATAGAAATTGAGAATTCTGAGAACATCATTTATTCTGCAACCATCTTAAAATGATTTGGTTAATATTCTCACAGTACAAGTTAATAAAGATTTTCCTCCTCACTCTCTATTGATAGTTAAATAGTTCTTCTGTTTCCCAATATCATTTCCTTCCAACATCCCTAGCACTCTACATATTTTTCTTGGAAGATTTAGGAATGTGATAAAATATTATTTTCTTTTTCATTTCAAAAGGAACCTGTTTTCAGGTTGATAAAAAATAAATCAAAATTTAGATATTTTTTCTCATTCTCATGAACTCTACTTTATGCTGATGACCCTCAATATTTCCTTTTCTGTTTGATAAGCTTGAGACCTATCTTATCCAATGACTTCTAGAAAATTCTACTTGAAAATCCTACTAAGTGGTATTATTCCTCTTAGTAAATATTAAAAAAAAATAGAGCTCATTGCATTAATTTTAAACAAATTCTAACTCTATGAGTTTCCTATATCATTGGAAATGATCACTATAACATAAACATTCAAAATGGAAATCTAGGGGACTTCCTTCTTTCCTTACTTTCCTTACACTCCTTACTTCCTTTCACTCATTAATAATGTGGAACTTACCCTAAAGATTCTGAAGAAAGCATGCTCATCTCTCTACCACTATGATAATTGCCTGTGTTTATAACTCCATCAGCTTGTTTAGGAAGATTACAGCAGTCTCCTTAGTGATTTTTGTGGCTCTACTTTCCTGTCATTTTGATCCATTATCCATTCTATAGAAATAATATTTTGAGATGTACATCAATCATGCCATTTTTCAGTCTAGTTTCTCAATAGAATGCCTAAGACACCTTTTTGTATCTTAAGAGCCCTTCTGACATGGGAAACGGAAGTAGAGTGACCAACGAAAGATGTTCAATATCATGTCTCTGTTACTAAGACAGTAATCTTTAAAGGAAAATCAGGAGTCATATCACAAGGTATACAAAAATCTTTCAACATAATAATCTTACCTTACATAAAGATTTGGTGGGCTTGCCATGAACTTCTCTGAGAAATTTAAAATTAAGTAGGTATGGATGAGGAAATTCAAAATCCCAAAATGTTTGAATTCACCAAATTTCAGCTTTCCTCAGAGACTCGCATAAGTAGTGGATCTTCCTGGAGAAGATAAAGGATTGGGTGGAAGGATTAGCCTATAAGTTAAATAAGAAAATCACCTTGCCAATTTACAGATAAGCTACTAATGGAAAAATAAGTTTAGGTCTTCTAGAATAATATGGCTTCTGGATGTGAAGTGAAGGGGAGCATTAACGCAACAATATGGAATTCAAAAAAGAGAAAAAGAAAGAAAAACATAGTTAATTATATGTAAGTTTATTTCCAGACAGAAAATAAACCAAGGGCTAGAGGAGGAAGATGGTGGAGGAGTAGGGGACCCTAGTTTCATCTGGTCCCTGGAATTCAGCTAGATATCTATCAAATAATTCCAAACACCAGTGAACTTAACTGGGGATATAAGAAAAAAATTGTTGCAATTTTCAAATAGAAAAGCAACCACATTTTGCAAGGTAGGAGGTGTGGAGATGTGAATCTGAGACAATATATGTGTAGACAAAGTGTGGGTAATGGGAGCCTCTGTCAGCTGGCTACCAAAGAAGCACAAAATTGGCACTTTTAGAAGTCTGCTCCAGTGAGGGGGTGTCTCACTATTTGAAAGGCACTCAGGTGGCAAAGAAGGATGGAATCCTAAGGGGGACAGTATGGTCTCAGGATCCCTGGAGTCACAGAAAAAACTGTGCATGAATGTGGCAGAGTTCCCAGGCATGAGAGAGGGGAAGCAGACACTTCCCCTCAGCAAGACCAGGAGTGGGCTTGCAGCTCCGTGTTGCCATAAACCACTCATCACAACATGGTCAGGTGACCATTCTACAAGTGGAATCCAGCAAGCAGCAGAACCATGGCCCAGATCTCCCTCCCTCCCCTCAGAGAACAGCACAGTTGCAGACTCAAAACAGGTCATGTGTTAGAGATAAAGATGCTTGGTCACAAGCTGGGTGAACACAGAGTGTGAACAGAAACTAAGGAGACAATAGAGATTGACTGTTTTTCTGTGAGGGCTCACTGAAGAGTTGGAGGCACGAACTTTAAGCTCCCAAGCTAGAGACTGAGTGCCACCATTTTCATTCCCCTTACCTGCTCCAGATATCCAGAGCTACTTAAATTGAGCCTGGTCCCTTGGCAAGGGCTATGCAGTCCACTGGTGGCAAGGTCACCTGAGAATCAGTACAACAGCCTCCTCCCCAAGAAGACCAGAAGAAACTTCTAGCTAATAGTAGGTTTACCCATTACACAGAACTCTGAAACTCATGACTGGGAGAAAATACTATATAGAGTTCATGGTTTTTTCTCATGATTCTTTAGTCCTCCAATAATTTTCCTCTTTTCAACTAATTTCTTATTTTATCAAAGTTTTTTAAGTCTTTCTAATTTTTATTTTTACATTTATATTTAACATATATATTTTCTTCATTTATGGCTTCCTTTCTCTCTCTGTATGTGTGTGTGTGTGTATATATATATATATATATTTTTTTTTTCTTTACAAATTAGGGATCTACTTTCTTCTAAGAAAGAGACCAAAATACCTCTGGGATCTAGTGTATTGCTCCGTGCTATTCACCTGTTTATATTATATTCTCTTACTCTCTCTCACTCTCTCTCTTTGTTTGTTTCTGATCTCTTCTGATCTGTTAGTGTAAATTTTTCTGGAGTTGTTGCTATTTCTGTATTTTGTTCTCTCATTTATCTATTCTATGGACAGAATGACAAGTTGGAAGAACACACCCCTCAAAAAAAGAACAAGAGGCAGTACTGACTGCGAGGGACTTAATCAATATGGATATAAGCAAGATGTCAGAACTAAAATTCAAAATAACAATTTTAAAGATACTAGTTGAGGTTTAGAAAAATAGAAGATATTTTTGGAGAAATAAAGGAACTATAATCAGGTCCAAATAAAAAAAGTTTATTAATGAGATGCAATAAAAAATGGAGGCTCTAACTGCTAGGATGGATGAGGCAGAAGAGAAAATTAGTGACAAAGAGTCCAAATGTTGGAGAATAAATAATCAGAGAAAATGAGAGATTAACAACTACTGGATCATGAGGGGAGAATTTGAGAGATAAATGATATTATAAAGCAAAACAATATCAGAATAATTGGGATCCCGGGAGAAGAGGAAAGAGGGTGGCATAAGGTATATTGCAGCAAATTATAGTGGAGAACTTCCCTAATCTGGGGAAGGAAGCAGACATCAAAATCTAGGAGACACAGAGAACACCCCTCGAGATCAATAAAAACAGCAACAACCTGACACAATACTGAAACTTAAAAATCACAGAAAGAAAGAGAAAATCCTGAAAGCAGCAAAGGATAAGAAGTCCATAACCTACAAGGGTAGAAACATAAGGCTGGCAGCAGACCTGTCTACAGAGACCTGTGGCAAAGTACTGGTATGATAAATTCAGGGTGCTAAATGAGAAAAATATGCAGCCAAGAATACTTTATCCAGCAAGGCTGTCATTCAAAACAGAAGGAGAGGAAAAGAGCTTTTAGGACAAACAGAAATGCAAAGAATGTGATCACTAAACCAGCCCTGCAAAAAATATTAAAGGAAATAATTTAAGCAAAGAGAGAGCCCAGAAGGAACAGAGACCAGAAAGGAAGAAAGACCATATACAGAAACCTGTATTACCTGTAACTTTACAGGTAATAAATACAGTGGCACAAAATTCATATCATTTAATAGTTCATATCATTTAAAAGTTGCTCTATTAAATGGGCTAAACGCTCCAGTCAAAAGACACAAGGTAGCAGATTGGATAAACAAGAAAGACTCATCCATATGTTGTTTACCAGAGACTCATTTTAGACCTAAAGACACCTCCATATTGAATTTGAGGGGCTGGAGAACTACTTATCATGCTAGGGTAGCAATCCTTAAAGAAGACAAATTAGATTAGATTTTAAACCAAAGAGTTTAATAAGAGATGAAGGACACTATAGCATATTAAAGAGTCTATCCAACAAGATCTAGCAACTGTAAATATGTATGCCCCTAACATGAGAGTAGCCAAATAGATAAACCAATTGATAACAAAATTAAAGAAACACATTGATAATAACACAATAATAGTAGGATACTTTAACACCCAACTCACAGCAATGGACAGATCATCTAAGCAGAAGATCAACCAGGAAACAAGTGCTTTGAATGGCACACTGGACCAGATGAACTTCTCAGATATATTCTGAGCACTCTGTCCTAAAAGAACAGAATACATATTCTTCTCAAACACACATGGAGTTTTCTCCAGAATAGGTCACATTCTGGGTCACAAACCAGGTCTCAACAGGTACCAAAAGACTGAGATTATTCTCTGCATATTTTCAGACCACTGTGCATTAAAACTTGAATTCAATTACAAGAGGAAATCTGGAAGGAACACAAATACCTGGTGGTTAAAGAGCATCCTACTAAGGAATGAATGGTTCAATGAGGAAATAATCATAGAAACAAAAGAACAGTAGAACAGATCAACTAAACTAGGAGCTGTTTTTTTAAGAGAACTAGTAATATCAATAAACCCGTATCCAGACTTATCAAAAAGAAGAAAAATGACCCAAATTAATAAAATCATGAATAAAAGAGGAGAGATCACAACCAACACCAAGGAAATACAGACAATTATAATAACATACTATGAGCAACTATATGCCAACAAACTAGGCAATCTAGAAGAAACAGATGCATTCCTAGAAATGTATAAACTACCAAAACAGAAAGAGGAACATATAGAAAATCTGAACAGACCCATAACCAGCAAGGAAATTAAAGCAGTAATCAAAAATCTCCCAAGAAACAAGAGTCCAGGGACAGATGGCTTCCCAAGAGAAATCTACCAAACATTTAAAGAAGAATTAATATCTATTATTCCAAAAATGTTTCAAAAAATAGAAATGGAAGGAAAACTTTCCAATTCTTCCTATGAGGCCAGCATTACCCTGATCCCCAAACCAGACAAGACCCCACCAAAAAGGCAATTGTAGGCCAATAACCCTGATGAACATGGTTGCTGAAATGTTCACCAAGATACTAGCCAATAGGATTCACCAGGACCTTAAAAGGATTATTCACCACAACCAAGTAAGATTTATTCCTGGGGAAAAAAGTGTGGTTCAACATCCACCAAAAAAAAAAAAAAAAAAAGGCAGAAGAATTATTTGACAAAGTGCAGCATTCTTTCGATTAAAACCCTCCTTACCATAGGGATAGAAAGAGCATACTTCAATATCATAAAAGCCAAATACAAAAAATCCACAGAGATTATCATTCCCAATGGGGAAAAATTGAGAGCTTTTCCCCTTAGGAAAGGAAACTATGGGGATGTCCACTCTCACCACTGTTGTTCAACATAGTACTAGAAGTCCTAGCCTCAGCAATCAATATTTCAATAAAAAGAAATAAAATGCATTCAAACTGGCAAAGAAGAACTCATCAACGAAATCATCTTTCTGGATGACATGATACTTTATGTGGAAAACCCCAAAGACTTCACCCCAAGAGTGTTAGAACTCATAGAGGTCAAAGTGGCAGGATATAAAATCAATGTACAGAAATCAGTTGGATTTCTATATTCAGACAACAAGAGAGAAGAAAAAGCAATTAAGGAGTCGATCCCATTTACAAGTGCACCTGAAACCAGAAGATACCCAGGAATAAATCTAACCAAAAGGGGAAAGTGTCTGTACTCTGAAAACTATAGAACACTCTGAAAGAAGTTGAGGAAGACACAGAGACATGGAAAAAACATTCCATGCTCATGGATTGGAAGAACCAATACTGGTAAAATGTCTATGCTTCCTAGACCACTCTACACATTTAATGCAATCCCTATCAAAATAATATCAATTTTATTCATAGAGCTGGAACAAACAATCCTAAAATTTGTATGGAACCAGAAAAGACCTTGAATAGGCAAAGGAATGTTGAAAGGGAAAAAGAAAGGTGGATGCCTCACATTTCTGGACTTCATGCTCTATTACCAAGATATAATCATGAAGACCGTATAGTACCAACACAAAAAGAGACACATAGAACCAATGGAATAGAATAGAGAATCCAGAAATGGACCCTCAACTCTATGGTCCACTAATCTTTGACATAGCAGGAAAGAATATCCAATGGAAAAAGGACAGTCTCTTCAACAAATGATGTTTTGAAAATTGGACATTGATATTCAGAAGACTGAAACTGGACCACTTTCCTACACAAAATAAATTCAAAATGGATGAAGGGCCTGCATGTGTCCGTAATCTATCAATCTCACAGAGAAGAACACAATCAGCAACCTCTGTGGCTTCAGCTGCAAAAATTTCTTGATATACATGTCTCTAAAGGCAAGGGAAACAAAGGCAAAAATGAACTATGGGGATTTCATCAAGATAAAAATCTTTTGCACAGCAAGGGAAAGAATCGATAAAACCAAAAGACAATCGACAGAATGGGAGAAGATATATGCAAATGTTTTATCAGATAGGGGTCTAGTACCCCAAATCTATAAGGAATTAATCCGGTCAAGAAATGGGCAGAAGACATGAACAGACATTTCTCAAAGAAGACATACAAAGGGCCAACAGACAACATGGAAAAAAAAAATGCTTGACATCTTTGGCATCAGGGAAATATAAATCAAAACCAGAATGGGATACCACCTCACACCAGTCAGAATGGTTAAAATTAACAAGTCAGGAAAAAACAGAAGTTGGTGAGGATGCAGAGAAAGGTGAACCCTCTTAAACTGTTGGTGGGAATGCACGCTGATGCAGCCACTCTGGAAAACAGCATGGAGTTTCCTCAAGAAATGAAAAATAGAGCTACCCTAATACCCAGCAATTGCACTACTAAGTTTTAACCCAAGGATACAAATGTAGAGACCTGAGGGGGTACCCCAAAGTTTATGTCAGCAATGTCCACAATAAACAAACTAAGGAAAGAACCCAGAGGTACAGCGACAGACAAATAAAGAAGAAGTGGTGTGTGTGTGTGTGTGTGTGTGTGTGTGTGTGTGTGTGTAATGGAATATTACTCAGCCACCAAAAAATGAAATCTTGCCATTTGCCTTGACATGGATGGAACTAGACGGTATTAGGCAAAGTGAAATAAGTCAATCAGAGAAAGACAATTGTCATATGCTCTCACTCATAAGTGGAATTTACAAAACAAAACAGAGGAGCGTAGAGGAAGGGAGAGGAAAATAAAACAAGATCAATTCAGAGGAGACACACCATAAGAGATTCTTAACCCCAGGAAACAAACTGGGGGTTCTTGGAGGGGAGAGGAGTGAGGGGGATGGGTTACTGGGTCACAGACCTTAAAGATGGCACAAGATGTAATGAACAGTGGGTGTTATATACAACTGAAAATCACTGAACTCTACCTCTGCAACTACTAATACATTATATTTTAACTTTTTTAAAAAAGGAATTAAACCGAAGATTAAACCAGAGCTCCAAACTAAATAATTTACCTCTTATTTTTATTTTTCTTTCTAACTGAACAGTGGAGAATAGATTAACTCCATAATATCAATAGAACAGTGGAGAATAGATTCATTCCATAATATCCAATAAAGTCAGTAGTCAATTGTTTCTAGTTTCCTAATCAGGTATTTTGTTCATGCCCAACTGCTTGTTATAATTTCAGGATCACTCCTCTCGTAAGATCACCATCAATATCAGCCCAACTTATCCTTCTGAGTTATAGCTCATCACTTCAGTTCATGGGCCACTATTTTATTAGTAAGAACTTCCTGAGTAATTCCAATTCATGATAGCCCTCTTTTTAGAATGTGAGGTACACAAGTACATGTGCAATTACCACATACTTTGCTGCTGCCTTTTGCTGATGTGTTTTGAAGGGAACACATTTTGGTTACGATTTTTAAGATTTTTATGCAGAAGAATGACTAATTGCAAATAACCCAGTCAATCGTTTCTGTTTATCAAAAATTTGTGTTTTGTACCTGAGAGAAAGAGCCTGAGACAAGAACAGTTTCCATTTCAGGACTCTAATCACAGTTGATAGTGATAGAACAGCCAGGGAGAGAAGCCTCATTTTAGAGTCATCCCTTTTTAATGCTTGAAATTTTGTCCAAGGTTGACATACAATGCCTATAATTTGATAATAAAGTTTTGCCCAAGTACACTTTGTTTGGAGTTGACAGAAATTACACTAAAATTCCGTCTCTTAGCTTCTAAGTTAATAGGATTTTGCCCTTTAGGTGCCTACTTCCTTGTGACTTAAATCCTTAATTTTGAACCCCTGTGTAATTATTTTCTATTAATTATTCTCTTGTTTCATTTAATTCCTCCCCATCCCCCACCAGGTGAGTGAGTTTACATGACTTTAGGCTTCATTTAGAAAGGTAGTACTCACAGCAGTTAGGAAAATTCTATATTTGAAGCAATGGTTCACAATAACTAGTAGAGCGAGGATGAAAGGAAAGAATGAAAGTGAATTTAAGTATTAAAAAAGCCTGTAAGTAATTTTGTAACTCTCATTCAAAATATTAAACATAATGAAAAATGACATGAAACAGTGAAATGAAGTTGACCTACGTTCCTTTTCCTTTAGTATATTATTCAGATATAGTTGGGTTATAATCATGATAGATAATTCTATAAAACTTATAATTAACTTTTTATTAAATTTTAGCTACCAATATATATTATTACCAAATGAATCTATTATTTTAAGTTACCCAGTGAGCCAAGTAAGATAGTTTTTAATTTTAAAGAATTATTGGAGATTGCCTAAAGCATGGCCAGTGTACAATTTTGTTTAATAAGTAATGCCCTTCCCCTCTTCTTCTTTGATAATGCTTCTGTCCTCTCGTTATCAACTTGAGTCCTTCCAGACATCTCTACTCATAATCCTATTTTACCAAAGTGTGGCAGTGACCTATATATATTTTTCTCTGTAATTTACCTCTGGAGGTAGACTTGACATCAAGATTCTTGCATTTTCTTTTTAACCTAAATCTATATAGAGCCTAGCATGTAGTATGCACCTGCAATGTGTATTGATTATTAAATTAATTAGTTATAACAAATCACTGCATTTTAATTCAAATCATGTCTAAATCTAAGGATTTTCAAAGAGCACTCCGTTGGCATTAGTTCTGTGAAACAATTAGATATTCAGTGAATTAGATATTTTCTGTCTAATATGAACCTTTGTTTGTTTGTTCATATCTGTGCATACTACTCAAAGATAGTTGAAGTAGAAGCCTGAGTTGAATGATTCAGATCATACTTGAGTTTAGAAAAATTGCAGAGAAAAATCATTTTTAGCAGGAAAGGCAAGGAAATGAAAACAGGTAGAATAAATGTATTTCAGTGAAGTAAAGAAAAAATCTACTCTCTTTTACTGCTAAGAAACAAAGGTTTTTAGTTTTCTAAATACTTTTCAGGTTTTTCTTTGTGGGACTCCCTCCAAGAATTATAAAGCATTTTAGGAAACTTTTCAATTGCCAGCCATGGTAAAACTTTCCAAATAGGACTTTCTGAAATTTTATCTAAAATTTATGAGAGTGACAAAAATTGTGAGCATTCTGTTCCAATTCAAATGGTACAAGATTGGGTATAATCATCCCCAATTATCAGCAATTTCTGGAACAGATTGGGGTAAATTAAATCTCTTTGTTAATCTTGTTGTTAATGTTGACATATTTCAGTTTATTACTTGTGTCAATAAGTAGGTTATCTTACTGTTTGAATCAATATTATACTATTTCTTTTTACCAAGGATATCTACAATTTCCTTGAATATGAAAACTCCTGGTACTGGACTTATATGTCATCCAAATATGAAAAACCATCCATCTTTCAGAGGATTGATAAATTTTGTGTGTTCTGTTTTGCTTTGGGTGTGAATTTAACAAGTATGAAGGTATCTTATGGGAAATATTTGATGACTGTAAAGAGTAACTATGGCACGAGATTTCTTGTCTCCATTCCCACTTAGATTTGATAACCAGTTTATTGTTATTACTTGTAGAGTTAAAATGGAAGACACATGTTTTATAGTGTATTCCCTTCATTGACCTAGACTTCACTGAATTCTTTCTAAATTTCTTCTGATAACAAGTTTAAAATGAAAAGCAAAGTCTTTTTTTTATCTAGTGCCTCACCTTAAACTGTTCCCAAAAATGAATGCCATAATCCTGGATCCAGAAGTCAAAGAAAACAGAAAGCATTGTATTTTTCACTCTTTCTAGAAAGGTCATTCTGTCTGTTAGTCCTGTCATGTAAACAGGCACACAGCAAGGTAGAGGTGGAAGTTTCCCACAATCTTTCTCGTTCATGCTTCCTACAGGTGAAGTGATCCTACTGTTCACTCTTAAAGTGATCACAAAAGGGACTGCAAGCAGTTCAGTCACCAGCTCTCCACAGGGCATCAGAGGATCCATAAACATTGCACTGTAGTTGGTTTCCTAAGGTGTGATTGTAGATTATACTCTCACATAGGACTTTTATTGACTCAATCATTTCAAGAAAGTAATCTGTCAGTTTTATTGTTGACTGCCAGGATGCTTACTTTGGCAAGACTTTAAGGGCTAGGTCTATAAATTTATTATTTGAATTCTCAAATAATGTTTTGATGTCTGATGAATGGATTACCTTGAAGTTCAAGAGGGAAGACTTCTTGTATTCAATGAAGTGAGTATATAAAGGAGTCAACACTGTTACCTCATGGCCTCTCTCTGTGAGTCTGTCCAGAATGATCTTTACATTAAATGTCTCATGTCGCAAGACTACCACCAGAAGCTTCCCACAGAATTCACAACCAGAGCAGAACTGCAGCAGCAGAATTGCCATGGTCCATTTCTCAGACATACCAGCAACACCTTCACACATTTCTCTGCACTGGCCACACTGCGTTGCTGCTGAATGCAGAGATTAAAGGGCAGTTTAGACACAGAACAAGTTAAAAATTAATTTCAAAGGAAAAAGTTTATTCATTGCACGCAAGTTTTATGTTTATTGAGAGAATAAAACAGACAAAAATATCTGAGAAAAATTATTCCAAACTTCTAGAACTTAAAATACATGAAATAGAGACACATTTATTCTCTGGATTGGCAATGAGAGAAACAACAAATAAGGACACTCTAAAATTAATATTTCACACAGAATCACACACACACTAACACCCATTCCATCCTATGTTCAAAGGTGCTAGGGGCTTTAGCCAAATATATTCTACATCTTTTTCGTAATGTGGAATAGCAACTAGTTTGCTTAAATATGTGTGAATACCTAGGGGAATATTTTGACAAGAGTCATATAAATAGTCCAGGGTGTTCAGAATTCCAGAGGAAGAACACAATTGTTCCTGTTTGGAATGAGTAGGAACGACTTTAGTAAGGCAGATAACACATGGGGTGAGATGAAAGCTCTGGTAGGATGTAGGCAGAGTGTGGCAAAAAGTCAGATTTCGCAATAAATAGAAGGATGGGAACAGTTCATGAATATTGGAAAGCATTCCAGTAGAGATGGAGCTCAGACAAAGTCGTGGGAAGTACGTTATAGAAGAAAGTTGGATTGAAATAGGAGACATTAAGTTAGTCTTGAATGATATACAATGACTTTATATTTTAATTTTTAGGCAAAAATTATTTACTCAGGTTTTAAAGTCAGTCACAAGATCAAATATTTTCTTTAGCAAACAGTTCTGGCAGCTAAGCATAAATTGGCATACAAATGTAAGAGTTTAAAAGAAGAGAAATGATTAAAAATGTGGATTAATAACTTAAATATGGGATCATAATAGCCTTCAACATGGACTGATAATAGTAAATTTTAGAAACACAGTTGAAATTTATATTTACTGATTAGAACTGTGGTTAAAAAAATGTATTAGAGCAAAGATGTATGGTTTTGTACAACAATATGAAGGAATGTGATTTCTGCCTCAATAACCAAAAGGCTGATAATATCATTAGGTAAAGTGTAATACACAAAACTCAGAGCAGGTCTAGGACTCAATATGATCTATTTGAGATTTTTTTCCTCTATGGTGATCAATTTGATTAGACAACACTATGGAAATTTTTTTAAGGGTTTATTTATTTATTTGACAGATTTCTACCCCTATTAAATGAAAGTTTTTCCAGAAGTTATTATAAGGTATTCAAACTGCACAAGCTTTCATATTAGCAGATGAATTTGGGAAGAGAGGAAGAGTATAATTTTTCCTATCTTGCATGATGGAGAGACTGTGAAGAATTGTGAATCATTGTGTAGTATGTGTATGTGCATGTGAACATGTGTGTTTATTTATGTGTGAAAAATGGAGGTAGAAGGAAAAATAAAATATTTTAGAATGAGAGATTAGAGAGACATGAAAAATGTTATATCTCATTTTTTATGTCTAAGAAGTATTGATTCATTATTCCTACAATAACAACTTTCAGTGGAGGTTGGATTGCAATTATAATTTGACTGGAGGTAAAAAGAAGATATTTAGAATCTTGAAATAAAATTTCAAACATCAGTACACATTTCGTCATTTAAAAAAACCGAGAGCCATCTTAGGAACACTATTTACCTTACATCCTTCTCAAGGAGGTTTTCCTCATATTCTACAACCCAAGAAAAGATGGCCTCTACCCATGTTCTCTATTATTAGTTAAATACAGTATTGTTGCCCTATTTATCATTACTATCTTTTCTTTCTCAATACTGTTACTGTTTCCTTCCAAAGTCCCTAACACCCTACATATCTCTTTTGAAGGCTTTGAATGTATTGCACACTTTTCTTTTTTCCTTAAAAAACAAAACAAAACAAAACAAAACAAATCTACCATCACACTGATAACCAACCAATGTTTAGGTCTCTCATTTCTATAAAGTCTCCCTTACGCTGTTGACCCTCAACCTATTTCTTTTACTATTTTCTGAGATTGATACTTTGTGTTATCCAAATGAATTCTAAAAATCTCCACCTAAATATCACTTTGTCTCTTTAAGGTGAATGAATTTAAAAAAGAACACAGCATATTAATCTCAAAGAAGTTGTTCCTCCCCGTTGTTATCTGTTTCTGTAAAAGCCAACTGTGTTCAAATACATTCACAAGGTAGAAATCTCAGAATCCACCTTAATTCCTTTTCTTCCCTGGATATATTCTTTTCACTGAACTTTTCTCTATGAAAACTTAAAATCTAGTAGGAGCTCTTACAAGGCATATCTACTAATTTATGCTGTTGATAAGTGAATAAGAATAGCCATGTTTATGATAGACAAATACAGAAAGACATAATGATCACAAACTTCTCAATATTATTTTCATATCCATCCTTGTAATTCCTTTGTCTGGATAATTAGTCATTTTTCATATAGACAAGTAGGGTGTTTAACTTATTAACTATCATATCCTCCATAATAACACAATGATTCTCCAAAATCCCACCATGTTTTTTCTAAAAATATTTGTTGAGTGAGTGAATGAAATAGATACTGAATTAAGTTTCATATTTCTATTATCCTAGTTATTCTAGTTATTGTTCACTAGCACATATAACTTATACAAATGTAATTACATTTATATAAATGTAATTATATGTGTCCAATTTTGTATAAACATTTGTTTTTTGCTTATAATATTATATGTCCCCACAAAATAACCTTCAGTGCATATGGCTTTCTTACTCATTCTAAGATGAACATGTCTGCATAGTGGAGTTAAGTACTAGAGAAATGTATAAATCACCTAGCAAAATACCTGGCAAAAGTTTATATTCAGGAAGTTCAAGCACTCATAGAATGTTCAGTATCTGCTAATTTTATTTAGCTGCTATTAATTCCTATAATTATTCAATTAAATAAGTTTAGATTTTCAGGTAAACAATTGTATCTGTACAGATGCAATCTCCTCAGTGATAACTCATGTGCAATTTAAAAGTTAGTGTGTTGTAGAAGGTTTCTTGGTTTTACATCACATATCATTGAGAATACTTCAATAATTTCATAATTATTCTTTCTTTTCTTCTTGAAACATCATCTTCTAGTTTCCCTAACAATAAAATCCCCAGTTTTACTCCTTATACCTAGTCTTTCTTATTCTCACTTTATATCTTCTATTTCTCTGTCTCTGTTCTCAATGGTGACCTTGAAATGGTGTGACTATTCTTCATTTATCTTCCAAGACCTAGTATCCTCAACTTTCTTTTCTAGTTATGGGTCTCAGGAGGCTAATCTCTGTGGACTATATCATGTGAATTACTCTGCTGTGTGGCATCTGGTTGGATTCAGGTAGTGGTGGAAGAGAGCAATTAATTTTTGCAGTTCCCTTCCTGGCTTGGGACCTTGTTTTAAGCAACTGCTTTGTCCTTCCATTACTACATCTCTTGCCATTGGTTTCTTACTCCACAGTTCCTATTTTTACCAGTCTCTGAGAACATTACTGCTTTCCTTTATATCATAGCCTAATAGGTTAGTAATGGCCTACACTGTTCTTAGTCTGGGGGTTTCACCATTCCATTTAATTCCCTTCATACTGTCCAGATACTTGCTAAGTATTCTTTTCATTAAAATGTCTTTGTTTGCAATGAAATACCACCTCACATGAGTCAAAATGGCTAAAATTAACCATTCAGGAAACAACAGATATTGGTGAGGATGTGGAGAAAGAGGAACCCTCTTATACTGTTGGTAGGAAGGCAAGCTGGTGCAGTCACTCTGGAAAACAGTATGAAAGCTCCCCAAAAAGTTGAAAATAGAGCTATCCTATGACCCAGCAATTGTACTACTGGGTATTTACCCCAAAGATACAAATGTAGTGATCTAAAGGGGCACATGCACCCAAATGTTTACAGCAGCAATGTCCACAATAGCCAAACTATGGAAAGAACCTAGATGTCCATCAACAGATGGATGGATAAAGAAGATGTGGTATACTGAGCTATCAAAAAATGAAACTTTACCATTTGCAATGATGTGGATGGAACTAGAGGATATTATGCTAAGTGAAATAAGTCAAATAGAGAAAGGCAATTATCATATGATCTCACTAATATGTGGAATTCAAGAAACAAGGCAGAGTATCATAGGGGAAGAGAGGGTAAAAATGAAACTAGGTGAAGTCAGAGGGGGAAACAAACCATAAGAGACTCTTAATCATAGGAAATAAACTGAGAGTTGCTGGAGGGGATGGGGTGGGGGGATGGGGCAATGGATAATGGATATTCAGGAGTGTATATGTTGTAATGAGCACTGTGTATTATATAAGACTGATGAATCACAGACATGTACCCATGAAACAAGTAATACATTATATGTTAATTAATTGAATTTAAGTTTAAAAATTTTAAAAAATAAAATGTCCCTGTTGAAACACTTTAGGTGACTTTTTTATCCATATGGAAACTGAGTGATTGAATCTGATTTAAAAATGGGCAGAAGATCTAAATAAACATTTCTCCAAAGAAGATGGCCAACATGTATATGAAAAGGTTCTCAGCATAATTAATCATCAGGGAAATGCAAATCAAAACCACAATGAGACATCATCTCACACTTGTTAGAATGGCCATTATTAAAAAAAAAAAAAAAAAGAAGAAGCAGCAGCAGCAGTAGCATTGGCAAAGATGTGGAGACATTGAAATCCTTGAGCACTGTTGTAATGTAAATGTATGTAATATAATACATAGGAAAAGGAAAATGATGTACCCACTATTGAAAATAGTATGGACCTTATTCAAAAAATTAAAAATTAATTTTTAAATATAATACAGCAATTCCTTTTCTGGATGTTTATCCAAAAGTATTGAAATCAGAGATATCTGTATTCCCATGTTCATTGTAGGATTATTCACAATAAACCAGATGTGGAAGAAACCTAAATGTCTATTGATAGATGAATGGATAAAGAAAATGTGGTATATGAATATTATTCAGCATTAAAAAAGACAGAAATCCTGTCATATAGTACAACATGGAAGAAACTGAAGGACATTATGCTAAGTGAAATAAGTCAGACATAGAAGGGAAAATACTGCATGATTCCACTTACAATGAGACATCTAAAGTAATCAAACTCATTGAAATAAAAGGCAGAGTGGTAGATGCCAGAGGCTGGAAGGTTAGGTCGATGGGATTTGCTGTTCAAGAAGTATAATATTTTGCTTATGCAAGATGAACAAATTCTAGAGATCTGTTGTACAACATTGTGCTTCTAGTTAATAACACTGTACTGTATACTTAAAATTTTGTTAAGAAGGTAGATCCCATGTGTTGTTTTTAAATTACCACAAAAAAAAAAAGAAAAGAAAATCCAAGTGTAGCTTCCATGCTATAGCAGATAGCAATGTTAAATATACTTTTGACAAACTCCAAAAAGAGAATCCAAAGATTTTGAAACAAAACTATGACTATTTTCTTGGTATCTCTCATCCACAGAAAAAACAGCCCCTGGCTTGTTAATTGAGCCCTGGCTAAGACTGAATACCTAACCATAGGCACCAAATAACCATGCTACTTGTGATGGTCTATGCTGTGGTAACAACAAAAATATGACAGAACATTAGCAGCAACATTCTAATTAAACAGATATAATATAGTGAGAATAGGTCAGAGCAATTCCAGAAATACACATAAATTGTCTCTGCAGGTGGCTTAGACTTCCATGTAACCTACCAGTATTTTTAAATAAACCTGTCAATCCCCACTTTCAGACTCACAAGAGGATTCCAAAATGAAAATAGGGAAAACATTCTCATACATCCCAATTTATGTGTGAGTACACATATTCTCACAGCAGCAGAAAGTAGCCATTGTTACAGCTCCCCTCAAGGTGGTCTCTGAATGTTAGTGGTGGAACATAATCTTTACAATCGGTAGAATATCAATATGTTTCCATTTTTATGGAGAAAAAGGGTGGTCTGCTTTACAGATCTATAGATTCATAGGCAAAGACTAATGGATTGACTGGTTTGTCAAAGATTTGGAAATAACCTGTAAGAAGGTTTGAGGTAGAAGTATGTGAATAAACCTTTTGGAGGTTGCATAGATTATGAATATATTCATATTCTTTGGAAATTCCCTCCAGAATCCATGTGCTACAGACAAACTGTCTCAATAATAATGTGACTTGGGGGTGCTTGGGTGGTTTTAGTTAAGCATCTGCCTTAGGCTTGCGTCACGGTGTCAGGGTCCTGTGGTAGAGCCCTGTTTCAGGCTTCCTGCTCAGTGGGGAGTCTGCTTCTCCCTCTCCTTCTCTCTCTACCATCCTTGTTCACTCTCTCTCAAATAAATAAACACAATCTCTTTTTAAAAAAAAATAATAAGGTGGTTTGGATAAGCAGTCCTGCAAATGTTGGTCTTTTTCCAGACACTTCAGAATTTGATCTTAAAGCTCATGCACAAAAGAGTGGTGGAGACTGGGGTGGAAACTACGTGTGAATACATGGCACGGACTTCACCTCACCAGAGCTCATTTGGTTACTCCACCTTAATTTGTTAATAACAGGGATCACCCCCACTTCCTTCCCAATATAGTAAACTCCCAAGTGTTCTAGCTAGCCAAAAAGTAGAAAAATTGTTTTGGTTACCTTCCATCCTAGATGACGCACCATTGTTTTCTTCATAAGAGTAGTTAGAATTTCCAAATAACAGATTTCCCTCTCACCTTCTCTGCAGTGTTTTTGCCAGATCACAAACTGTGCACATGAAACCTTAGTAAAAATGTTGGTGTTGATATTAACATTGTGCATGACCAGGGAACATATTTACAATGAAGGAAATGCAACAGTCTAATATTCATAGAATTTGCTGATTTTTACCAAATTCCCCCTTAGCTAATGAGAGCTTTTCAGGGTTTTAGTTGGAAGACAATATCCTATATATTTTAGGCCTTATCTTAAAGGATGCAGTGTATGCTTCAAATCATTAACCTAATATATAGGCCTTTTGTATTTTATTTTGAATACATATGTTCAGATCTCAAGGGGTTGAAAGTGGGAAAGAGTCCCTTAACAAGTATGCCTCACTGTTTCCCTTAGACAAGTTTATTTTCCATTATTACAACCTGGAGACAGGTGGTTTGGAAGTTGCATTTCCAAACAATGGAATGATTCCCCCCCAGGGATAGATCATCTTCATTTACTCTCTTGTCTGTGGTCACAGGTTCAAAATACCAAAGATAAATTTGGCCGCTGACATTAATTTGGAGTGCTTGAAGTTTTGGATCATTCTGTCAGGTAAAGAATCCTAACCAGAGGAGATGCTGCCAGAAGATAAGGGGAACAAGGAATGTCTATGAACAAAATAAGTAAAAGTATTAAGTGCAGCCTCCTGAATAGCTCCAAGACCTGAGAATGTGAGAGCTATGTAACAGTCCTCCAGTTTATGAGACTTGGTTTCTGCTTATTAAGGATGAGAGTTTCTTCATCCGAACAGTTTTGCAAATGACTGCTAACGAAAGTTCATTCTCACTGTGTATATACATATGTGTATATTATTTTTATTTATTTATTTGTTTGTTTATTATCCAAATATATGCTGCAGTTAGACTGACTAATGCAGTTGGTATCACCCAGGAATTTTTGCCAGCTGCCTTCTGGTGTTATTCAGGCAAAGGAAGAAAACTGTAGATAATCAGCAAGAGGGAAGAAAGCAGGTGAGCAGGGACTGTATCTGTGCAGAAACAAATCTCTGTGTTGTGGGTAGCCAGTCTCAGAAACCAAATGCGTGCATGAACTTGGGTGGTGCTCAACACCATGAATGGCTAGTCCTCCTCTCACTGGATCTTAAGCCATTTGCTGTGTTCCAGTACAAAATCTACTAGGGGGGCACATTGGTGGCTCAGTGGGTTAAAGCCTCTGCCTTCGGCTCAGGTCATGATCCCAGGGTACTGGGATGGAGCCCCGCATCAGGCTCTCTGCTCCACAGGGAGCCTGCTTCCTCCTCTCTCTCTCTCTGCCTGCCTCTCTGCCTGCTTGTGATCTCTGTCTGTCAAATAAGTAAATAAAATCTTAAAAAAAAAAAAAAAGAAAATATACTAGGGATAAAGCAAAGATAAACAACTCTTCTAAGGACATAATCAAATCGTAAAAGTCAAAACACATCATCATGAATCACCTTTTAAAAATGTTAACATTTAACAAATACATTTTTAACCTTCACAAAAAAATTTAAGAATTTATTTGCATTTTTGGTAATGTACATATTCAAAAACAAATACATATTCCTATATGTCATGCAGTTATTTTTAAATTGAAAGTAATTTTCAATATGCCATACTAACATGAATATGAATTTCAAAATTTTCTGTAAGCCAATAGATGTCATTTATCACCTCAATTATACAAGAAATACTGAAATTAAAACTTTTATTACGATATGTCATTAAGTTTATAAGGGGTAAAGTAAGCACAGCCTTGATTTGTTAAATTAATGCAGAGCTGATTCAAATATGAATTTTAATTAGTGTTTTCCATGATAAATATTTACTAAAGCATGCCATTAGTCAAACAAATCTGCTAATATCTTACATCCTTGGCATAATACTTAATTGATAAATTTAAATTTGTAAATGATACAGACTGAAAAATAATACAATGATCTTATATTCCAAGTAATTATTTGTTTTTGTTAGAAAACTAAATCTTTGATTATAAAGAGTGATTATAGATTATGGACATTAGTGATTTTTCAATATAATAAATTGACATTTCACTTTAATGTTATCAATGTTAATTAAAAATTTCATATAATTTTTTCTTTATTTCTTAATTATTTCCTCTATAAATAATCTGATCACCTTTAAGATATTGCTGACATTCTCTGTCCCTGAGAAAAAATAATAACTCAATTAATCTCTTTTGTTTGAGGGCAGTCCCCAGACCCTTGCATTAAAAGACACACAAGAGTGTTAGTTGATTGCAGGCAGGTACACAGGCCATAATTATCTATGTACTGAATGGAATTTGTAGACCTTCCCTACTTTGATGCACTATAACAGTTATTATCAATTTAGGCTCTAACCCCAATAACTTTGGACAAGCAGAAGGGCTTGTTTTCTATGAAAAAAGAAATAATTACTCTTCTTATAGCATAGTAATCTTCTACGGTGGTTCCTTGATTTGTATATTCTTGGGGAAGTTGTGAATTTTATTCTTCTATATTCCCTACATCCATCCCATTCAACTAACATTTTGTGCACTCCTCAGGATTCAGCATATTGTTAGTCAGCATATTCTTAAGGTTAAGCATAAAGAAATAGAAGATTCATGAAATCATTAGTGTCCCTGTGTCAGAAAAATAAGAGGGTATAGGCATCTGGGAAAAGGCAAAGGAACACTGGGACATGTTCACTAGTTGATGATTGTGCTGAATTCTAGGCTTTATCTCTAGGCTAAGGTAGAGGAATGGGAATTTTGAAAATAGGATGGAGATAATCTGTTTTCATTAAGGTCACTGTGGCTAGAATGAACAGGATTGCCTATCAAGGCCTTTGCCACACTTAGAAAGATCTATTCCCTCTTTTTCTTCTTTCCTGTTTTACCAAATTTTCGATAAGAAAATAAAAAACATTTTGAGACCAAGAAGATAGCAGTTGCCACACAGGCCAATAGGAACCCAATCACATCCAAAGAGTGGTACTGGAACCAGGTGAGGTCGTGAGCTGCTGGCCGCAGGTGTTTGGCTCCTTTGTGGCGCATGACAAACTCAATCCAGAAGACTGCTCGATCCAGGGGCTTTACAGGTTGATCATGGTGAATCCTTGATAACCTTGTTGCATTCTCTTTATAACTGGTAGGCAAAAATAGGAAATTAGAGAGTTTTTGTTGTCATTATGGGTAATACCTGATACCTGTTATATGTTATATAAGCCAAAGACCATAGATAATAATTGAGAAAAAATTCACTCTTGCTGAGACATGAAATTTGTTGGTTGCATAGCATCTTAAGAATTGTGAAAGGAGGATGTAGAAGAAATACATTCCATACTGAATGTGGTGAAATGCAGACATAAAAAATGAAACGGGTGTGTTGCACATGTATGGTGTAATTTTTCCAAGGAGAACTTTTGATATTGTGTGTAGTTTCCAGGCTTGTTCCAAAATCAAGACTGAATAACCCAATATTGTACAGAAATATCCATAGGAAGTTCCATAAACATGGTTTTTAAGCTCTGGCTACTTCATGATGACAGACAAGAAGCTGATAATTGACATTAGTAAACCATTTATTTTTTCTTTTTTTTTTTTTTAAAGATTTTATTTATTTATTTGTCAGAGAGAGAGAGAGAGAGCGCGAGCGCACGGGAGAACACAAGCAGGCAGAGGCAGAGAAAGAAGCAGGCTCCCCACTGAGCAAGGAGACCGCTGCGGGGCTCGATCCCAGGACCCTGGGATCATGACCGGAGCCGAAGGCAGCGGCTTAACCAACAGAGCCACCCAGGCATCCCTAGTAAACCATTTCTGCAGGGTCTAATATCTTGGCACTGTGATAATTCCCCCATTGCACACATTGTGTCTTTGTAATGCAAAGGACAGTGTCTATATTGGTAATATCAAGATTGGTAAAGATACTAGGGTAATTTTGGAAATGGCAAGGATATGGAACTTTGAATTTTTAAGATGATAGAAATATTTTACTAGAATTAGAGTCCCCAATCAATGAGGCATCAAAGTAGCAGTGGTTGTATGGAGTTAATTCTAATCTCTCAAACAATAATGGTTATGGTATGTTTTGAAAGGCAGGTTTTATCTTCAGTTGAAGATAAATCTAGTTAATGAGCCAGAATTAGTGTATTTCCTTTTGTTTTGTTTTTTTTTTAAGATTTTATTTATTTATTTGACAGAGAGAGATCACAAGTAGACAGAGAGGCAGGCAGAGAGAGAGAGAGAGGGAAGCAGGCTCCCTGCTGAGCAGAGAGCCCGACGCAGGACCCTGAGATCATGACCTGAGCCGAAGGCAGCGGCTTAACCCACTGAGCCACCCAGGCGCCCCACCTTTTGGTTTTGTTATAAATAAGCCTTCCAGCTTGGGGACATGAAGATGATGGAATGTAAGTGATTTGTGAAGAGATGTCCTGGTGTGAGTTAGCCATTTTTGGGACTGGAGAAGAAGTGTGGTCATCATTCACCAGTGAACATGGTATGCTAGATCCAGTAGGAGGGGATAATTTATTTGTGTTCTTTTATGCATGCAGTGAGGAATAATAGTCATACTCTTTTAATTGGATTGAAAAATTTCACCTGATTCACCCTAAAACATTCCAGGCAAACTACAGTAGCAGTAAAAGCCTGTCTTTCCAAATCATATTTTTGTTCAAGTTTTTCTCCTTTTATAGTTAGAGATTTAAATTCTGAAGTACATATATATTAGCTAAACATTTACTTGTGAATCTAAATAAAAATAAAGTATGCTTTCCTATAAATAAGAAAGGTCTATACTTGTATTTAAAATGACTATTTAACATTTTATTGTACACTAATGTTATATGCCATTTATCTTAAAATATTATAAGTAATTAAAATTACTATGGTTTATGTTTTTAAGTATAATCTTTTATGTTCCTGAATTCCATTAAGGAGTAATAAATGGAACACAAATACATCCAGATATACACTCTATACTAAACTCTATTGTTCCCAGATGATTTCTGAGTTAGAATTAGTTTTACAGTTAATGTTAAGATGTTTTTTAAGATTTTATTTATTTATTTGCCAGAGAGAGAAGGAGAGAGAGTGAGCAAGCACAGGCAGACAGAGTGGCAGCCAGAGGCAGAGGGAGAAGCAGGCTCCCTGCTGAGCAAGGAGCCCGATATGGGACTCCATCCCAGGACGCTGGGATCATGACCTGAGCTGAAGGCAGCCGCTTAACCAACTGAGCCACCCAGGTGTCCCAAGATATTTTAAAATAAATAATTTTAGGTATTTTCTTGGAAAATCCTAGGAGTCTTTATGGTTCTGTCTTTTGCATCAATAGTTTTCAAATCAACAATAAAATTTAATGGCATTCCATGAAATAAGGTAGAGTTCTGAAAAATTACAGAACTTACTCTTATTTAGTAAAATGAACCAAATTATCAGCAGTAACAACCCAATAATAGTCTAATGCATTAGCTATCAAGATCATCATTTACGAGAAACAGAAAATCATAGTCAGCCTAATTGAAGCTCTTAACACTAGTTCCAGCTCCTGAAATAATGATATCTATAATATTTTGAAAATTATGACTTAAACATTCATTTTTTAAAAGATATTTATTTATTTGGGCACCTGGGTGGCTCAGTAGGTTAAGCCACTGCCTTCAGCTCAGGTCATGATCTCAGGGTCCTGGGATTGAGTCCCGCATCGGGCTCTCTGCTCAGTGGGGAGCCTGTTTCCCTCTCTCTCTCTCTGTCTGCCTGCCTCTCTGCCTACTTGTGATCTCTCTCTGTCAAATAAATAAATAAAATATTTAAAAAAAAGATATTTATTTATTTGACACAAAGAGATATTTATTTATTTGACAAGTAGGCAGAGAGGCAGGCAGAGAGAGAGGAAGGGAAGCAGGCTCCCTGGGATCATGACCTGAGCTGAAGAGGTTTTAACCCACTGAGCCACACAGGTGCCCCTTAAGCATTCATCTTAATAAAAGTCACTTGATTGGAATGTGTGTGAGAGGCAGCAACAGACTACTAGCACTGAATTTTTAGTTTGGAATCAAGGCAAAGATTCCCTTTTGGAGAGCAATACATTGACCCTTTTGTTTAAAATACTCTGCAAGTAGGGCTTAGAATAGATGGTTTTACATAGATTAGTTTCACCAAAAAAAGCTACACAAAATTGAATTTGAGTTGACCTTCTTATCTACCTTCTGAATCTCAGCATTAGGCCATACAAATGGGCTGTTTGAACTATCCTTTGAGTTTTGCCTCTCAGTGAAAATAATTGAGTCTGAGATAACGTGGAAACAAATTTAAATATAAGGCACTTACACACATTCGGAGTAACTACTGGGAAATCTAGATGAAAAATATGCCTTGATAACACATGATATTAGGAAAGAACCATAAAAATGGTTGGCTTAGAATGTAATTAGGCATAATACATAGTTCAAAAAAGAGGAGAGTTGAAGTAAAATAACAATGCAGGGGTTTGGGGTACCTGGGTGACTCAGTGGGTTAAAGCCTCTGCCTTCAGCTCAGGTCATGATCCCAGGGTCCTGGGATCCAGCCCCACATCCTAGGATCCAGCTGCCCATAGGGCTCTCTGCTCAGCAGGGAGTCTGCTTCCTCCTCTCTCTCTGCCAGCCTCTCTGCCTACTTGTGATCTTTGTCTGTCAAATAAATAAATAAAATCTTTAAAAAAAAGAATGCAGGGGTTATGAATAAAAGATTTAAAAATTAGGTTATAAAACAAAAACTGATGATAAAGGGTATAGGTGAGCTGTTGAAATAAATTGACAAAAATACCTCTTAAAGGATTAATAATGAAATTAGAAACTGTAATTTTCTAATGTCAAAGAATAAATTTACTAATTAATGGATTGAGGAAATCTCAGTGAATTAAGAAAAGTAGAAAATGATTAGGACACTTAGAAAATGATAGAGAACAAAACCAAAATATTTTAACATATAGAATGCTGAAATTTGGTGTCTCTGAAATAGACATAAAAAGTAAAACCAACAAACATTTTGATAAACAAAAAAAATTTCTGAGAAGAAAAATAATTTTTATTCCAAATTAACAGTATTGAAAAAACATACTATAACCCAGGGGAAATATAGAAAATAACTTATCAATATACATCATTAATTAGGTTTCTACACTTTAAAAAAAATTTTTTTTCCAGACTGAAAAAAAACAAACATAAATGATCAGACAGGCTTCAAATTCTATAGAAGGATTTAAAGCCAGAAGACCATGAGTCATATTTACACAATTCTGAAGAAAAGAGAGAGCTAAATATCTTATATTCAGAGAGGTGAGATATCTTCCTTTTCATTTTTTTAAGATTTTATTTATTTATTTGACAGAGAGAGAATGAACAAAAACAGGGAGAGCAGCAGGCAGAGGGAGACTGGGAGCAGGGAGCCCGACACAGGGCTTCGTCCTGAGCTAAAGGCAGATGCTTAATGACTGAGCCACCTAGGTGCCCCGAGATATCATTCTTATATTAAGGCAATCAGAAAATATTGTTAAAATTGATCTCAGGAAATTTGATATCCATGAGTCTTTATTGAAAGGAAATTTCATATAATATATTCAGTTAAGAATGATTCTAAAATATTTTAGAATAAAGAATCTCAGAATTAATGGCAAATGTTGATTCCTTTAAGATAAAGCAAAAAGGCTAAATTTGAGGAAAATAAGCGGCTAAATATTGACAAATTAAAATCTTAAGTAGTACATATTAGAGATGAGATTATTTCTATTTTTTGGAAATGAGATTATTTCTATGGCAGTTCAACTGTTGCTAAAATCAAAAATGCATAAAAATGAGAACTTAAAACTGGATTCATGTATTAATTATTAATCTTGATGAGATTTTTCAGAGAAAAAAATAAGATATAATGATATGTACCTAAAGTTAAATATAGTTTATAGATTCATTTCAATTAATCTTTAAGACAAAATTCAAAATTTTGTTTAAGAATTCATACATAGTAATAACCAGTATTTATAAAGTTATTACCAACTCAGTATCTCTCCTCCCTGTGTATATGCATATAGTGATGAATGATATATAGCCAATGTTAATGATGGCCATTTTATTTTATTTTATTTTTTTTTTTAAGGATTTTATTTATTTATTTGACAGAGAGAGAGATCACAAGTAGGCAGAGAGGCAGGCAGAGAGAGAGAGAGAGAGAGAGGAGGAAGCAGGCTCCCTGCCAAGCAGAGAGCCCGATGCGGGATTCCATCCCTGGACCCTAAGATCATGACCTGAGCCGAAGGCAGAGGCTTAACCCACTGAGCCACCCAGGCACCCCAATGATGGCCATTTTTGAATGATAAATGAATTATCATTATCAAAGTGAATTGTCACTTCCACTTTTGTACTTACTGAATGGTTATAATCTTTAAATAGGTATATATATTTGTGTCTCTATGAACAAGCAGATTGTTCAAAAAAATATCTAAGAATTTATGTGATCATTAAAATGATTGATTTTGAAAAAAAAGGGTTGATAAAATATTTGAAGTAATAGTTTTTTTTCCCCAATTTCAGCAAATTACTTCAATGTTTGGAAAATGAAATAATAAAGTGGTTTTCATATTGGTCATGTTATAGTTGTTACTTGAAATTAAATCTGTTAACAAAATCATGAGTCATTGAACACTTCCAAGTATGATGGGTAGCATAATCAATGGTAAACCTTTAAAAACAGTAATACTTACGAAGGTTCATTAATGACTGTTCTCAAGGCATTGAGCAGATCTTCACTGGTCATTGTGTTTATGTCCACCTCCACAGCTGCTCCTTTGGCCTTCATGTGAGCGATGTTATCAGGTTGATCAGCAAACATAGGAAGTCCCACCATAGGAATCCCATGGTAAATAGCTTCATAGATCCCATTGGTTCCACCGTGAGTGATAAAAGCTTTTGTTTTGGGATGACCTAGTTTAGGAATGGGGTGAGGATTTCATTATAATAAGGTAACAGAATTTTAGGGAGACATAGGGGGAAATTATAATAGATTAACTCAACAAAGAAAGCATTTTCTTCTGAGAGCACATGGGCTCTTGCTATCTCAGAAAACTATGACCTCAGGAAAGTAGGGAGGAATTAGCTTCCTCTGCCTTGTCTGGAAGGACTTTACTGAGAAGGAAATATCTGAACTGAGACTAAAACTTGAATAGTAATGAGAGTCTTAACTGAAATGCTCTTTTGTGAATCAAAGAAAGCATTGAGTCTATAAAATTAACTGTCAATTCTCAATTATTTCTGCTTTAAAACTGCAAGTAAAATGTGATATTTTATTTTTTTCTAGCTTTATTTTTTTTAATTTTATTTTAAATTCCAGTATAGTTAACATATAGTGTTATATTAGTTTCAGGCGTACACTATAGTGATTCAACACTTCCATACATCACCCAGTGCTCATCACAAGTGCACTTCTTAATCCCCACTGCCTATTTTATCCATTCTCCCATGCACATCCCCTCTGATGACCATCATTTTGTTCTCTAAAGTTAAGAGTATGTTTCCTGATTTAACTTTCTCTCTCTTTTATTTTTCTTTTGCTCTGTCTTTTGTTGTTGTTATTCCTTAAATTCATATTAGTGAAATCATGTAGTATTTATCTTTCTGACTTATTTCTCTTACCATTATACTCTAGCTTCATACATTTCCTTGCATATGCAAAATTTTGATGGCTGAATAATATTATTTACATATACAGATCAATCAATAGATTTATATATCTATTATCTATCTATCTATCCATCTATCTAATCTATCATCTATCTATCTATATCACTTCTTTATTCATTCATCAGTCAATGGACATGAGCTGTTTCCATATCTTGGCTATTGCAAATAATGCTGCTATTATATAGGGGTGCCTATATACCTTTGAATTAGTGTTTTTGTATTCTTTGGATAAATACCCAGCAGTGTGATTACTGGATCGTGGGGTAGTTCTTTTTTTTTTTTTTTTTTTTTTTTTTTTTACTTTTTGAGGAAACTCCATATTGTTTTCCACAGTGGTTACACCAGTTTTCATTCCCACCAACAATGCAAGAGAGTTCTTTTTTTCATATCCTCTACAACATTTGTTGTTTTTTGTGTTTTTAATTTTAACTTAAAATGTGACATTTTAAACTATTAAATATTTATTGAATTATTTGCTGTTGAACAGTTGCTTTACTTGTCCATTATCCAAAAGTACAGTTTTCTTTCCCTCAGTCTTACCAAGAAGATCATTTTGGGGTATCCAATCATAGAGACGAGTGTTGTCTCCTAATGTGGCTGGTTTCTTTCCTTTGTATCTCCATAAAACCTGTCAAAGATAGTGCTTTAATTTTGCAAGTAAAAACACATAGTGAGGTCATCTTAATGCTGTAGAGTTTATAAATCATGTGGCCCACTACTACTTTATGTGATAGAGAAATGGACATAAGAGTTAGTTTGCAAACATGGAGATATAGTAAGTCTGTTTATATCAACCCTGTCAAAAAGGGCTTGAACTAATCTATTATGTATAGTTTTATCATTTTTATATTTATCACTTAAAAGTTTTGAGGTATGAGATTATAAGTGAAGGTATATAAAATAGAAAGACTAGTTTCATCAATCAGAGCACGGGGGTTTAAAAAGCATTAAAATAAACATGAATATTGTGTGAATTTATTAATGTCATAAGGCTATCTTAACTTTCATGTTTCAATTATAATGCTTTCCAAAACTGTAATTAGTTTTAAATTTTTGTTGTCTGGTTGTTGAATGATTGTCTTTCCTTCTTTCTTTCTTTCCTCTCTCCTTCCCTCTATCTCCCTCTCCTTCCTCCTTCCCTTCCCTCCTTCCTTCCTACCTCTTTCTTTCTCTAGCACTTTCTATAGTTTTCGAGGGAGGAAATAAATTTGCTTTATTTCATTTTTTAATGAAGTATCATGTTAGGATGTTAGCCTTTTGTTATATACTTTTTGCAGGTGGGGGGAGCTCTGTAAGACTAAGTTCAGATTAAATATTAATAGATGGCAAACTTATTTTTAAGTGTTTATTTTATTCAACAATTCCATACCTCACCCACTGATCATCATGACAACGCACTCCTTAATCCCCATCACCTGTTTAACCCATCCCCCCACCCACCTCGCCTCTAATAACCATCATTTTGTTCTCTATAATTGAGTATGTTTCTTATTTTTTTTTCTCTCTTTTTCCCTCGTGCTCATTTGTTTTGTTTTTAAATTCTACATATGAGTGAAATCATATGGAATCTGTCTTTCTTTGACTTATTTTGCTTAGCATTATACTCTTTAGCTCCATTCATGGAGCTAAAGGCAAATGGCAAGATTTCATTCTTTTTTATGGTTGAAAAAATATTCTATTGTGTATGCTTACCACATCTTTTTTTTTTCAAATTTTTATTTACATTTTCGTAAGTTAACATATAGTGTAGTGTAATATTGGTTTCAGTAGAATTTAGTGGTTCATCACTTACATAATACCATATCTTCTTTATCCACTCATCTGTCCATGGATAAATATAATGCTTCCATAATTTGGCTATTGTAAAGCTGCTATAAACATTGGGGTGCATGTTTCCCTTTGCATTAGTATTTTTGCATCCTTTGGGTAAATACCCAGTAGCACAATTACTGAATCATAGAGTAGTTCTGTTTTTAACTTTTTGAGGAATCTCTGTACTCTTTTCCACAGGGGCTGCACCAGTTTGCATTCCCAACAGTGCAAGAGAGTTCCCTTTTCTCCATATTCTCAGGTGGCCAACTTTAAAAAAAAAAAGTTTAGAAATAAAAATTCAAAGGCTTAACAGACCTAATTAGTATGCTCATCTTTATGGAGTTTTATATATTTGAACTAATATACCAACATGAAAAGTTCTAGGGTATTCCATAAATAGGTGTATATAAAGAGTAGAAATCTGGAACTATAATGACAGCAAAGCTAAAGTAAATTGAATATCATAAATCAGAAAATATATATTGTTTGATAATAATATTAGGATTTTTAACTGTTTTTAACTGTAGAAATTCCAATTTAGAAGGTCTAGGCTTCTACTTCTAAATCAACTAGATCTTGATATATTGTCAATAAAACTTAAAAATAGAAAATATACCCTTGAACATAATTCCTATCTACTCTGTGTATAACATCTCTCTTTTCCTGGACCTTGGAGCTAACACACTTGAGAATTTGGGGGAGTACTCAATGCAGGTCATAAGATTTCAAATAGCAAAAAGTTATCAGAATCTTAACATTTTCATCTCTATTTCACTGAAAATAAATGATCGTATAAGGAGATGTATTTCCATAATAATGCAAAGGCTTACTAAGCAAATGATTACATGTGCCTCAATAGACCATTTTAATGTTTTAAGGAATTTGTATTTGAAGGTGGTACCAGTTATGTTCAGTGCTTCAGCTCTGATCTAGAAAAGGTACTGTTAGTCACATTTTCACTCCAATTGGCAAAGCAGCTATTCACCAGGACCCAAAGTTGTACTGACCTTCTGTGGAATCTGGGCAAGGGCTGAGGCAATGAGATTGGCTTTTTCATCTGTGAGGTTTTTGACCATTGATCCCAGAGAAAACACCACAACACCATCTTCACCTGAACTTTGGACAAATTCTTCCATTTCCTACAATGATAAAATTCTCTTTATCACAAACATGTAGGATCATGGCGGGGGCGGGGGGGGGAGTTCACCTATTCTTCTAAATAGCAGAGTCAAGAGAAGTGTCAGAAATGTTAGACTGGTTCTGTTTTCTGCCACAGAGAACCATCTAGTATCTTTAAGAGGAAATATGTTTCTGGAAAACTGTGGCTTAAATATATAATAAGTGATCACAAATAAAGGCATAGAGCCAAACCATAATACAAAGTGAATAAGCAATAAGAGACAGCTCTTTTCGTGGTTCATGGAAATCTTGCCCTCAAGGCTTAATTTTATGAACCAGCAGAGATGTTTGCAAACTCAAAAATATTCCTTGTAAGGAAGCCCAAAAAAGGGTTCTAACTAGGCTTTTAAAATGTGTATCATGTCAGTTTATAGCCAATAAATTATGAATAAATCAATCTAACTCCCTGTTAGGCATTCAGGATATTTTTCTCGTGTTTATTCTTTCCTGATTAATGGGGCTAAAAATGATTTTTTTTAAAGAATTGAGATATATAGTAATACATGTTAAAAGTAAACTTCTATTTTTTAAATCATGATAACATTTATGAAACAGTGCTTCTCTATCTTCCCACAAATAGCTGACGTACCTTAATTTGAAACTTCTCTACAAATAAAATCCCCTGGGTCTCCAGTTATAGTTGTGCAAGTTGGGCACTGCAAAGTCTGGTCTGAGATCTTTTGCATTCTAATTTATGTGAATACCAACTTCTAGAGATGTGTCATGCATTTCCTGTGCAATTATTTGTGGCTTCCTTGCAATATTTCTCAATATATTTATTCATTTCTCAGTTATATTTATTTATTTATCAATGTATTTCTCAATTTAAGGCTAATAAAATTACTAGGAGAAGGATGATGTCATAAATAAAAGTTGACTGCTCTTTTAGTTTGGATAATGTTAGGAGACTATCTTTGAAGTCCCAGGAACTGGTATTTTACCATTTTGATTCCTCTCCCTAAGAGAGTGATCAAATAAACACACACAGACACACACACACACACACATACACACGTACATATAAAAAGACTTACACATCTAAAAGTTGGATCCTTGTTTGGGCTGTCCTTTTTTTTTTTTTTTTTAAGATTTTATTTATTTATTTGACAGACAGAGATCACAAGTAGGCAGAGAGGCAGGCAGAGAGGTGGAGGCAGGCTCCCTGCGGAGCAGAGAGCCCGATGCGGGGCTCAATCCCAGGACCCTGGGATCATGACCTGAGCTGAAGACAGAGGCTTAACCCACTGAGCCACCCAGGTGCCCCTGGGCTGTCTTTCATTGCTTTTTTTTCTGTGTGTGCAGTGACTGGCATTATTTTTTCATCAGAGGGATAAGCTGTGATTGATGTTCATATTGCCCAAATGTTTGTATTAGTAACAGGGTTTGGAATGGAATAATTTCCCCCCTCTTGTAAAACATGTTTGAATTGTTTTGTGAAACTGTGTATATGAAAAGTGAAGATGGGAAGATGAATATAATAGTGTGGCATGGGGTATTTTCCACTGAACCAAAGAATATGCCCTCTTTCTATACCTTTGTTTAGATATTGGTTTATTTTTTGCCATAATAACACTCAATAGAGCTGACCTGCAGCTACAACTTCACTGGTAAGAAAAGCATATTCAGAATCATAAAATAAAATTTAAACTTAAATATGCATCTTACCCTAAATAGAAATCAAAAACTATCCTGAGAACACTATTTAACCTACAGTCTTCTACAGAGGTTATGTTCACTTATCTACAACCCAAGCAAATGAGTGTCCGCCTCCTCAATCCCTTGATAACAGTAGTTAAAGATAGTTAAATACAATATTCCAATATTTTTTGCCATGTTTATCTATTTCCTTTTACTTCTCAATATGGCCTCTTCCAACATTTTTGGCTGTCCATATTTATTTGTTGGTGACTTTGGAATGTGGTACCATTTTCATTTCAGAAAAAACAGACATCATGATCTTAAAGAAAGAATTCAGTGTTCGGGTCTCTAAGTCCTATGACTTCTTTATTTTTATGACTCCTAATCTGTTTCTAATGCTCTTTGCTAAAACCTAGACCTTGTATTACCCAAATGATTACTAGAAATATTCACCTGAAAATTTCTTTGGCTCCTTAAAGTGAATAGGTCCAAAACTGAATTCATCATTCTCATCTCAAAAAAGTTTTTTCCTTAAATTAATTTTTATCTTGGTAACAATTACTATTTCCAAGAAGTGCTACCTGATTTCATATCTTCTGTCAACACTTACTTCTTACTGATGAAACTCTGGAATCTATGTGAGAGTTCTCATGAAAGCATCTTTATCACTTAAGCAATCATAGTAACTTTCCCAATTCATAACTCCATCATTCTTGTTAGGAAAACTATAGGAATCTCCTAAGTAATTTTGAAGACTTTGGCTTCCTGTTGCTTCAGTCTAGTACCCAAACTGTAAACACACTGATATTTTAACTTGCCCCTTGAATCACTTCTTCCTTTAGCCAAAATATCAAAGTGAAGTCCAAAAAAGGTAATATCAGTCATAAGAAACCCCTATGATTTGTAGAGTTGGAGTAATAAATAGCATTTCCTGTTACTGAGGCAGTACACTTTAAAGAAAAATCAACATTATATCATAAGGTACAAAAGAAATCCTCCACATAATAGACCTACCTTAGGTAATGGTTTGGCAGGTTTACAATGCAGCCCTCCTACAAACTCAAAATTAGGTAAGTATGGACGAGGAAATTCAAAATCCCAGTATGTCCTGATTAGCCAAATTTCTGCTTTTCCCATAATCTCACATAATGTAGTGGGTCTTCCTGGAGAAAATGAAAAAAATTGTGTGGAGGTTACTAGTATATATGCTTTCTGGGATACAATTTACACTAAGTTACTGACAAGCTATTAAGAAAAAAATAAATCTAAGTCTTCTAGATTATTTATCACATCTAGCTGTTAAAAGGAAGGGAAAATTAACATGTTAAGGAGGGAAAAAGAAAGAATGAATGAAGAAAGGAAGAGAGGGAGGGAGGGAGGGAAGTAAAAAAAGAAAGGAAAAAAGGAAGAGAGAGAGGAAAGAATAGAGGGAAGGAGGGAGAGAGGGAAGGAGGGAAGAAAAAGGAACAGAAGAAGGATGAAGGTGACAAAGAGGAAGGTTGAGAGGATTTTTGGGCAGGGAAAGTAATGTGCAAGTGTAGTTTGACAAGAACAAATTCAATAAAATTTTAACCAGAACTCCATTTACTGGTGAACTTAATACTCATTGTTTCTCTCCAATTAAATGACAGATAATAGGTTAGCTCCACTGTATCAAGATCAAATTCCCTCTCAATGGTTTCTAACTTCTAATTAGGAATGTATTTCCACCTTCTGGCTTGTTATAGTCTCTGGTTCACTCATAATGTTAAAGAACCCCACCAGCATTTGTTTGCTTCATCTTCCTGAATCAAGTCCCATCACTTTCTACCACAATTGATTTGCCACTAGTTTCTTAGTTGAAATTCCCTGAATAATTCATACCCAATACAACCCCCTTTGGAATGTGAAATATACATATACATACCATCAATGTCATAGTTATTTCAGTGTTACCTTTAAATGATGTTTTTTGAAAGGGATATTCTAAGTATTAACCTTAGAAGATTTACAGAGGGGAAGAATGAATATTTGCAAGTGACCAAGTCAACAATATTTGGACACAGAAAACATGTTTTGCATCTAAATAAATAAAAACTCATATAAGAATTCTCCTTTCTTAAAGATTACAACCAAAATTGGTAATCATATACAACACAGACTGGATAGCCTCTTTTTAGAGTCATTGCTTTGTAGTGTTTGAATTTACATCTGAGGTTATAAATGCAAATGTCTTAATTTGATAATGAGGAAGAATTTCTCAAGGACACTCAAGTTGAAATTGCCAGAGACTGGATAAAAACACCACTTCACAGCTTCTACATCAATATATTTAAGTATTTTAGAGGTTTGTCCCATGTGTGTGATGTCCTTTCTTGATTACCAATGCCTTAGATGAAATTATTATGTATAACTTATAGACCACATTTTGAGAAATACTTAAAGTATTTACTAAAATTCTATATTTGAAGCAGTGATGCGTGGTTACAAATATAAGGTCAATGAAAAGTAAAGAGTAAAATTGAACAAAAGTATACAAATATTGGCAAATAATTTCATAAGACAATTTAAATGTTATATTGAGGGATTATAAAACAAAATATAGAATTAAAATTTACCACCAAGCTTTTCCTATAATTAAATGATTCACACAAGCCATATTATGAACACAGTAGAGAATTATATAAATGAGGTATTAAATTTGAGTTACCATGTAAATATTATTAATGTTTTAATATAGTGTTATAAACCTACATGATGAGTCTACTAAGGTGATTTTTAATTTCAAAGAGTTCTTAGAGGTAACCTGACTTTATAGCAAAATGCTTTACAGTAAGCCAGATAGATAGGAGTGAATTTCAGTAGAGAACATTTACCAGTTTCTCAGAGATAAGTCATGTTAGCTGGGTAAATATCTAGAGAAAAACTTTCAAGGCTAAAGTTATTAATTTCTTTTTGAAGATGTGTGAGGAAACTAACATGTGTAATTTCTGGATCATTGTTTAAAAATTAATACTTTACTTTTTTCAGAACAGTTTTTGGATCAGAGTAAAATTAAAGGAAAGGTGTAGATGTTTCATATCCCCTTGTCTTCACACATGCATAGACTCTCCATTATTAAAATCCCCAAACATAGTGATTCATTTGTTGTAATTATGAACTTACACTGGCACATTGTATCATCTGAAGTCCAAAGTTTACATTATAGTTAACTCCTGGTGTTGTTAATTTTATGAGTTTGTACAAATGTATAATATATAATGATATTTTCACTGCCCTAGAAGTCCTCTCTGTTCTGCCTATTCATTTTTCTTCCCACCCTACTCCTGAAAAACATTAATTTTTTTGTTATCTTCATAGTTTTGCCTTTTCCAGAATGTCATATAGTTGGGTTTATATAGTAGCAGTCTTTTCAGATGGCATTCTTTCACTTAGTAATATGCATTTAAGGTTTTTCAATGTCTTTTTATGGTGTGATAGCTCATTTATTCTCAGCATCAAGTGATGTTTCATTGTGTAGATCTACCAGTTTATCCTTTCACCTACCAAAAGACATCTTGATTGCTTCCAAGTTTGGGCAAATATGAGTAAAACTGCTATAAATATCCATGGGCTCATTTTTCTGTGGACATCAGTTTTCAGCTCATTTGGGTAAATACCAATGACTACGATAGTATGGTAAGAGTATGCTTAGTTTTGTAAGAAACCAACAAAGTGTCTTCCAAAGTGGCTGTACCATTTTGCATTCTCATTAGCAGTAAATGAGTTCTTTTTCCACAACTTGCTAGCATTTAGTATTTGTCACTATTCTGCATTTTGGCCATTCTAACAGATGTGTAGTGTTACTCATTATTTTAATTTACATTTCCCTCATGACACATGATATAGAGCATCTTTTTGTATGCTTGATTGCCAACTATATATTTTCCTTGATGAGATGCCTGGCTTTGCCCCATTTTTGATGGTGATATATGTTTTCTTACAGAGTTTTAAGATCACACACACACACACACACACACACACACACACACATCAGAGGGAGAGAGAGAGAGAGAGAGAAAGAATATTTAAGCAGGTTCTATGCCCAGTGTGGAGCCTGACACAGGACTCAGTCTTACAACCCTGAGATCATGACTGGAGCTGAAATCAAGAGTTGGTTGCTTAACTGACTGAGCCACTCAGGCACCCTTAAAAATATTTTAGATAACAGTCTTTTATCAGATGCACCTTTTGCAAATATGTTCTGTCAGTCAAGGTCTTATCTTTAAATTTTCTTAACATTGTCCTTTATAGAGTGGAAGTTTTTAATTTTAGTGAAGTCCAGCCATATTCATTATTTCTATTGTGTGCCTTTGGTGTTGTGTATACCCAAGATCATCTAGAGTTTTCCCTAGGTTATCTTCTAGGAGTTTTATAGTTTTGCATTTTACCTTTAGATCTATGATTCATTTTTAGTTAAATTTTGTGAAAGGTGCAAAGTCTGTATCTACATTTTTTTCTGCATGTGAATGTCCAGTTGTTCCATCATCATTTCTTGAAAAGACTATCCACTGTACTACTTTTGTTTCTTTGTCAATAATCAATTGACTACTTTGTTTGGGTCTATTTTTGACCTCTGTATTATTTCCTTTTCTTGTCTTATTCCCTTAGCTAGAACATTCAGTATTATGTTGACAAGGTGTAGAGAGAGATGACATCTTGCCTTTATCTAATCTTGGAAGAAAAGCTTTCCGTGCCCCATTATTAGAGATGATTTTAGCTGTAAGTTTTTTGTTTCATTCTGTTGTGTATTTCTAGCTATAGGTTTTTGTTTTGTTTTGTTTTTCTAGTTGTGGATATAATTTATCAAGTTGAAGAAGGTCCTTTCTATGCCTAATTTACTGAAAGTTTTAAACATGAGTGCTTTTTGGATTTTGTCAAATAATGATAAATTTATTCATCAGCAACATTCTGAAACATTAGTTAAAGCTCAGGACAGCTATGACCTCTCAATTCTGTGTTTAGGATTTACTGCTGACAGAGGCAAACAGGGGTTTTCTTGCAGTTTTAGGTTGGTTAATGGACCATCGTCCTCCTTCCACTGGCATCAAGGTATTTACATAAAAATGACCCATCTGAGGGGGAATCTAAGCAGTAAAATAAAGTAAAAATGAAGATTACTGAATGTTGAACCAGTCTCGTATACCCAGGATAAATCCTACTTGATGGTGGTATATAATTTTTTATACACATTGTTAGATACAATTTGTTAACATTTTGTTAAGGATTTTTAGATTTATGCTTATGAGAAATATTGGTCTATACTTTTATTGTAATGTTTTCATCTGGTTTTGATATTTGAGTAATGTTGGCCCCATAGAATGAGTTAAGAAGTATTCTTTCTGCTTCTATCTTCTAAAAATGTTTGTAGAAAATTAGTATAATTTGTTATTAAATATTTGGTAGAGTTCACCAACAAACATACCTGAGCCCAATGCTTTCTGTTTTGAAAGGGTAATTATTAATTAAGTTTAGTAGATATAAGCCTTTATAGATTGTCTACTTCTTGTATGAGATTTGGCAGATTATGGATTTTAAGGAATTGAATTTTTCAAGGAATTTGTATTTGCATTGATTTGTAATACATATTCAAGTGTTATTTACAGGTCATTAAGATAAACAGACCTAAAGAAAATGGAATTGCTATTCACCTCAGAAAAGGTCTGAGGATAAAGGCTAAATGATTCATCAGTTTTAGAGAACATTATGGCAAGGATATAAGTGCAAAAAATTTAAGACAACATGTTTTGTAATACCAAAGTTGGAACAACCCAAGTAGCTCTAATGACTAGACTAGTTCAAAGATTTGTTATATCCATTAAAATGAATACTACTATATGAATGTAAAGAACAATGTAAATTTCAAAGTATTTTATAGACAGATGTAAAATCTAGATTTGGTGAAAAGAAAGGCAAAAATGGATATTTAGGGGGAAGAGGCAAAATGGCAGAGAAGTAGCAGACTGAAATGACATCAGGTCACAGGAGTTCAGCTAGATAGATATCAAACCATTCTGAACACCTCCAAACTTAACAGGATATCAAAGAGAAGAAGAGCAGCAATTCTAGGAACAGAAAATTGACCTCTTTCTGAAAGGTAGGGCCTGCAGAGAAGTGACTCCGAAGCAATGGGAAGATAGACCACGGGGGGATGAGCCGGCTCCCAGCAAGCAGTGGAGAAGTGGAGCACAAAATCAGAACTTTTAGAAATCTGTTTCACTCAAGAGGGACATCACTTGAAAGGCTAAGCAGGGGTGGAGGCTTCATGGGGACAGTGTGGTCTCAGGTCCCACAGGGTCACAGAAAGATCGGGGGTGTCTGAGTGTGATAGAGCTCCCAGGTATAAGAGCAGGGAAGCCAACTACAGAGATAGAGCCAAGGAGTGAGCTCTCAGCTCAGGGTTACCTTAAACTGTGATCTGCTGCATACTCGGGCCACTGCACTTTGAGCAGGGACTCCACAAGTGGTAGATCTGGGGAGACTCACCTTCCTCCTCTGGAGGAGCAGCATAGCAGGAATCCGCAGTGTTTGGAGACTCCAAATGGGGTTGTACAACAAAGATAGAAACACTCAGTAACAGGCCAGGTGAGCTCAGAGCGCAGCCGGAGAACAGGGAGACAGGAGTGATTGACTGCTTTTCTCTGAGGTCACATGGAGGAGTGGGGCCCTGAGCTTTTGGCTCCTCTGGGCCAGAGATTGGGAGCCATCATTTTCATTCCTGTCCTCCAGAGCTTCACAAAAAAAAATTCAGGTAACAAAAGCTCCCGAGAGCGAATCCGAGCAGATTTCTTAGCCTGGACCCTGGCAAGGGTGATGCAATTCCACCTCAGGCAAAGACACTTGAGAATCACTGCACCAAAACCCTCCCCCAGATGATCAACAGGAACATCCACCCAAGACCAAGCTCACTGATCAAGGAGAACAGCAGAACTCCAGAGCTAGAGGAAAGCAATTTGTGGAATTCATGGCTTTCTCCCCAAGATCCTTTAGTCTTGCAAAGTTAAATTGAATTTTTTCCACTTTATTTTTTTCTTATTCCTTTTTTTAACTTTTCTTCTTTCCTCCTTTAATGTTTTTTAACTAGTTCATCTTAACAATACCTTAATTAAAAAAAAAAAAACCTTTTTAAACCTTTCTTATTATAGTCATATTTTATCCTTCATTGTATATAACCTTATTTTTTTGTATACATACAGGTTTTTTTTTCTTAAAATTTTTGGAATATTATTTCTTCTAATAGATCAGAGTATACCCTAAGTCTAGCACAGGGTTTTGTTCTAGTCTCCAGCCTGAGCACATTCTCTCCTCTTTTTTTATTTTTTCTTTCTTTTTCCAAGCAACTTAACATATCAATTAGTTCTTTTTAGAATTTTTTTTTAGTTTTCATCTTTACAGTCATATTCCATTCCTTCATCATGTTTATCCTTATTTTTGTATATACATAAGTTTTTCTTTTTAAATTTTGGGAGGTAGTTTCCTCTAAGAGACCAGAGTACACCCAAAATCAAGTGGGTGGCTCTGTTTGCTTCACCAGTCTAACACATATATATTTTTAATTTTTTTTTATTTCTTTTTAAAATTTCTTCTCCCCCTACTTGGAGTCTCTTCTATTTGGTTAGCATACATTTTTCAGGGGTCTTTGCCACCCTTTTAGTATTTTATTCTCTCATTCATATATTCTTATCTGGATAAAATGACAAGGTAGAAAAACTCATCACAAAAAAAAAAAGAAGAAGAAGAAGAAGAAGAACAAGAGGCAGTACCGACAGCTAGGTACCTATCAATATAGACATTGGTAATATGTCAGATCTAGAATTTAGAATGATGATTCTTAAGGTGCTAGCTGGGCTCAAAAAAGGCATGGAATATATTAGTGAAATCCTGTCTGGAGAAATAAAATCCCCTGCTTGAGAAATAAAAGATCTAAAATCAAACCAAGTTGAAATTAAAAAAGTTATTATTGAGGTGCAATAAAAACTGGAGGCTCTTACTGCTAGGATAAATGAGGCAGAAGAGAGAATTAGTGATATAGAAGACAAATGACAGAGAATAAAGAAACTGAGCAAAAGAGAGACAAACAACTACTAGACCATGAGGGGAGATAAATGATACCATAAGATGAAACAATATTAGAATAATTGGGATCCTAGAAGAAAAAGAAAGAGAGATGGGGGCAGAAGGTAGATTGGAGAAAATTATAGTAGAGAATTTCCCTAATATGGCAAAGTGAACAAGCATCAAAAACCAGAAGACACTGAGAGCCCAACCTCAAAATCAACAAAAATAGGTCCATACACTATCATTTAATACTAAAATTTACAAGTATTAGTGACAAAGAGAAAATCCTGAAAGAAGCTTGGGACAAGAAGTATGTAACTTACAATGGTAGAAATATGAGATTGGCAGCAGACCTATCCACAGAGACCTGGCAGGCCAGAAAGGACTGGCATGATATATTCACAGCACTAAATGAGAAAAACATGCAGCCAAGAATACTATATCCAACTAAGCTATCATTGAAAATAGGAGGAGAGAGAAAAAGCTTCCAGGACAAACAAAAATTTTAAAAATTTGCAAACACCAAACCAGCCCTACAGGAAATATTGAAAGGGGTCCTGAAGCAAAAAGAGAGCCTAAAAGTAGTAGACCAGAAAGAAACAGGGACAATATACAGTAATAGTCACCTTATAGGCAATACAATGGCACTAAATTCTTGTCTTTCAATAGTTACCCTGAATGTGAATGAATGGGCTAAATGCCCAAGACATAGGGTATCAGAATGGATAAAAAAGCAAGATCCATCGATATGCCGTTTACAAGAAACTCATTTTAGACCCAAAGACACTTCCAGATTTAAAGTGAGAGGGGTGGAAAACCATTTACTATGCTAACGGACATCAAAAGAAAGATGGGACAGCAATCCTTACATCAGATAAATTAAATTTTAAGCCAAAGACTATATTAAGAGATGAGGAAGGGCACTATATTTTACTGAAAGTGTTTGCCCAACAAGAAGATCTAACAATTTTAAATATCTATGCCCCTAACATGGGAGCAGCCAATATATAAACCCATTAATAACAAAATCAAAGAAAACACACCAACAATAATACAATAATAGTAGGGGACTTTAGCACCTCCCTTACTGATATGGACAGATCATCCAAGCAAAAGACCAACAAGGAAATAAAGGCCTTCAATGACACACTAGACCAGATGGACATCACAAATATATTCAGAACATTGCATCCCAAAGCAACAGAATATGCATTCTTCCTTAGTGCACATGGAACATCCTCCAGAACAGATCACATCCTGGGTCACAAATCAGGTTTCAACCAGTACTAAAAGATTGGGATCGTTCCCTGCATATTTTCAAACCATTATGCTCAAAATTAGAACTCAATTACAAGGGGAAATCTGGAAAAAACCTCAAATACATGGAGGCTAAAGAGCATCCTACTAAAGAATGAATGGGTCAACCAGGAAATTAAAGAAGAATTGAAAAAATTAATGGAAACAAATGAAAATGAAAACAAAACTGTTCCACATCTTTGAGACACAGCAAAGGCGTCCCTTAGAGGAAAGTATATAGCGATACAAGATTTCTCAAGAAACAAGGAAGGTCTCAAGTATACAACTTAACACTACACCTAAAGGAGCAGGTGAAAAAAACAGTAAAGAAAGCCTAAACCCAGCGGGGGAAAAGAAATAGTAAAGACCAGAACAGAAATCAATGAAATAGAAAGCAGAAGAACAGTAGAACAAATCAATGAAACTAGGAGCTGGTTCTTTGAAAGAATTAATAAAATTGATAACCCTGGCCAGACTTATCCAAAAAAAAAAAAAAAAAAAAAAGAGAGAGAGAGAGAAAGGACCCAAATAAGTAAAATCATGAATGAAAGAGGAGAGATCACAACCAACATCAAAGAAATACAAGCAATTGTAAGAGTATATTATGAGCAACTAACTATATGCCAGGAAATTTGACAGTCTGGAAGAAATGGATGCCTTCCTAGAGACATATAAACTACCAAAACTGAGCCAAGAAGAAATAGAAAACTCGAACAGACCCATAACCTGTAAGGAGATTGAAGCAGTCATCAAAAATCTCCCAGCAAACAAGAGCCCAGGGCCAGACGGCTTCCCAGGGGAATTCGACTAAACATTTAAAGAAGAATCAATACCTATTCTCCTGAAACTCTTCCAAAAAATAGAAATGGAAAGAAAACTTCCAAACTCATTCTATTTGGTCAGCATTATCTTGATCCCAAAAACCAGACAAAGACCCCAACAAAAAGGAGAATTACAGACTAGTATCCCTGAGGAACACAGATGTGTAAATTCTCACCAAAATACTAGCCAATAGGATCCAACAGTACATTAAAAGCATTATTCACCATGATCAAGTGGGATTTATTCCAGAGCTGCAAGGTTGGTTCAACATCTGCAAATCAGTCAATATGATGCAATACATTAATAAAAGAAAGAACAAGAACCATATGATCTTCTCGATAGATGCTGAAAAAAACATTTGACAAAGTGGGGCATCCTTTCTTGATCAAAACTCTTCAATGTGTAGGGATACAGTGTACATACCTCAATATCACCAAAGCCATCTATGAAAAACCCACAGCAAATATTATTCTCAATGGGGAAAAACTGAGAGCTTTTCCGCTAAGGTCAGGAACACAGCAGAGAGGTCCACTATCACCATTGCTATTCAACATAGTACTAGAAGTACTAGCATCAGCAATCAGACAAGAAAAAGAAATTAAAGACAGCCAAATCAGCAAAAAAGAAGTCAAACTCTCCCTCTTTGGAGATGATATGATACTTTATGTGGAAAAGCCAAAAGACTCCACTCCAGAGCTGCTAGAACTCATACAGGAATTCAGTCAAGTGCCAGGATATAAAATCAATGCACAGAAATCAGTTGCATTTCTATATACCAACAGCAAGACAGAAGAAAGAGAAATTAAGGAGTCAATCCCATTTACAATTGCACCCAAAACAATAAGATACTTAGAAATAAACCTAACCAAAGAGGCAAAGAATCTGTACTCAGAAAAGTACTAAATACTCATGAAAGAAATTGAGGAAGATACAAAGAAATGGAAAAACGTCCCATGCTCATGGATTTTTAAGAAGAAATATTGTGAAAATGTCTATGCTACCTAAAGTAATCGACACATTTAATGCAATCCCTATCAAAATACCATAATTTTTTTTCAAAGAACTGGAACAAATAACCCTAAAATTTACATGGAATCATAAAAGAGCCCAAATAGCCAGAGGAATGTTGAAAAAGAATGCCAAAGTTGGTGGCATAACAATTTCAGACTTCGAGCTCTATTACAAAGCTGTCATCATCAGTGAGTATGGTTCTAGCACAAAAACAGACACATAGACCAATTGAACAGAATAAGGAGCCCAGAAATGGACCCTCACCTCTATACTCAACTAATTTTTGACAAAGCAGGAAAGGATGTCCAATGGAAAAAAAGAGAGTCTCTTCAACAAATGGTGTTGGGAAAATTGGACAGCCACATGCAGAAGAATGAAAATGGATCATTTCCTTACACCACACACAAAAAGAGACTCCAAATGGATGAAAGACATCAATGTGAGAAAGGAATCCATCAAAATCCTTGAGGAGAACACAGGCAGCAACCTCTTTGACCTCAGCTACAGCAATTTTTTCCTAGCAACATAGCCAAAGACAAGGGAAGCAAGGGCAAAAGTGAACTATTGGGACTTCATCCAGATCAAAAGCTTTTGCAGAGCAAAGGAAATAGTCAACAAAACCAAAAGACAACTGACAGAATGGAAAATGATATTTGCAAATGACATATCAGATAAAGGGTTAGTATCTAAAATCTATAAAGAACTTATCAAACTCAGCACCCAAAGAACAAATAACATAATCAAGAAATGGCAGAAGACATGAACAGACATTTCTGCAAAGAAGACATTTAGAGGACCAACAGACACATGAAAAAGTGCTCCACATCCCTTGGCATCAGGGAAATACAAATCAAAACCACAAGGAGATACTACCTCACACCAGTCAGAATGGCTAAAATTAACAAGTCAGGAAATGACAGATGTTGGAGAGGATGCAGTGGAAGGGAAACCCTCCTACACTGCTGGTGGGAATGCAAGCTGGTGCAGCCACTCTGGAAAACAGTATAAAAGTTCCTCAAAAAGTTGAAAATAGAGCTACCCTATGACCCAGCAATTGCACTATGGGTATTTACTCTACAGATGCAAACGTAGTGATCTGAAGGGGCACGTGCACCTGAATGTTTATAGCAGCAATGTCCACAATAGCGAAACTATGGAAAGAACCTAGAAGTCCATCAACAGATGAGTGGATAAAGAAGATGTTATATATATATATATATATATATATATATATATATATATGAATACTATACAGCCATCAAAAGAAATGAAATCTTGGCTCTTGCAACAACGTGGGTGGAACTAGAAGATATTATGCTGAGCGCAATAAGTCAATCAGAGAAAGTCAGTTTTCATATGATCTCCCTGATATGAGGATTAGAGAGACAGAGTGGGGGTTTAGGAGGGTAGGGAATATAAAATGAAACAAGATGGGATAATGATGGAGACAAACCATAAGAGACTCCTAATCTCACAAATCAAACTGAAGGTTGCTGGGGCAAGGGGGAGAATGGAGAGGGTGGTTGGGTTATGAACATTGGGGAGAGTGTGTGATATGGTGAGTGCTGTGAAGTGTGTCAGCCTGGCAATTCACAGACCTGTATCTCTGGGGCAAATAATACATTATACGTTAATAAAAATAATTAATAAAAATGAATATTTAGTGATCCCTCCTATTGACAAAGAAAGAAGTTGTATATAAATACTTTTGTTTAGGAATGCATAGATAATGTCTTGATGTAAATACAAGCATAGTTAATATTACTTACATAGGAGAAATATGAAGCCCATTATCATTCATTATATATAGTTTTGTTCTCTTTCCATTTTTTAGCCATTTGTACTAGTTATTTTTATTATGAAATTGAGAATGAAGTTATACTCATGATGATTCAGAATTCTCTGGTAAAGAACAGGTGGGAATGCAGGATTGAAAATCAAGAAAACTACATACAGCAAACAAACAAACCTGTTAATGATGATAAAATTAAAAATTTGCCATAGATCCTAAGGACTACATTTATTTCATAATATTTAAATACAGAATCTTATACCTTTCCCCTATTTACGCATACCATGACAAATGTCCTGAAAATTTATTGATTAGAACTGGGAAACATCTCAAATTATTAGGATATATTTATCTTTCTATGTCTTGTATTTATTTCTGAGAATAGAATTGATGCCAAAACCCTGTCTTCTTTATTTTAAATCCATTCAGCACTACACACTGCTTACACTCAGGTAGTGCTTCCTGGTTCTTAAATTATTTATGGTGAAATCAGAATAATATAAATTTAAATCATGTATAAAGCTAAGGATTTTAAAAATGGATTCTTTTGAATATTAGCTTGTGAAATAAAGCATCTATTGGAAAGTCAGTGTTATGGACTGACTTGTGCTCCTCTAACATTCATATGTTGAAATCTGATTATATTTTGAGATAGGTCCTTTAAAGTCAGAATAAACTCTTAAATTCAAATGAGGTCCTAAGAGTAGGCCCTAATCCAATATCACTGGTCTCCTCATAAGAAAAGGAAGAGACACTGGGTTTATGCATGCACAGAGGGAAGACCATGAAAAGATATAGCAAAAAAAAAAAAAAAAAAAAAAGAGAGAGAGAAAGAAAGGCAGACCACGTACAAGCTAGGAGCATGGGCCTCCAGAGAAACCACCACCTCTGGCAACACATTCCTTGGTCTTAGGCTTCTAGCATCCAGAACTATGAGAAAACAAATTTTTGTTGTTCCTAATACTTAGTCTGTGGTATTTAGTTGTGGTAGACAGCAAACTAATATAATCAGGGAGTTAAGTTAGTCAATATTTCTAATACCCAACTTTTGCTTGTCAGTTCATGTTTCTTCATGATTCTCAAAAACAGTAGTAGAAGCCAGCCTCAGTTGATGGAATCAAATGAGAGTTATATATATAAAACTTGCAAAGCAAAACCATTCTTTATTGGAAAAAGCAAGCAATTAAAAATAGAATATGTATTGTATAATTAGTGAAGTAAAAAAAATGCTGTCTTTCAACAACTCAAGCTATAAACTTTTTTAGTTTTCTATTTAATTTTTCAGGTGTCTGTGTAGTACTCCCTTAGGAAATATAAAACATCTAGAAAGCTTTTCAGTATGACCAGCTATGATGAAACAGTTCACATAAGACTTAGTGAAGTTTCATCCCACATTTATGAAAGAGATAAGAATGGCAGGGACTCTGGTCCAACAGAAGAATAATATAAATTTTGAATAATAATCCATGAATTTCAAAATTCATGGGTCAAAATTCCAAGTAAACCATATGCCAAAGTTAACCCCATCACTAATGTAGTTCAGGTTTCAGCTTATTACTGGAATCAGGCAAGGAATATTATCTTACCCTTACAACAAACATTACACTTTTTTTGATTAATAAAAAGTCAAATCTCCTCCGCTATGAAAACTCAGTATACAAGACTTATTTGTGATATCCTATATCTGATTTAAAAAAAAAATCTTCCATTAGACTGGCATTTATTAATGTGTTTTATATTTTGTTTTGCTTTGATAAGTCTATTATGTATTGAGGTATCTTACAAAATGGTTAGATGACTGTAAAAAAAAAAGGGTGAACATGATATCTTTCTTGCCTCTCCCTCCCAATTAGTTATTGATAATAATAGTTCATTGCCATCACCTACAAAGTTTTACGTGGGCCTGAAATTTTTAAGACTTTACATTTTCCTAGACTTTTCTTAAACTGCCTAAGTTTCTTTACAAAACTACTTTTAATGAAAAGCTGTCTCTTACCTAATGCTTCACTGTAAAACTGGTCCCAAACCTGAGTGTCCAGTTGGTGGATCCAGAAGTTAATGAAGATGGAAAACATTACATTTTTTACCCTTTGCAGAAAGGTCATTCTGTCTGTTAGTCCTGCCATGGAAACAGGCACATAGGAAAGTGGAGCTGGAAGTTTCCCACAGTATTTCTCCACAGTGTCACCTATAGAAAACCTTAGTGTGTACACAAAAGGGACTTTCAGTAACTCAGCAATCAGCTCTCCACAGGGTAATGCAGGATCTATGACCATTACATCGTAGTTGGTTTCCTGGAGTTTCTTCATGAATGACTTGTTGTAGACTACACTCTCACACTGAAGTTTTAATATTCCAGTTACCTGAACAAAGAATTCTTGCAGTTTTATGGCTGACTGCCATCGTGACAATGTTGGCATAACATTAGCAGCCATGTCTAAAAAAGCATTCAATGTTTCTTCAGCTTCCTCTTTGTTATGTGGTATAGGGATTACCTCAAATTTCAATGTGGAAGGCTTGCTGTAGTCAATGATGAAACTCTCTGGAGAAACCAACACAGTCACCTTGTGGCCCCTTTCCGTGAGCTTCTCCAGAGTAATCCTCATATTGAGCCAATGGCTCATGTCACAGGGCCACACCAGGACCTTCCTACAAAATCCACAGCTAGCACAGCAGAGCTGCAGCAGTACAATTGCTGAAATCCATTTCTTAGACACCATAACAGCAGTTCCCTCACACACTGCTCTACAGAGGTTAAATGTTTGCTGGGCATGGAAGGGAAAAGGCAGTTTAGATACAGATCAAGTTAAAAAGTAATTTCTATGGACTCTGGAAAACAATCTGAAGGGTTTGAAGAGGTGGGGGGGGTGGGAGGTTGGGGGAACCAGGTGGTGGGTATTAGAGAGGGCACGGACTGCATGGAGCACTGGGTGTGGTACAAAAACAATGAATACTGTTATGCTGAAAATAAATTAAAAAAATGATAAAATTAATTTCTAGAGTTAGGAAATGACTATGCATAAAGGACTTTGTCAATGTTGTTGACAGGGCAGAGTACTATAGAATATTTGTTCAGGAGAAGATATGAAATATTTAAATATTTTGGAGGAAGTAACTGCAGCATTGTAGGAGTTAGTATTAAATATATTAAAATAAAAATGATATATTTTAATTGACAATTTTTAAATAGAATAGAAGAACCCATTTAATTAAGTCTAGTATATAACATGGTATATCTTGTGGAACATGATGACTGATAATTTGGGGAAACAAAAATGTAGGTCTTGACATAAAGTTGGTCACATACTAGTATATAGATAAGATGCATGCATCACATAATAACAGGAAGAATATGCTAAATATATTAAGGTACAGCATTTCAGGGCCCCAGAAGATACTGTCACTCCAACGTGGAAAAAAAAAAAAATCACACAAAACTTCAGGATGTAGGGTGCATTTTACCTGAGACCAGAAACAAAGGTGACAGAAGGAGCATTTTGAAAGAGAATGGAAGAAAAGGAGAAAATGAATGCTGATATGGAAATAATGGCCATTTACATATACAGTTATCAGTTCAGTATGTTTAGAGTGAAGGCTTACACAGAACAATACAGACAAGGAAAATACTAGCTAAAACAGAACAGTTTGGAGAGTCTTGAATGCTATATTTTGGGTTCAATTTTAATTTCCACAAAGAGGTGTAATAAGATTTACAAATCAGGTTTGAAAAATGATCATATGTGTCCTATAAGCAAACTATTCTAGCTTCTAAATGGGATTTGAGTGGTAGAGAAAAAACAATGTGTAAGGGGCTAAAAGTAAATATTAAGAAAGCAAGTTCTGATGAGAGTATCAGGGAGACTATAATATTGGTTTGTGAATGGAAAGCATAGAATGATGGCCTTATGACTGATGAGAAGTGAGAGAAGACTGGTAATTAAACAATGAGGAAGTGCTCAGTTTATAGTTTGAGCAACCCGAGTATGATAATGACTAAGCAAAACCATGGTGTTTTAAATGAATAGTAGCTACGGAATGATTTTTGACCTGCAGTGTATGAGTTTGATTGGACATGTCTGTGGAAATACTGATTTTTTTTTCTGTGAACACTAAAATCTGAAGGGGAGGATAAAATTTAGAAATACAGATTTTGCGCGCAGTCATCCATCTATATTTAACCCAGTTTCAATTCCTCTACAAATCCTTTAATACTTCATACTTTCAAGAAGCAATTTTTATGAAATGATCTCACTGATATGTGGAATTTAAGAAACAAGGCAGAGAGGATCATAGGGGAAGAGAGGAAAAAATGAAACAAGATGAAACCAGAGAGGGAGATAAACCATAAGAGACTCTTAATCTGGGACAACAAACTGAGAGTTATTGGAGGGGAGGAGGGAGAGGAGGAGAGGTGGTGGGTGATGGACATTGAGGGTGGTGTATGTTGTGGTGGGCACTATGTGTTGTGTGAGACTGATGAATCACAGACCTGTACCGCTGAAACAAATAATACATTAAATGTTAATTAAAAACAAACAACAAACAAAAAGAAACAAACAAAAAACAATTTTTAACACACAGTTTATGCCAGTTTCTGTACTGTGCACAGGGCATAAACAAGAAAGATCACTTCCAGTTCAAAATGACTTCACAGATTACTGCAGAAAACATCAGTTAAACCAGTACATATTCTACAAACATGAGGGAGATGGATCTTAGATGGTCAGGATGAATCGAGGAGGGCAAGCACAGGAAGGAGGTTGCTTGGTGGAGGAAGAAAATGATGAATTGATGCTTTAGCTAAATCTTTAAGAGCGGTATTTAGCAAGTTGAAAAATATCACTAGGAAGTAAAAAAGAACACTAATGTATCTGTGTTCTAAAAAGTATGACAGAGTTATATCAATATTATGTTCAATTACGTAATTATATCAAAATACTTGACAGGGACATATTGAAATTTTAAATCCCTTGAAAGTTTTTCTGTGTGCTAAAGAGAAGATCCAAAGTAGAATTGTTTAGAAGATGCAAAGATAAATCCAGGATCAAATCTCCAATCAGCCCCGAACAATTAGAATTTGTTTATAAGGAAACAATTCCTTATGACTGCGAACCAACAAAACCAACAGCAACCACAGATATTAACACAGTGATTTGAAATATTACTATTATTTGAAATAAAATATAAAATTATTTTGTTCAATACTTTTGAGTATGAAAGCAAAACCTGAAAACATAAGCAAGGAACAAGAGTTTAAAAAGAATAATTGTGAAAATTTGCTAAAGAGCCAAAGAGAATTTCTAGAAATTACAAATTCAACAAATGAAATTTAAAGAGTAAATTAGACACAACTATAGAAATAAACAGTAACCCTGAAGATAAATATAAAGATATTATTCAGAATTAAGTTCTGAATAAAAAACATAGAATAGGAAATATGATAGAACAGTTAAGAGACATGGAGAATAGACTAATATACAAATCCAGTTGCTGGTTTGACCTACCTGGTGTCTCCTTTCTCAACTCCCTTTCTACTCTATATAGTAGTAAAGCTGGTCCCTTTTCAGGCAACCAGCCTACACAACTAAATCTATATTTAAGTTCTTTCAACAAAATCTCCCAGTTTCTTTATTTTCTTATAATCATTTTAGGCACAAAAAAGTTACAAATGAAGGATAGAGACTTTCATATATCCCACAGTAATTATTACTATGGTGTTTGCCAAATGATGATTTACTATTTTCATTATTCCTTCTGTAGTTGTTAATTGGAATTTTACCATAAAGTTTGGCAAAAATATGTGTAAATATATGATTTGTATGATTTGCATAGTCTCATGGTAACTCCCTACATGATATTTATTAATCACATAGGAAAGTTTATAAGAAACACCATCTTAACTAAGTGATCAGAATTATTGTCACTAGGACTAATCTATCTATATTATGTGCCTCCTGATATGCCACACTGTAAAGGACACAAGATTGCTTCTGTGGTATTCTTACCAAAAATGTATAACCTCACTCTAATCATGAGAAAATATCAGAAAAAGCCAAATTAAAGGATATTCTAGAAAAAATAACTAGCCACTATTCTTCATAAGTAAGAGACAAAGAAACACTGTGGCAACTGTCACAAGTTTGAAAAAGTAGGACACTGAACAAATAAAATCAAGAGGGAGTCTGGATTATGTATCAGGAAGAAAAAAAGAACATAGTGGGATGATTGACAATGTTTTAATAAGAATTCCTAGCTTTGATCATTTTATTATGATAATGTAATGTAAAAGGTTAATATTAAAATATTAGGTTAATAAAGGTTAATATTAAAATATAGTAAAAAAATCATTCATTCTATCTTTATTAATTGGAATTTAAGAAGTTGCTTATTTATTATGGTTATTTATTTACTTATATCAGCTTAATTCATATAAATTTATTTTATTTTATATATTTTATTCAGCTATTATTATTTATTTTTTTGCTCTAAGTGTCCCAGATTTTGGAAACTTTTTTATATATTGATTCCTATGTCCTTTTGATATGACCCCATTCTTTTATTTTTATTTTTTTAAAGGTTTTATTTGTTTATTTCAGAGAGAGAGAGAGAACATGAGTAGTGGGAGGGGCAGAGGGACAAGCATACTCCCTGCTGAGAGGGGAGCCTGACTTGGGCCTCAATCCCAGGACCCTGAGATCATGACTTAAGCAGAAATCAGATGTTTAACAGACTGAGCCATTTAGGCACACCAGACTCCATACTTTTAAAGCATTTTTTAAACTTTCTGTTACCAGAAGATACTTCAAGTTTTACTATTTTCACTGCCTCAGCCTTAAAACCAACCATGTCTCCAAAGAGCACTATTTCATTTTGTTAGAGAATGGCATTTATGATTTTACTCATATGTGGAATTTAAGAACAAAACAGATGAACATAGGGGGAAGAAAATAAAAGAGAGAGGGAAACAAACTCCTTCTCATTTTTTGTTTTTGTTTTTTTAAGATTTATTTATTTATTTTAGAGAGACAGCATATGCTAGCAGGGATCCGAGCAAAGAGAAAGAGGGAGAAAATCCTCAAGTAGACTCCCTACTGATCCTGGAGCCCAACTCAGGGCTCCATCTCACAACTGTAGATCACAATCTGAGCCAAAACCAAGAGTTGGAAGCCTAACTGACTTCACCACCCAGGCACTCAAAGAGACTCTTAACTATAGAGCACAAACTGAGGGTTGATGGCAGGAGGTAGGTGGGGGATGGGCTAAATGGGTGATGGGTTGAAGGAGGGCACTTGTTGTGATGAGCATGGGGTGTTATAGGTAAGTGATGACTCACTAAGTTCTATGTCCAAAATCAACTTTATCATATATGTTAACTAACTAGAATTTAAATAAAATCTTAAAAATAAAAATAAATAAAAGAAAAATTTGTTTAAAAGATCGGGATGAGTCTGCTAAATATGTTCATTGCTACTGATATGTTAGCTTCATTCACCAGATGAAACTAGTAAATATAATTGCACTAGTAAATACTGTCATAGTTACTTCTATATCTAGCATTCTCTGTTTATTCCCAAGTCCTTTCAACAGTGAGAAACCTATCTCCCAACATCACTGCGTACTCACTTATTTGTTCAGTTTTAGTAAGCACATAAAATAGTTTCAGAATTTCTAGCTCATAGACCTCTAAAAAATTTTTTTATAACCAGACAATAATATTTGCCTTATAAATTAATCTTTTCTTAGAATTAATTAATTAATTAATGAGAGGGAGAGAGTGTGGGGAGGAGCAAAGAGAAAGAGACAAGCAGACTCCATATTGAGCTTGGAGCCTGATGCAGGGCTCAATCCCATGAGCTGAGCTGAAATTAAGAGTGGGCTGCTTAACTGACTGAGTCTCTCAGGCACCCCTACATTTATCTCTTAATAGAGTTGAGACAACAGTCAAATTCCTTTGCACAAAGTAAATACTACATTCATATGTTTTTACAGGTATACTCTAGCAAAATTACAAGTAATAAATCTTATTCTATAGGCTGGTGGGGGGGTTGAAATATTCACTTCGTTCATTACATAAAGGCAACACAGTCTTATCAGAAAAGGAATGAAAGAGAAACATGCAGGATCTGTGAGAATTCTCAGTGCCTGGTTAGAGGATTTAATAAACACATGCCTTCCTGGACAAGGGGGAGTGGAGTGTCTGGAAAACTGGGCCCCTTGAGGTTTCTGGGCTGAAAACAGCCAGATTCTAATTGGGGCTCAATGCACTCATCTAGAGAGTAAAAATTTGACTTAGGAGAAACATTTATCTTTGGAGGTCAAGCTCTCCACACACTCCTTGTCTGCATGCCCATCAAAAGCACAGCTTGTTCTATTCACACAATACTCCCTATTGCCACTGTCCTGATTATCACAGCTTCATATTCTTTCCATATCTTATTCCCTTGTTGTATTGATAGCATTCACAATAAAGGTGGAGGCAGAGTTTGGCTTAGGACTTTTTACCACCAGAGCATCTGGTCCTGAGGCCCTCTCCTGTCTCCTACTAAGATGTCTGGAGTAATCTTTTTATTCTGTTTCAGGGTTTGCTGGCCAAACCCGACAAGGACCTATAATCACTCATGAAAACAAAGGTGAGTATTTCTATAGCTTTCAAAATATGAGCAAAATGGATTCAATGATGAGGAAGAAATATAAAATATCAGTATTGCATTGGGATTAATTCAATGAAGAAAACTCTTCAGTATTATGCAAAATATTAAAAGAAAAAGAGAAAGACATTAACATTTCATTAATAAAAAAATTTGGTAAAACCTTAAATTTTCAATGAAAAACTTTTCTTATAAATTAGGTCTTTGAACTAATATGAATGGTTATATATTTAACTTTGCTTTAAATGAAAGGAAAAAATGAAAAGTATTCCCTTTAAAATCAAATACGACATTGCCCTAGAATGCCCACTTCTATTTAATATTCAGTGGAAAGTCTCAGTCATCCCAAGAGTAATATACTAAATACCTAAGAACTAAAAAGATTATGACTGTCATAACTTTCAAATGCTCTAATAGCCTATATTGAAATTCAAAGAAACATACAGCCACTGCCAGTTTACAACTCTTCACAGAGAGAAACAAGCTTTCAATTTATATATACAAAGTATTATGAATTATAAATATTATATATAATATATATAGAAACGTTAAACATTAATGCTATAAATTTATAATACCATGTTTGATATAAATAATGTTACACGTATTATGATTTAAGATGTTATACCTACGTACTGTTTTTTAAGTTGAACATATGTATATTTAACTATATATATATATTATATAATACCACTTTATATAGATAGGTATGTTCCAGTTTAAAAAAAAAAAACACTGTTGGGGCACCTGAATGGCTCAGTCAGTTAAATGTCCTACTCCTTTTTTTTTTTTTTTAGTATTTTTTTTAGTATTTTATTTAGTATTTTTATTTAGTATTTTATTTAGTCATTTGACAGACAGAGAGAGAGAGAGAGAACACACACACAAGAAGGAATGGGCAGAGGGACAACACAGAGAACTCCAACATGGAGCTCAATCCCAGGACCCTGGGATCATGACTTGAGCCAAAAGCAGAAACTTAACTGCTTAACTGATTGAGCCACCCAGGTGTTCCTTAAATATTCTACTCTTGATTTCTGCTCAGGTCATGATCTCAGGGTCATGAGATGGAGCTCCATGTCAAGTTCTGTTTTGAGTGCAGGGCTTGCTTAGGATGCTTGCTCTCTCTCTCTCTCTCCCTCTGCACTTCCCCCCTCTCTAAAAACTAAAATAAAATAAAATAAAAATTTAAAAAAAACTATCAACAACATTATGAATATAGATATACACACATATATAATACTGATGATTTGGGAATCAGAAAGTCATAAGAATAGCAAGTAAGCCATTATGAATAATTTAGTAAAACAATGCAATTCATGATTGCAATGTCATTTTCTTTGTAAAATGTTTCATCCATACACCATAATCTTAAATATGTAAGTAGAGCAAATATTCCAAATATAGATGGAACTATTGTATTTTAATTTCTTTCCCAGATTTAAATGTGATTTTAAGTAGATATTGAGGGTTATATAGAAAAAAATGAGCTCAAATAGTACCTAATAAGTTGGAACTTTTATGAGACTTTATTCTAGTAGAGGCTAAACTTTCTCTTTGTTTTAAAGAGGATTTACCAATAATAACAGCTTGATCTACACATGGACATTCCTCTTGCATTTTTTTCTCCTATACTTCTGAGGCAGCTGGAATGGAACCACATGCATCCAGATCCTTACAAAGTTTCCTTTTCCCCAGGGGTGTTTTGGGTCGTCTTTACTCCCCATGATTTTTCACTCCCACTTCCTTCCATTACAGTCATGCTAACAATATTAAAGCTACCTTTGTCATTTCTCCAGGACCATAAGCCATCCTTTTCTTGCACCACTACTATGCCATCTCCTACTTTTTACAATCTTCACTAGAGATCTGCAGATTTTATGATATTTGCTTTTTCCATTTGGAGTTTCTACAAATTAATTCAAGTATTGATCTCCCTCACTCTAAGTAGAAAAATTTATAAACAGTTAATTATGGAATAAGCATCTAAAAAAACTCCAAGAGAAATGCTAATAAAATGATAGATTTTCAATAGTTAAACTGATTAAAAAATTAAAACCAGTGGTTATAGCTGAGTTGTCAGGGACATATTAAAAATCTACACTTCAAATATTTTATTTGGTTAGTAGCATGGTATTACTTAGGACAAAACCATGAATGCAATCCTATAGCTGGGAGAAATCACTCAAGAACCAGTACTGCAATGCACACACACCAGCACACACAATTACAATACACACCAATTAGGCATATATCTATGTGCAAAATTACCACATTGTGGTGTTTACCAAAGAAAACATGACTAAGTGACAGAATACTACCTAAACACTATTAATAACTGGCATCGGCTTTCTGTTTGGGATCCCTCACTCCACAGTTAAAGAAAAACAATATAACTTTCTCTACTGTTTGCTTTTGAAGGAATTTATTATCATTTTCCACTCAGGAAAAGAAAATCAGTGTTACCTGATTCAATATCAAATGATTTTTTTTTTTGGTCTTCCCATTGACTTCCTTTTTTAAAAACAGGGAACTAAGGCTTGAGCTAATCCTAGAACCACAAGGATTTCTATAAGATATTTAGTGAAATTAGTTGTGTGGACTTTGGGAATAAATAGACCTATGTTTATGTATTGTGCAAAATTATGTTTATGAATAAGACACTTAATTTTTCAGCTTGTATTTCATTATCCATAAAATGGAGTTAATGATAATATTTTGTTAGAGTACTGTGAAAATCGTAATAATAACAAATGTTTAGAAAGGTGCTTCAGTGGAAGGTTAAATAAATCATCATAGATTTAAATACTAAACTGAAGGTTGTGCCACAAGAAACCCATCCACAGATTAACCACTTGGACATTGATTTTGAGAAATAGATGAATGACATTTACACATTCCAAAGTATAACAGAATTCATAATATTATGTCAAACAATAGTATTATTAACATAATCATAAAATCAATAAAAATTGATGGGTAAGAAAAATATGCTTAGTATGGAAAAAATAAATTAAGACTGAAAGCTAGATGTTGATTTTTATTTAGCTGGCTGAGTTTGGAAAGATGTGGAGAAAGTATCTAGAAAAATGCAAAACTTAGAGTTTAAAAGAAACAGTACATATAAGATGATTTTAAAATTTTTTTAAAAAATTAAGTTTTTATTCAATTCTAGTTAGTTAACAGTGTAATATTAATTTCACCTGTACAATATAGTGACTCAACACTTCAATGCAACACACAGAGCTCATCACAAGTGCCCTCCTTAATCCCCAGCACCTATTTTACCCGTTCCCCCAGCCACCTCCCCTTTAGTAACACTCAGTTTGTTCTCTATAGTCAAGAGTCTGTTTCTTGGTTTGTCTCTTTTTTTTTTTCCTTCTTGCTCATTTGTTTTGTTTCTTAAATTCAACATATGAGTGAAATCGTATAGCATTTGTCTTTCTCTAACTTATTTCACTTAGCATAGTACTCTCTAGCTCCATCCATGTCTTTGCAAATGGCAAAATCTCATTCCTTTTTATGACTGAGTAATATCCTATTGTATAGATATGCCATATCTTCTTTATCTATTCATCAGTTGATAGACATTTGATTTGGCTATTATAAACAATGCTGCTATGAACATCAGGGTGCATGTATCCCTTTGAATTAGGATTTTGTTGTTGTTCTTTGGGTAAATACCTAGAAGTGTAATTGCTGGATCATAGGGTAGTTCTATTTTTAACTTTTTGAGGAACATCCATACTGTTTTCCAGAGTGGCTGCACCAGTTTGGATTCCCACCAAAAGTGCAAGAGTGTTCCCTTCTCCCTATCCTTGCCAACTCCTGTTGTTTGTTGTGTTGTTGATGTTAGCCTTTCTGACAGGTGTGAGGTGGTATCACATTGAGTTCTGATTTGTATTTCCCTGATCATCAGTGATGTTGAGCATCTTTTCATTATGTCTGTTGCCCATCTAGATGTCTTTGGGAAAATATCTATTCATGTCTTCTGCCCATTTTTTGACTGGATTAGTCATTTTTTGGGTACTGAGTTTTAAAGTTCTTCATGTATTTTAAATACTAACCTTTTATCAGATACATCCTTTGCAAATATCTTTTCTCATTCCATAGGTTGTCTTTTAGTTTTATGCATCATTTCCTTCACTTTGAAGAAGCTTTTTTATTTTGATGAATGCTAATAGTTTATTTTTGCTTTTGTCTCCCTTGCCTCAAAAGATATATCTAATAAGAAGTTGGTATGGCCAACGTCAAAGAGGTTACTGCCTATGTTCTCCTCTAGGATTTTTATGGTTTTCTGTCTTGTATTTGGGTCTTTAATCCACTCTGAACTTATTTTTGTGTTTTATGTAAGAAAGTGGCCCAGTTTCATTCTTTTGCAGGTTGCTGTCCTGTTTTCCTTACACCTCTTGTTGAAGAGACCTTCTTTTTCCCATTGGATATTCTTTCCTGCTTTGTCACAGATTAATTGACTATATAGTTGTGGGTTCATTTATGGGTTTTCTATTCTGTTCCATTGATCTATGTGTCTATTTTTGTGTCAGTGCCATGCTGTATTGATCTACCATTGTATCATACAGAATCATCTCATTGCTTTAAAAATCCCCTGTGCTCTACCTATTCATCCTCTCCTCCCCCAATCATTGACAGCCTCTAAAACTTTACTGTCTCTATTCTTTACCTTTTCCTTGATATCATATAGTTGGAATCATACCATATGTCTTTCCAGGTTGGCTTCTTTCACCTACTCATATACCTTTACAGTTCCTCCATGTATTTTCACAGCTTGATATCTCATTTCTTTTTGGTATTGAATAATATTTCATTTTTTCCTGGATCTACCACAGTGGATCTACGCACTCACCTACTGAAGGACATGGTTGTTGCTTCCAGTTTGGGCAATTATGCATAAATATGTTAACACATCAGTATGCAGGGTTTCCTGTGAACATTAGCTTTAAACCCTCCTGGGGGAAATGCCAAGGATCATAATTCCTAGATCATATAGTAAGATTGTTTAGTTTTGTAAGAAAATGCCAAACATCCTCCAAAGTGACTGTACCATATTGCACTCCTACGAACAATGAATGAGAGTTCCTGTTATTCCACATTCTCACCAGCATTTGCTGTAGTCTGTGTTCCAGATTTTGGCCATTCTAATCAGTGTGTAGTTGTAGCTTATTATTGTTTTAATTTACACTTCTCTAATGACAAACAATGTAGAGCATCATTTTATGCATTTATTTGCCATCTGTCTATCTTCTTTGATAAGGTGTCTGTTAATGTCTTTGGCCCATATTTTAATTGGGCTATATGTTTTCTTATGTGGAGTTTTAATAGTTCTTTTTACACTTATAACTGTTCTTTATCAAACATGTCCTTTGCAAATATTTTCTCCTAGTCTACAGATTGTTTTCTTATTCTCTTGACATTGTCCATCACAATGGGGATTTTTAATTTTAATGAAGTCCAGCTTAAAAATTATTTCTTTCATGGATTTTGTCAGAAGGGAAGACAGCATATTACAAACTTAAAAAGAACTACGTTTGTCAGGTTAATGAGGCACATGTAATTAAAGTGTAGAATTTTTTTCCTCATATAGAGGAATTCCTTCCTAATCTATAAGTAGCATCATTCTAACATTACACCATAAAACTGACAAGTGGATCAAAAATTTTTTTCAAATTTCTGTTTGAAATATTATTTTCATGAAACATATAGCATGGGCAGGTATCTAATTTCTATTATCTTTACTAAGGGCTAGAAAACTAGGGATCCAGTATTTCTTTGGATGCCCCATTGTCAAAAGTTAATAAAAAAGCATGCCGATGGGGCACCTCGGTGGCCCAGTTGGTTAATTGTCATGATTATGTCCCACTCCCTCTGCCTTTATTCCCCCATCTTTCTCCCTCAAAACAAAAACAGATGGCCTTTGTGTTTTCCATTTTTAATAGTGTCCAAATGGTCTGAAATTTCATATTTAGTGCACATTTATTTTATCAGTGAAATATATAAGCAGTAAAAGGCCTGAGCCATACAGAATAGTTGCCTGATCTAAAAATACTAAATTCTAAAACCAATTACTAATTTTTAAAGAAATTCATGAATACTATATGAGATACTCAATTATTAATTTTCATTTTCTTTTTTCCTCTTTTATATAGGTATCCAGTGCAGAAGAGGCATTTTATTGAAATTTCAAGCATCTTGTTGCAGTATTTAAGATTATTAGATGGAATATTATTTTCCTAGAGAATGATCTTTTCTAGAAAGTAAACTTTTTAGTAGTATCTTGGAAGATGTTGGGAAAGGAGAGCTAGTCTATTCATTTGACTTTTCAGAAATATTTAAAAGGTAACAATTTTCCTGAAGAGTAAAAAAATCATGTATGTTGGAAATGCATATATAGATAATATATATAAGTGGAGACAGGAGTGCTGTAGCTATAAAAATGAACTACAGAGGAGGGAATGAATTTATTGCTCAAGATTTCTCTTGGGCAATAGATTTCTCCAAGAGAGAGAAGTTTCTGCTTTACTAAGCAAAGAATTTGTTTATGTTTGTATTTGTATCTGGGTATAATATTTATAGGCCCAGATACTACTCTGCAACATGTGTTAGAGTGTATAATATTTTCCGCATGATAAAACTTGTGTCCATGAACTTTGGACATATTAACCAATCAAAGCTGATGTCATAAGCAGATCTGTCAGAGGACCTAACTATTACAGGCTCATGAAAGTTAATTGTTAATTTCTATGTATCTTTCCAAGCTGGTTATTATATTACCAATAGCTTGAAATTAGTCAAGGTAGAAGGAATTACACCACAGATATTAATAAATGCTATACAAAAGTGTTTTTTTCTTTTTATACCACGGAAAGCCAATTGTTAAACATTCACGGCCCATCACTGGATACAAACATGCAAAAACGAAAGTGCATATGTAGAGGTAGAAGCAAAGTAGAGATCAAAGATTTAACAAATGGATTACCTCAAAACTAAAAGTCTTTTTATTAGTTATCTATTATCAAATGACTAACTATCCAAAGCCTTATCATCTTAAAACAACAACTTTCTATTTACCTCTGATTCTGCTCACAATTCTAGTCTACGTAGAGCTGTTATGGGCTGACCTTTTTCATGCACATGTGAATCTGAGTCATCAAAGTGCTAGCTGATACTTGAGGTCATCACATTAGTGTTTTGCAGTTGTTTTTCTCATATCTTTGTGGGTAAATATCCTGGGTTGTGAATCCCTCGCCATTCAGCATACTAGAAGGTTAAATCACAGGACAAAAAGTTCATAGCAAAATGTGTTGACTTTGAGGACATCGTGCTAAGTAAAACAGGTAAGGGAAAAATAAATACCATATGATCTCACTTATATGTAGACTCTAACAACAACAAGAAAGAAAAAAAACAAGCTTATGTATACAGAGTACAGTTGCTGGTTGCTGGAGATAGAGGTGGGTGATATAGGTAAAAGGAGTCAAAAGCTCCAAACTTCCAGTTATGTAATATGCAATACAGTATAATTAATTATAGTCACCATGCTGCATGCCCCATGCATGCTTTAATGTACAGCATGGTAACTATATTAATAATACTGTATTGCATATTTGAAACTTGCTAAGAAAGTAAATCTTAAAAGTTTTCATCACACAAAGAAATTCTGTAACTATGTATAGTGATAGATGTTAATTAGACTTACTGTGGTTATTATTTTGTAATATATGCAAATATTAGATCATTATGTTGTATACCTAAAAATAACATAATGTTGTATGCTAATTATACCTCAATTAAAAGAATAAAAATAAAAATTTTTAAAAATTTAAAAATTATACAGGGCCAGAATTTGGTCTATGGAATGTTCTTTCAAACCTTATAACTCTTTTAAAGGAAACTTGACAGAGATTTTCTCAAATTTGGCAATAATCTTGAAAATTTACCTGACATGACCCAAAAGCAAGTTATAAAGCAGAAAATTTTTTTTCTTTAATTATCAACAGTAAAAAATAAATTTTGATCAACCATGCTAGAGAGCAGGTTGAATTATCCTTATTCTCCATAGAATATAGAATTATATAAAATGTCATGTGAATAAGGCAATCAAAAAATATTCAGCCAAATAAGTTATGAGAAAAGGTCATAAAGAAATGCCAGGAAGTAAATTTAAAATATGATTGTTTTGGATTTTGTGATGCTTATGGTATTTGTCAGTTTTTATAAAATCAATATCTTGTAATGGTTTCTTATTCTAAGTAAGTATTTCCATTAATATATAGATTTTTAAAATGTCACAGAGCAGTGAGAGTAAGTTGTTTGGAAGAGGCCACTCGTATTACATTCACTAAAGTCACATTGGCCAAAGCAAGACAAATAGCCAAGACCAGAGTCAGCATGAGAGATGACTTCATATGGGAATGCATTACATGGAAAGCAGAAAAATCATAATAAAAAGGACCTTTAAAAATGAAAAAGAGTAGCTATAAAGAAGATACTTAAGGGGCATCTTGTGGTTCAGCCAGTTGAGCAACCGTCTCTTGATTTCACCTCAGGCATGGTCTCATGGTCATGAGATGGAGCCTTGCATAGGTCTCTGAAGGGAGTCTGCTTGAGATTCCTTCCCTCTCCCGCATCCTCTCCCTCTACCCCTCCCCTGGCTCGTGTGATCTCTCTTTCTCTCTCTCTCTCAAATAAATAAATAAATCTAAAAAAAAAAAAAAAGACACTTAAAAAGTCATTTACCAGAACTCTAAGTAAATACATTTGACAACTTAAGGGTGGATAAAATTATATTATCTATCTATCTATCTATCTATCATCTATCTATTTCTATCTATCTATCTATCTATCATCTATCATCTATTTAACATTAGCCAAAATTGACAGAAGTCAAAAAAGAAAGTGTCTAAATTTTAAGAAGTATATATATTGCCAAACACTCTCCTGAAATAAATCCCTCAAATCAAGATATTTTACAGAAAAGTATAAAAACCCCATATCTAACATCATCCACAATGGTGAAAGATTGAAAGTTTTTCCTCTAAGACTAGAAAGCACAAGGATACCAACTCTCATCCTTATTAGCATTCCTGTTCAACATAGTATTGGAAGACCTAGTAAAAGCAGTCAGAGAAGAAAAAGAAATAAAAGACACCTGCATTAGAAAAGAAGTAGTAAAATTTTCTCTGCTTGAAGATGACATTTTATACATAGGAAATTTTAAAGACTCCACCAAAAATCTGTTAGAACTAATAAATGAATTTAGTAAAGATGCAGGATACAAAATCAACATACAAAAATAAGTTGTTTTCATACACTAACTATAAAATAGTAGTAAAATTAATTTTAAAAATTATTTTTATCCTATTTACAAAACAGCGCCAAAGATAATAAAATACTTAGGAATAAATTTAACTAATAAAATGAAAGATTTGTACATGGACAACCTTATTATTATTTAATTTTAATTCCAGTATAGTTAACATACAATGTTGTATTAGTTTTAGGTGTACAATATAGTTATTGAACAATTCTATATATTACTTAGTGCTCATCATGATAAATGTACTTTTAATTCCCTTCACGTATTACATCTATCCTCCCATTAATCCTCTCTAGTAACCATCAGTTTGTTCTCTATAGTTAAAAATCTTTTTTCTTTTTTCTCCTTTTTCTTTCTTACTTTGTTTTGTTTTTTTTTTAATTCTACATGCAAGTGAAATCATATCGTATTTGTCCTCTGATTAACTTATTTCACTTAGCAAAAACAAACAAAAAAAAAACTTATTTCACTTAGAATTATACCTTCTAGATCCATCCAGATTTTTGCAAATGGCAAGATTTCATTCTTTTTCATGGCTGCATAACATTCTAGTGTGTGTGTGTGTGTGCGCGCGCACGCGTGCACATGTGCGCTTGCACATGCATGTGCACATGTCCACACATGTATGCCACATCTTTTTTATCCATTCATTTATTAATGAACACCTGGGTTGCTTACATAATTTACTATTATAAATAATGCTTCAATAAACATAGGGGTGCATATATTTTTTTGAATTAGTGTTTTCATATTTTTTGAGTAAATACCCAGTAGTAGAATTATGGGATCATATGGTAATTCTACTTTTAATTTTTGGGGAGACTTCCATTCTATTTTCCACAGTGGTTACGCCAGTTTGCTTTCTTATTAACAATGCACAAGAGTTCCTTTTTGTCTACATCCTTATCAACAATTTTTTCTTGTGGTTTTGATTTTAGCCATTCTGACACCTATGAAATGATATGTCACCTCACCTGGTTTTGATTTTCATTTCTTTGATGATGAGTGATGTTGAACATCTTTTTATATGTCTGTTGACCATCTGTATGTCTTCTTATTTAACATTAGCCAAAATTGACAGAAGTCAAAAAAGACATATTCATCTATTCATGTCTTCTGCCCATTTTTTAATTGGATGATTTGTTTCAAGGGTGTTGAGTTGTATAAGGGCTTCCTATATTTTGGATACTAACCCTTTACTGGATATATCACTTGCAAATACCTTCTCCCGTTCAATAAGTTGTCTTTTAGTTTTGTTGATTGCTTCCTTCACTGTTCAGAAGCTTTTTATTTTGATGTAGTCCCAATAGTTTATTTTTGCTTTTGTTTCCATTGTCTTAGGAGACATATCTAGAAAAATGTTGCTATGACCAATGTCAGAGAAATTACTACCTGTACTCTCCTCTAGGATTGTTATGGTTTCAGGTCTCACATTTGGACCTTTAATTGTACATGGAAAACTTTAATACACTGATGAAAGAAATTAAAGTAGACACAAATAAAGGGAAAGATATCTTGTGTCCAGGATCATACAAATTAATATTGTTAAAATGTCCATAATACCCAAAACAATCTATAGATTCAGTGTAATCCTTATTAAGGTGCCAATGGCATTTTTTACAGAAATAGAAAAAAAAATTCCCTAAAAATTTTATGGAACCACAAAAAATCCTGAATAATCAAAATAATCCCAAGAAAAAAGATCAAAGCTGGAGGCCGCCCACTTCCTGATTTTAAACTATATTTAAAAGGTACAGTAATTAAAATAATATGACACTGACATAAAACAGACACATAGATCAATAGATCAGAATTGAGAACTCAGAAATAAACCCATGCATATATGGTTAACTAATATTTGGCAAGGAAATGAAGAATACTCAATAGAGAAAAGATAGTCTCTTCAATAAATGAAGTTAGGAAAACTGGATATTCTTATGCCAAAGAATGAAATTGGATCTCTATCTTACACCACTCACAAAATGGTAAAGACAAATATACGACCTGAAACCATAAAATTCCTAGAAGAAAACAAAGAATCAAAGTGTGTTAATAACCCATTGGTTTGACAATGATTTTATGAATGTGACACCCCAACCACAAAACACAAGGGCAAAAATAAACAAGTGTTACCATATCAAACTCAAAACTCCTGCACAGAAAAAGAAACAAAGTGAAAATTTAACCTACAGAATGGGAGAAGATATTTGCAAACCACATATCTGATAAGGTTAATATTTAAAATAAGTATGAGACTCACAGCAGAAGACCCCAAATAATCTAATTAAAAATGGGAAGAGGACCCAAAGAGATGTTTTTCCAAAGGAAACATAAAAATGGCCAACAAGTACATGAGAAGGTGCTCAACATCACTAATCACCAGGAAATGCAAATCAAAACCACAATGAGTTATCATCTCACACTTGTTAAAATGGTTGTTATAAAAAAGACAAATGATAAGTGTTGGCAAAGCTGTGGAGGAAAGTGTTGGTAAAGCTATGCACTGTTGATGGGAATGTAAACTGGTGCAGCCATTGTGGGAAACAGTATAGAGGTTCCTCAGAAAATTAAAGGTATGATACTGTATGATCCAGCAATTTCACTTCTGGGTATATATCCAAAGGAAATGATACTGTCTTGGAAAGACATTTACACTCGCATGGTTATTGCAGCATTCTTACAACAGAATGAAAACAACTGAAGTGTCCATTGACAGATGAATGAAAAAGTTGTGATATATGTATCACACAATGGGACAGAAATTAGCTATGAGAAATAAGGGAAACTTCCCATTTTCAACAAGATGGATGAACCTTGGGAGTGTTATGCTAAGTGAAGCAAGTCGAACAGAGAAAGACAAATTCTGTCTGATCTCACCTGTATATGGAAACTAAAAAATGCTGAACTTATCAGAGAGTAAAATGGTGGTTGCCAGGGGTGGAAGTTGAGAGGTGGAGGAAATAGGTGAAGGTGATCAAAGTGTAAAAAATTCCAGTTACAAGATAAATAAGTTCTGGAGATATACTGTACAACATCATGGCTATAGTTAACAGAACTCTATATCTGAAAGTTGCTAAAACAGTAAATTCTACCACACACACAACACACACACACACAAAACTGTAGCTATATGAGGTGATAGAAGTGCTAACTAACTTTATTGTTGTAGTCATTTCATAATATCTTCATCTATCAAATGATTACTTTGTACACAAATTTGCATAGTATTATATGTCAATTATATCTAAGTAAATCTGGAGAACAAAGAACAGAAAATTGTACTAAACCTTAAAATATCAAAAATAAAAAAGTTTTAGAAGTGCTACAAGTACAAAAAAGAAGGGAAACAAAGGTTATTTTCATGAACTGTCTATAATATGGGTCTAAAATCTTCAAGAGATTATACAAAAGTATGATATTTTTTATTCTATTTCTATCCAGCCTTTCATCTATGAATACAAATGTATCCAGCAAAATATTAATGATTTATGCAAAAATGATTGTAAAATCATTCCAGAAATAATTCAGTAATAGGAAATCTATTCATATAATTCATCTATTAACTTGCTTAGAAAATCAAATAATTCTTGCCATAGGTGGAAAAAGAAGTTGACAAAACTTGACACAGTTCTGATTTACAAAAGAAAATGCTAAGTGTAATAGTAATTAAGTAATTGATATTTTCTTCACATGGCTCATAAACAAGCAAGTTAATTAATGAATAAAATTTAGTCATTTCAACTAAATTTGAAAATAAAAGATGAAGGCAACTATCTTCATTATTATTAAATAAGTCTGATTTTATCAGAAGTAAAATTAGACAAGAAAAGGTGACCAGTGACATAAGAATTATAAAGGGAGATGTAACTTATTTCTAGTATCAGTTTAATGAACATGTGTCTGGATAACTACTGTAAAGCATAGGATAATATGGACAAATACCAGGATATGAAATTGAAATTGAATGGTAACTAGAATTTATATATACAAGCTATGACTAATGGAAAAAAAGGAAGAGGGAACACATTTATAAGGCCAACAACAAAACAAATCAGTTGGCTGAAATTTAACAACAAATATGTAAAACATATTTATATAAGAAGCATTGGTAAACACTCCAAAAGACACACAGATGATTTTTTAAAATAATAATATATTTTTGGAATGGTGACAATTAAAATTTAAAATTTAAATTTAAAATTGGTCAGTTTAAACCAAATTTTAACTTTAAATTAAAATTTAAATTTGGTCAGTTTAAACCAAATAGTTGCACTTAACTGTATGCCAGTGCAAGTAACACTAGTTTTTTCCTCCTCAAGAGCTAGTTAAGATTATTTCTATAATACCATAAGCAAGCAGGAGAGGCCAAGGGTACTCAGGACTTGTATGTCATTGCCTAAAGACAAAACTCAGGACCACACAATTCTCTGTGACAAAAAAGACAGTTTGCACCAAAATATTTAAAGATTTTTAACTTGAAAAACAAAAAAAAAAAAGTCTATAAAGTTGAAATAATGTCACAGCAGTGCCCTCAGGAAAGTTGGGTGAGAGAATGCTCACAGGAAACACCAGCTTACCAAGCAAACAATGGGAGATGAGCAGACTTGTTTTTTTTCTTTTCCCTATCTGTGACTTCTCAAATTAAAATCCTGGAAATTATGGACTGGTCATTATTGCTGGGAATGTGAATTTCTTTATGTAGTGGATTCAATATACATAGGGTCTTCTCTGGTTCAGTTACATATTTGGTGATTTTAGCAAAGTCGCTTAATCTTTCTGAATTTTGACGGCTCCAAGGTAAGAGATAAGGATCATTCTCGGCTTGTGTATTGGATTAGTAATAATGTATGCATTGTACCAATGAAAGCTCTTGATAGGTGTATAGTTAAGGGTAGCTATTTATTAAGTTAATAGCAAAAATGGTACAATTAGCAAGGGCATTAGCTGCAGAATCACTGAATAGAGCTAGATCAGAGCTGCTTGATGGAGCACAAACTGAACATGAGTGACAATGTAATCATGTTACTTTTAGAGTTAAAATTATTAGAGAATGAATTTTAAAAGCCCACAAAAGGAAAATGGAAAGAATCAGAATGAAGAGCGAAAACTAAGTGGTAGGAATTACTGACTCGGAAAAGGTCTGGAGAGCAGCGTTTTTTTAGAAAAGGGATCCCAGAAATTGTTTGATGTGCTGGTTAAAGAAATATATACATTTGACAAAGCAAATCACACTGTATACTTAGTGCACTTCCTTTTACCATGTATAAATTAGCTCCTAATCTTTTTCTAAAAATGAGATGACCCAACCTGGTGATTCACAGACCTGTACCCCTGGGGAAAAAAAATATATGTTTATAAAAAATAAAATTTATTTTAAAAAAATAAAAAATAAACACGTATTTTAAAAAAAAATGAGATGACCCTACACATCAATAGCATGGTTATAATTTTTTCAAAACGCAAAAAGATAATAAATACTAAGTGTTAGTGAGAATGAAGAACAATGGGAATCCTTGTAAATGGCTGATGGGATTATTGATTGGCACAAACAACTTGAGAAACTGGATGTTAGCAGTATGTACTAAAACTAAACAAATGCATACTCTATCACCTAGTATGACACAAGCATATTTACCAAAGACATGTACAAGAATGTTCTTAGCAATGCTTATCATAAATAGCCAAGACCAGGATAGTCTACATGTTTATCAACAGCAAAATGGATAAATAAAATGTAGTATGTCAATTCAATAGAATCTACATAACTCTGAGAATGAACCTCTATATACCTTTATATATACCTCTATGCAACAACTTGGGTGAATATAAAAAACATTCGCAAAAGAAACAAAATACAAAAGAGTACACAACGTGAGGTTCATTTATACAAAGTTTAAAATCAGGCAAAATTAATCTGTAGTGCTAGAAGTCAAGTGATTATTTTTAGGAATTGTAGGAGAAAGAGGCACTATGGGAATAATTTTTTGTTTCTTGATTTGGGTGCTGGTTGCATGGGTAGGTTCACGATGTGAAACTTCAGTAAGCTGTAAAATTAGGATTTAGGTCTTACTTCAAAAGATAGGTTACACAGAATTTTAAAAACCTTACAGCACTGACCCCAGGAAAACTGCATGTGAAAAGGAATTAGAAACCTTATGTGAAGGCATGTCCTATAGCTGTAGTGAAGGCAAGTCCCAAATCCTATCCACATTAGAGTGAGCTATGTGCCAGTCAGCAGATCGCTCAGAGGCTGGAGAGATCGAGCTTGGTACAATTTGAAGGTACCCTGTAGAACACTGGACTTGAACAAGATTAATTAGAGATTCACTCCCTTATATGAATAGCAATGATTGTCATATTTCCAGATAGGCCTGCTCCATTAGGTGTGAGAAGCACATTTAAAATTGAACTGATGAATTTTATTTGCTTCATCCATAAAATTTAAGATCTCCATGGCAAGCAAAACAGGATTTTTAAACAGTACAGTTAGATTATTTCCTTCTAACTTATTTGTTTCCTTCAATATAGATATTTGGGATTTTTCTTAACCACACTTAAACATGCTATTTTTCTGATTGATTTTTCCCAGAGAAATAAAGAATAAATATGGAGATGGAAACTCTCCTGAAATCTGATATTATTAAATTTCCTGTGTTCTCCTCTGTTTGATAATAATATCAAATGGAAGGTACCTGACCTACTTCACTCTCGGTTTACAGCTACCAGGTGTCCCTAATACTTTAAGAATGTAATTGCAATCGAAGACAAATGGGATTAGTCTATTCTCAAAACTTCAATTTGAAATAAAATATGCAAGACAATTATTTGTTGTTCAGGTATGTTTAGTAACATGAGGAGTATAAAGGATTGAAGTAAATAGGATATCTAATTTCTCAGGACATAGGATTTCTGAAACTAGGTCATGATCCTGTGAAAATGAGATGACAAGAACATTCTGTTTTACAAAGGCTTTTCATACATTATATAATCTGGAGTTAGTACATTCCAGAGGCCCTTTATTCTTTGCTTATCTGTACTGACTACTTAGTAAGCTTTAAACCCTGGGCTTTTGTCATTTCAGAGCTCTTATGTAGTTTGCTGTAAACAACATTTAACATAAGTACAATTCCTTATAACTGACATAGCATACCCATATACCATATGATCATCCCAAAGAGTACAGTGGAATAATTGCCCCCTTTTAAAAATGTAGAAATGTCGTGACTCAGAGTTTAAATCACTTGCCTGAAATTACACAGCAAATGGAACTTGAACCCAGAACCTCATGTACTTTCCAAGAACCTCCACTATCTTACTTTTTGTAATCCTCTTATTTAAGGAATAGAGACTGTTATCTCACTCAATACCTGCAGTAGTTGGTATGTGGGCATCTATGGGCAGACACAACTATTATAGGACACATTTCAAATGTCTTGGGAAAAAAAACCTAAATTTAAATCAAAATATCTCATTGAGGCTTATGAAATTTGGAGTCCGAAGAAAAATAAAATATAGTTAAGTGACATTATAATGAGTATAAAAACACATTTTACTTTCAAAATTCTAATTATCATATCTTTAAATGTATATACAAATTTTAATTATCTTGCATATGTTTTATTTACACATGTGTGGTATGTTTAACATCTTCCCTCTAGACAACTCCATGAAGAAATTTAAAAGCTTAAGTGATGAAAAATTGGGTGAAGTATATTCCAAAATACAGGAAAGAAAAAATATATACACAAATTCTGCTTGTGAAATGTAAGATTAAGGTCACGATACAGTGAGGCTATTCCTGCTTCTATGGCTTTCCACAGATCCTTCCACTTGCTCTTATGGATGTCTATAATGCTTTTCCTCCAGGGATCCCAATGGCTCTCACACTCACTGCCCTCAGGTCTTCATTTGAATGTCACCATTTGAGACCTTCCCTAGCCACTGTATTTAAAAGTGTAACCCTCCTCCTCTTATTTTACTACATAGCATATATGCATAGCATATACACTATTGTGATATACACTATGTAGTAAAAAAATCAAAGAGATTTTGATCTGTTTTGTCAACTGTACCCAGAAAAGTGACAGGTAACGAGTTGGTGTTCAATAAGTACTTTTATTTTTATACAAAGAAAGCATGGTAGAAGAAAGGGAAGAGGGGAGAGAGGAAGGGAGGCAGGGAGAGAAGAAGGGAAGGAGAAAAAAAGGAAAATAAAGAGTGGGAGGGAGGCAGGCTGAAAGGTATGTAAAGGACAATATTTTGTGTATTATCTTTGTGAGAAAGTACCATTGGTAGTATCAACAGTTAATTTCTGCTGTTAATTAATATACCTGGTGCTTACTACTAATAAATCTAGAGAAAAAAACAAACTTCAGGAGAGAAGAAAATAGAAAAATGAAGGAAGGTTCATGAGAATCAGAAAGATAAACAACCATCCGGAGCTGTTTGCATAATTTACTTGATCCTCATAGGAATGTGTGAGGCAAGGAAACTTGAGGATTACCCAAGGATACAGAGAAATTAAGCTGGAGGTGAGAAGCTAGTCTAACAACCGAGGAGCCTCAGGACAGAGAGATAGTGAGAAATGGGGGAGGTTATAAACTCAGGTTTCTAATGCTTAATCCTAGGCTTTTTGAAGTTTTCTGCAGACAAAGAAAAGAATGAGGAATGAAGGAGGGAAAGGAAATCATGCATCACTTCAAAATGTTTGCCAGGTATTTTTTAGGAGTACCGTAATTCATCCAAGTAAAGGCACTTTCGTTTATATTTGAAGACTGATTTACTCATTGAAAAGCCATTGTCTAAATCCCTATTTAGACAAATTTATTTGCAGTGAAGCACTAGCATTCATATTAATACCACCATTACATTTGTAAGAAATTTATCCAAAAAGAATCATCTTGTATGAGATTATTATATATAGTAAGTATATTTACCTCAGCCTGCCATGTGCGGTGGGACAGAAACCATTTACTGTTTTACTAACAAGAATAAATGGGGTATCTGGAGACATTAATAAGGGAATATTTTAGAGACTTACCTAGAACTTTGCTGTAGTATGAATTCCATTCTCCCCAGTAGGACTGAAATATGTAGTCTTGCAGAGGATAAGAGAGAGTATTTTTAACCCTCTCACCAAAGGTCATCTGGTCAGTGAGCTCTGACAAAGCTGCAGGTACATAGGAGGCAGGTGCTGGGATTTTCCCACAATGTCTCTCAACTGTGGAGGCTGGAGAGAACCTCAATGTGTATACAAATGGAATTCCTAATTTCAGAGCAACTAGGTCCCCACAGATAGTTACTGGATCTGCTACTAACACATCAAAACTACCTTTCTGAAGTCTTGCCATTAACTTGGGATTGTTTAATACTCCATCACAGATTTGTATATTGATTCGAAAAAAAGTATCTAGAAGATTTCCTAGCTCCTTATAGAAAGTCCAGAGTGTGAGAGGAGTTGGTCTGTGGTCCATCCACAGCATTATCATATGTTCAATTAAGGAATCTACATTGCTGTCCGTATAGGAGACAGGTATCACCTCAAAATTCACGGGAGAATCAGGATTAGAGTTGATTAATAGAGTTGTTGATGAAGCCAGTACAGTCACATTGTGATTTCTTTGAATCAGCTCTTCTAGAATGATCTCAATATTTAACCAATGACTACCATCCGTTGGCCAAATTAGCACATTTCCACTTAGAACAATTTGAGTCAAAGTCAAATTGAAAACCAGCAGCTGGACAAACTTCTTAGGCATGGTGATATCCATTATGAAAACCATCCTACTGTAGATCTTTTAAGATAAAAAGAAATTTTCAAAGTTTATTTATGTAGATTTTTTTTCAAATAAATGATGTTTAATGTGATGGGTATACTCATTCATAAGTCACTTGATCTATAGATTAAAAGGAAACTAATATAATTCAAACCATTATATGCAATAATATTATTATTCTAACAGAAGTAAATCAAATCCTATTTGAAAGCAAAAGAAGAAGTCAAGTTATAGGCCTGGTGTCTATGTACTCTGTGATAATAATTATAAATTATATATAATTATATATGTACAATTATATATATAATATATATAAATTATAAATAATTATAAAATATGTCTAATTTATCTTTCCTAAAATTAGGTTAAACAAAAAATAATAGCAGTTGTTACTGCTAAAACCACTGTCTCAAAACTTAGAGTAACTTTAAGTTAGATATCTTATTACAAGGCATTTTTTTAAAAGATTTTATTTATTTATTTGACATAGAGAGAGACAGACCACAAGTAGGCAGAGAGACAGGCAGAGAGGGAGGGAGAAGCAGGCTCCCTGTTGAGCAGAGAGCCCGACGTGGGGCTCAATCCCAGGACTCTGAGATCATGACCTGAGCTGAAGGCAGAGGCTTAACCCACTGAGCCACCCAGGCGCCCCTCAAGGCATTTTTATGTACATTGTCTAATTCAGTCCTTTCCAGAGTCTTGTGCATCATACATTACTTGCTATATTTCATAGATAATGAAATCAATATTGAGTTGCATATCCAAAAACATATTACAACGTAGGGCAACTGAGACTATTATCATAACAATTTGAGAATTGCTAGATTTCCATGGTCTTATGCCTCATCTTTGTAAGTTTTAGAAGCTTTGGCAATGCACAATGACAAGCATTATTACTACTTCTCCATGGCTCATATTTAGGAAGAAAAACTAAAAACAACCTTCACTTAGAAGAGATTTTCTCAAAGATTACAAGATATTTTCAATTAATTGGATTATAGGACAAATTTTACACATTTGTCAGAGGAGAGTTTTCTTTTCTGATAAAGCATATCGATAATCATCTCCTCTTTGCAGGGAATTTTTCATTTTCTTTCATACGATATTTTCACATGCAACTCAAGAAGATAGGGTCTAGCACCACAAGAAGTCACACGCTTTTTCATTCAGAGCTGTGTAGTAGCTTAAATTGGGTGGACACTAGAGTTCAATTGCCCCAGATTCAAAAACTATTCTTTTACAAGCCTTGTGACCCTGGAATAATACCTGGACCCTTTCAGCCTTTGATTTTTCATGCAAAAATGAGAGATAGTGATGTTATATTACTTTGTGGATTGCAATAATATCTGCAAAGTTGCTTTGTAAACTGCTTAGTTCAAAGCAAAAGTTTAGTAATGTAGTTTAATAAATTTGCCTGAAGATTGATCAGTGAACCAACAGGTTAGCTACAGAATGACCAGCTAGACCCAGATATAATGATATCTGTCTGTTGAGATTTTTAGTAAATGCCAAACTCTATAAGGGCAACCATATACTGATGATATTTTAAAAGTTAAGGAAATCAAAGAAGCTAAGAGTTGCCATTAAAAGGAGAAAATAAGAACAAATAATGTAATTAAAAGGATAGAAACCAGGAGTTAAATGTCTCCTCTTCCTGTAAGCATTTCAATGAATAGCTAGAATTTAGCTATGCTAATTCATTTCTCATTGTCTCTTGGACTGGGAGGTCGTCCCAAAGGCCATAAAGATGTCCCAAAGATGGCTTGGAAACCATCTTTCATACTATTTTTGAAAATTTATAATCAACTCTTTAGTAAGCTTAGAGTTTTAGCTTCACATTAGAGCTTCAACTTTTTTTTTAGTTCCTTGAATGCATTTAGTTAATGCATTCTTGAAAGCTTAAAAGTCGATGTACTTTTTCTTCCCCTTTGTTTTATTGTATATTAACTGAGTATCTTTTTAGAATTTTCTTTTAGCTCAGGGTCTCACATCAAATGCTTCACCACTTTCTTCATTGTAACCTCAGGCAAGTTTCTCAGCCTCCTCATTACAAAATGGTAAATGCTGGTGCCTGTTTCTTGTAGATGTGAGGACTGAATGAAAAAAAAATTTGTGTACATTATTTGGAACATCATCCGTGCTCAATAAACGTTAGCTATATATGATAAAGTAAGGAGAGACTCGTACTTTAAAAACTACCAGTTTAAACAGATCTTATCACTTAGATGCACTTCCTTTCTTCTGCTTCTCAGATAATGGTCCTCTGCGGTGCCTGAGTTTTGGTGCAGGTATTCCTAAACACCACAAGTTCCTCTACAGGTGTCAGTCATGCTCAATCTTGAGTCACATCAAAAATGATATGTTATGGTTTGTCTGGGTGGCTCAGTTGGTGCCTTCAGCTCAGGTCATGATCCTAGGGTCCAAGGATCGAGTCCCGCATCCGGCTCCTCACTCTGCAGGGAGCCTGCTTCTCCCTCTGCCTGCTCTGCCTGCTTTTCCCCCTGCTTGTGCTCTCTCTCTCTCTCTCTCTCTTAAATAAATAAATAAGTAAAATCTTTTAAAAAAAATGATATTTACTAACAATGTATTCAGTACCAAGGTTCACAAGTGACTTATTTTAAGAAATACACACATAGAAAATTCAAAATTATTTCCATAAAAATGATCACCTCCATTCCCTTTCATTGAGTGACGGCAAAGCGTGACAGTGCCCTTGAAATTGTGCATGTCCCATAGCAAATTCCTTCTTGGATGGCATGCTTATGGCTGTCATCCCACTCATGGGTCATTATGAAAAAGGGGATGCTACCAGAGGTCATTTGAAAGATTCTAACCAAACAAAATTAATTTACATCAAAAAATAGAGGAAGAAAGGAAGGAAGAGAAGATAGAGGAAGCAAGAAAAAGACTGGGAAGGAAGAGGGGAAAAAAAAGTCCTAAACTAACATGTAGTACTCTTCAGGTAAAGAACCCCAATACATTTTTCTCTCCTTTAAAATGACTACTGGAAATCAAGCACTTTGGGGATATACACATTCACATTTGTTTCATTTCTAGCACTTTATTTTATGTTAATTACCTTTGATCAGTGTTTAGTTCATGTAAAGATCTGAATATTATAGTCATAATTTTTTGAAGATGTGTTGTTTTTTCTATTTAATATATTTATAGGAAAGTCTGTTTTTATTATAGATAGTGTTAATTCTTAGAGAGTAATCATCTGATTACTCATGTATAATAATACATTATGTATTCATATAAATCTAGCACATAAAGATCATTCACACAAAAAAGCTATTTGTTTCTATATTGGCTGAAGGATAAAACTGTTGATAGCAATAGGTAATGTTTATGGATTATAAATATTTTTACTGGCATTAAAATGCTACATTATTTTTTTTTCTTAAATGTTTCTCCAATTTTGGTGGTTTTTTTTTTTGTTGTTGTTAATTTGTATATGAAAACAAAATTTACCTGGTTCAGCTTTAAATAAATATATTTGAAATCTGCAGAAGCCTTTTCTTACTTTCAGTTAAACACAGCGTTTTAAGTTCTATTAGGATCAGATACCTATCCTCAGGCAACTCACCCCAGGCAACAGTCAAATGGAAACTTTTGCCTAAAGAAACAGCAAGTTACCTAGTGATAACACAAACCAATTAAACTCCAGTTAGCAAATTTAATATAAATAAGAAATAAAACAGCAGACTTCAAAAGCTTAAATCTAGGAATAGGAAAAGTAACTGAGAATGCTTAAACCTAAAATATTCTGAAAAATAGATTTACGCCCGTAATTTTAAAAAAGAGAGAAAATTTTTCTAGCAGTTTTGGTATCTGGATTTCATCTGAAAATATTTTATCCTACTAGTCACTATATAATTTTATTTTAGCAATTGATATTTCACAATCTCAATAATCTTATCTGTGATAGTTTTCTCTTCACAAATTCATTGCAAAAATTAAAAGATGTAACATGTAATGGACTTATTACAGTGTCTAGTGCACAGGAGGAAATCAACAAATACTGTTATTGCTATCATGATTTTGAACCATGAGTTTGAACCAATACCCAAATGCTGAAATAAAAGAAATAATTTAGACATTATAATATCTGATTCCTAGCAATTAGCAGAGATTAAAGACTCATTCTCAGATTATTGCATTCCACTGCAGGAAAGTAATCTTATAGAAAGTTGTCCTACTTATTTACTCAGGTGTGACAATTTGAGACCTGAGTGGATATGGGTTCATTGCAATGACTTTGTTTAGAGCATTAAAAAAAAAAAAAAATCAAGTTATACATTGGAAAGAAGTGATTTTTAAAAGTCGGTTCCATTTATCATTCTCATTTATCATCCTACATTTACAAAGGCTTGCACGAAAATGAATCACTCTGTCACTTCAGTACTTTTGTTTCTTACCTGGTCTTTTGAATATGAGTGTGTTCATGTCCCTGACATCAATAAGAATATCGTTCATAAAACAAACTTAAATAGTCATTTTAAGTCAAAAGAGTGTAATTTGATTAGAAACATGATATTATCAAAATCAGAGGATAAGAAGATTTTTAAAAACTTCATTACATTCCCATGAACAAATTGTTAAGAAAGATTAGTCTCATGTCTTATGATTGGGAAAAATCATGTGGTTTCATTACCAGTATTCACTTACAAGCACAATACAATGGAACATGTGATTCTGAGACTGCCAGCATGAGGAAGGTTTATCTGGGGAATAATGTCACTAATATGAATAAAAAGCATTGTGATCTTGATAATTATTATTCCAAGATTGAGGACAAGTCATTGATAAAAACATAAGTAATGAGATAAAAACGTAAACCTATATCGTGACTAAGGTGTTACATACACACTCCTCTATTTCATTAACAGAGATGCTGCACATATTCAGATATCTCTGTTTACTACACCTATGAGCAGATTAGAGAGTTTTTGCAGATCCTGACAGCTTCATAAAATTGCCATTTCTTCATCCTTTTTCTCCATTTTTAAAGATCCAGTTTTAGCCCTACAATATTGACCATTCACTTCTATCTTTGTAGGCTAGTTTATAATCAATGTAGTGTCTGTGCTTATTTTCTCTGAGTAACAGAACAGCTCAGTTTTCATTTATATCCCAGGCGATAAACATATATTTTTGAATTGGGGGACAAGTATTTAGCATACCCAGAGAAGATGATGAGCCAATTATAATTAACGCTTCCTTTTAAAAATATTTTATTTACTTATTTGACAGAGAGATCACAGGCAGGCAGAGAGGCAGGGAGAGAGAGCAGGGGAAGCAGGCTCCCTGCTGAGCAGAGAGCCCGACATGGGGCTGGATGCCAGGACCCTGAGATCATGACCTGAGCCGAAGGAAGAGGCTTAACCCACTGAGCCACCCAGGCGCCCCACAATTAATGCTTCTTTAATAATCCTTGCCAAAGAAACCACACTTATATGGTCCATTAAGTCATTATAAAAAAGCCAAGAACACACAATGGGTAAAGGACAGCCTCTTTAATAAGTGGAAAACTGGACAACTACATGCAGAAGAATGAAACTGGATCACTTCCTTACACCACACACAAAGACAAACTGAAAATGATTTAAAGACTTGATCAATAAGAACTGAAAGTGTAAGATTCCTAGAATAAAATATACGTGGTCAGCTCCTTGACATCAGTCTTGGCGATGATTTTTTAGATTTGACACCAAAGATAACAAAAGAAAAATAAGCAAGGGCAACTACAGCAAACTGAAAAGCTTCTACATAGCAAAGAAAACCATCAACAAATGGAAAGGCAACCTGCCCAATGGGAGAAAATATTTACAAATCATACATCTTATAAGAGATTAATATCCAAAGTATATAAAAACTCATTTAACTCAATAGCAGGAAAAAAAAAAAAAAAGGCTAGAGGACATGAATAGAGATTTTTCCAAAGAACAAACAAATGGCCAACAGGTACATGAATAGGGGTCAACATCACTCATCATTGGGGAAATGCAAATCAAAACCACAACAAGATATCATCTCACACCTGTTATTTATTCATTGATTTTTTTAAAGTTTTTATTTAAATTCTAGTTATTTAACATATAATGTAATATTGGTTTCAGGAGTTGAATTCAGTGACTCATCACTTACATATAACACCCAGTGCTCATCACAAGTGCCCTCCTTAATACCCATCACCCATTTAGCCCATCCCCTGCCCATTTCTTCTCCAGCAACCCTCAGTTTTTACTCTGTAGTTAAGAGTCTCTTATGGGTTGTTTCCTTCTCTTTTTTTTCCTTTCCCCTATGTTCATCTGTTTTGATAATATAGCAGGTTTCTTAAATTCCACATATGAGTGAAATCATATGGCATTTGTTTCTCTGACTGACTCACTTCATTTACCATAATACACTCTAACTCCATCCATGTTGCTGCAAGTGACAATATTTTATTCCTTTTGATGGCTCAGTTATACACACACACACACACACACACACACACACACATTTGGGCTCTTTCCATAATTTGGCTATTGGCTATTGTTGATAATGCTGCTAAAAACATCAGGGTGCATGTGACCCTTTGAATCAGTATTTTTGTACCCTTTGGATAAATACTTAGTAGTGCATTTGCTGGGTCATAGGGTAGCTCTATTTTTAACATTTTGAGAAACCTCCATACTGTTTTCCAGAGTGGCTGTATCATTTTCCATTCCCATCAACAGTGTAAGAAAGTTCCCCTCTCCCTTCATCCCCACCAACATCTGTTGTTTCCTGTGTTGTTAATGACCTCACACCTATTAGAATGGTTATTATCAAAAAGACAAGGTACAACAAGTATTGGCAAGGATATGGAAACAGGGGAACCCTTGTGCACTATTGATAGGAGTATAAACTAGCACAGTCACTATGGAAAACAGTACAGAGATTCCTAAAAAACTTAAATAGGACCACCATATGATCCAGTAATTCTACTTCTAGATTATACCCAAAGGAAACAAAACCACTATCTCTAAGAGATAGCTACATCCCCATGTTCACTACAGCATTATTTTTATCTACAATGGAGATTAAAATTATAAATTATAATAATTATTTATTCAAACATAAAAAAGAAGAGAATCCTGCCATTTATGGTAATGTGGGTGGACCCTGAGGGCATTATGCTAAGTGAAATAAGTCAAAGAAAGACAAACAATGTATAATTTCATTTATATGTGGAATATGCAAAAAAAAAAAAAAAAGCACCCCAACTCTGATACAGAGAACAGATTGGTGGTTGCTAGAGGTGGAGGGTAGGGATGGGGGAAATGAATGAAGAGGGTCAAAAGGCAAAAACTTCCAGTTACAAAATAAATAAATCCTGGGATGTAATATATAGCTTGGTGACTACAGTTAATACTGTATTGTATATTCAAAAGTTGCTAAAAGAGTACCTCATAAGAGTTCTCACCACAAGAAAAGATAATGTAATTATGTACGGTCACAAGTGTTAACTAGACTTACTGTGGTGATCGTTTATTTATATATACATACATAGGATCATTATGTTTTACACCAGAAAATAATATATTATATACCAATTATAACCCCCCCAAAGAAACCATCTTAATCTCTTCTTCAGGCCTTTTAACATGTCCTAACCAATTAGCCAATAGCTTTTATTAATTTTTCATGATAAACAGCTAAAGCAAATTGAATGGTTTCTAGCTCCTAGACAGTATTGTAAGATCCTTTTATATGTTAACTAATTTAGTCCTTACAGTAGCTCTGTTAGAGATGGGGTGAATGAATGCAGATGTAAAGAGAATTAATTGCTTCTCCATGGTCATACACTTGTAAGTGGAAATTGTTTATCAAGAGCCTGCGCTCCTGATTGCCTTACTATGGGAGTCTCATCTGCATTATTTTTCTCCACTTATAAGCTACTTCACTAGTACATGTTCTTACCACATCTTTCCTGGAGTTATGCAGAAGCTTATAAGCTAACATCTTTTCACACCAGGTCCACATCTGTCTAGATATTTTATGTAAGATGCAATCTAGTCATAATACATCCCTTTAAACTGTTCTCAGTTTGTAGACAAAAACCAAAATGCTTAGCATGACATACAAGAGACTTTGAAAATACTTATTTGAATTAACTAATTTTTGCAAGCCTGACATCTTCATTGTTCTTTCTCATGCCTCCCCACCTTGCACTTTGACCTTCATAAACAAAGAATCATCAGTAATACCCAGCACACATAATGCTACTTTCAGATTCCACATTGGATAGTTTCTTTCTCCACCCTGGTTTTGCAGAAAGATTCATATTAACTATTTAAATTTTTTCTTGTGTATCACCTCAACTCTAGAATGTCACTCTCTTCTATTACATTCTGCCCAACTCTTTTATACTCTCTGTTCTTTATACATAGTTTCATTACCCACATTGTTCATACTGTAAATATCCCCTCTCTTGTATGACTTCTCTGCTTGACTGAAATTCTTGAAGTCAGGATCTTCATCTTAGTCCTTTTTGTAACTTCCCTACCTAGGGGGCACCTAGTAAACAGTAGGAAATACATGAACAATGAAACAATGATCAGAGATTATCCATACTCATGTAAGTTTTTAAACACACACACACACACACACACACACACACACATACATATCTATATAAGTAATGGACTTATAGGAAGTCTAATCTCTTCCAACTTTCTCTACTCACCACTGAAATTTCTAGGCAATTTCTATCATCAATGCAATATCTGAATGAGAATTCAGTCCTGTTTTAAAACTTGATCTATGTCATCCATAAAAGTACTTAGCTGGTATCTTTGAGTCCATAAAATTGGAAAACAACACACTATAGTTACAAAGCATATTGTTTTTTATCTTCCTTCCTGTTCTCAAATGATACTAATAGATAGTTAGCAATATGTAGGATTGAAAAAAAAAAACTACAGGGAAATTAAGAGGTGATACAAAACTCTGTTCAAATTCAGATATTAATTTAAAAAATTACATACCCAAAGCTTCACTATAGTAGGAATCCCATGATTTCCAAAGAGTGTCAAACATGTAGTCCTGCAGATGGTAGGAGATGAAATTTCTTACTCTATCAGTGAAAGACATCTGGTCGGTGAGTTCTGATAATATAGCAGGTACATAGGAAGGAGGGAATGGTACCTTCCCACAATGCTTTTCCACTGTTGAAGCTGGAGAAAACCTCAAGGAGAACATAAATGGAATTCCCAGTTTTAAAGCTACTATATCACCACAAGGAAATACTGGATCTGATATTAGGACCTCAAATTTGCTTTTCTTCAGCTTGTCCATCAGGTTTTGGTTTTTGAGAACACCATCACAGATTTCTCTACACAGTATGTGAAAGTCCTTGAGGACTCTAGCTATCTCCTGATAGAATCTCCAAATGGTTGAAGGAGATGGCCTATTTTCCATCCATGTCAAGACAAAGTCCTTGATGACTCCTTCTATTCTTTCTTTGCCAAAGGGCACCTTATATATTTCAAACATCAGAGATGGTTTAGAGGCCGGCGAGATGAAAAGTGCACCAGAGGCAACTAAGACAGTCACGTTATGCTCTTTTTTAATCAATTCATCTATAATTATCTTAATGTTCAACCAATGACTCCCTTCCATTGGCCAAATCAGAACATTGCCACCAAGAGTGATTCCTAAGAGACTAATCTTAAGAGAAAACAGCAGAATGTTCTTGTTTAACATGATGTATCTTGATGTAGAAGACTTGATGAAATGTGACATAAACGAATCTCTCTGCTTTTCAAGCAAAAAGAAAAGGCAAATTATTTTTCAGTTTTGATTCAGAACAATTGACACCCTTAAGAGCCTTCTCTTGACCAAATAATATTACTCATGGTATCACCTATTTTATGATAATTACAGGCTTGGGGTAACATGTGTCTTACTTCTCTACCTGTTGCTTTAGCTTAGGTTATGATTCTCACTCTCCGATCATTTTCTTAAACATGATCCTTCAAACTTTTCATTGCATCTCATAATTGTGAAATTCTTACTCTTAAATTCCTTGAAGTCACTCTATATCTTAATTCTACACTCAGGCCTGGGTACTGAAATATTAGATTAGGTCAGAACTTGCTCAGAAATGTAGACATACCAAAGCTATAGATTTTCCAATATTTAATACATTTAATACAATGTCATTAGCAACAATTAAATATTATTAGAGTAGTAATTGGTTCTTTTTTAAAAAGATTTTATTTATTTATTTATTTATTTATTTATTTGAAAGAAAGAGAGACAGACAGAGGTAGTGAGAGCAGGTACAGGGAGGAGAGGGAATGGAGAGGAGAGGGAGAAGCATGTTCCTTACAGATCAGGGACCCTGATGCAGGATTTGATCCCAGAACCCTGGGCTCAGGACCCAAGCTGAAGGGAGATGCTTAACAAACTGAGCCACCAGGTATCCCTGTAGTAACTGGTTCTTAATAGATAAGATTGTTGCAAAGAAAACACTTATAAAAATGTGAAGTATAAGCAAATAGAGAAAGTGTAATTTTTATTACTACTTTAATAATACGTTTAGGAAATTTTTTTTTAATTTTTATTTTTTTAAGCATTTTATTTATTTATTTATCTGACAGAGAGTCATAGCAATAGAGGAAACACAAGCAGAGGGAGTGGGAGAGGGAGAAGCAGGCTTCCTGTGAAGCAGGGAGCCCAATGTGGGGGCTCAATCCCAGGACCCTGAGATCATGACCTGAGCAGAAGACAAACACTTAACCTACTGAGTCACCCAGGTACACCATGTTTAGGAAAATATTTTGTGTTAATAATCACTGAGAAAAAATTATAAGTAAATGACTAAACTGTGTGTAAGTATATATGCAAGAGATGATGGGTAATGTTACTAATCAATAGGAGGTCTTTGAGGAGAATTGCTAATTCAACCTTTCTTCTGTGGAAAGTGCCGTTCAAAAGTCAGCTGGTCTGTGTGAGGAACAACTACTCCATATTTAGACCAAACCTTTCATAATTTCTAGTATTAATTAAGCCCTTACTGTGTGTCAGACATTGTGCAAAGTGTGTTACATGTTAAGCTCATTTATTTCTCACTAAAAAAAAAAAAAAAAAAAAAAAAGATTCAATGAAGTAGATCCTATATTCTCACATCAAAGAAGAAACCATTGCTCAAAGAAGTTTAGTAATTTGCCAAAGTCATATAGTAGAATAAGAAAAAAAGTGGTGTAGTAGCCTTTAGGCTCTTTGGCTTCCAGAGTCTACTGTATTAACCACTAGGATACATTGTCCTATCAGAGTCTATCATGTCTCCTTACCAGTTGTAAGGAGTCTACCCATATAAACCATAAAGTACCCCAAACATGCTGACACAATATAAAATGTACACTCTAAGTTTGTGTAACTCACACTGGGTAATGTAGGACAAATCAGGAGTAAAATAATCTCTGAAAATTGTGCAGATGTATGCTTATGTCCATGTATACATGGAGTTTTTTGTTTTAATAGACCTGTTGAAATTAGAAATCTTATATTTTTTAGTGATGTTTTTTCTGAGCTCCCCTATCACCAAAGGTAATCTATAGTGAAACCCTGATTGCTTCTTTAAAATAGTTACTAACTTACAAAGTATTATTCAGAGTTCGGCAGAGTAATCATACAATTCATGGTATGGATTTCAATTCTAGTCTCCATATACTAAAATTTTATAGTATGCACAAAATTTCTGGCTGCTCATGTCAGCCTGATCCAGAGTTACTTGACAGGATACTTTAAAACAGTTGTTGTGACTCACTAGAATGAACCACTGGTAACAATTTACTATTATTATACTCATTTTATTCACTACAAGAGAATAGATTCAGTTTTAAACAATTAAAATGTAGTCTTTGTTCAGTTTATTTGGGTTTATTGGGTGCCTACTAGACAGAGAACTCACAGCTAAGTGAAAGATGAATCAAAGAGATAATTCTTACATCTATTTTATGCTCTCAGTGGAGATAATTGCATATGTAACTACAGTAAAAATCAGCATAGTATTAAGTCAGCATGATAATATAAGAATTTAGATACTAGAATAAAAAACAAAGAATTTTAATTTAGCATTAAGCTGCTTAATATTGATGAGACCCACTTTTCTCATCTATAAAATAGAAATTAGAAACAATCCAAAAGCCTTTTATGAGTATTAAATAATACAAGATAAATAATAAAACATTCATTAATATATAAAATGCACAACTATTCAATAACTACTACAAATTGTGTGATAATATAAGCAGTATATAAGATAAAAATTATATTTAAATAAATAAAATAATATTTATTAATCTATAAGCATAGTGCAGGAATGAAAGACATATTTAAAATCTATTGTCTTCCTCATTTAATTCTTTCTCAAAACTAGAGAAAATGACAGGTGCCTTCAGATGAAATGACACAGGTAAAACCCATCACAACTCTTATAGAGATTGCTTTCTGTTGTTTGGAAGTTGAAGGTGGGGGGTAAAGATAGGGAAGTTTTCATTAGAGATGTGGTATTTGATGCTCATCTTGGAGTTTGAAGTGACTGGACATGAGTAATAAGCAATGTGCATAATGGAAACCAGTGTTATATCATAAATAAACTTTGGTTTTTGAAAAAGGATCTCAATAATGGAACAGTATTAAGAAACTTCTCAAACTATTGAAGTTTAATTTTTGATTTGTGTTCTTAAATTTAATAGAAAGCTAAATGAAGAAATTATATGGGCCATAAAGACTTAAACAGGTTGTTTTCTGAAAACTAAAAATGTGATTTTAATTATTCTGACCCTAAGATCACTGAAATGGTAATCTACTCTCTCCAAAAAACTTTTGGAGATTATAGCTAACAATATGACTAATATATTAATGAAATCTGATGAGTTCAAAGGAAAAGGTAATGTAATTAAAAAGAAGTTACTATATACAAATATTTTTATCCTAGGTCATGATAATAAAAGATGCTTCAATTAACTGAACAAAAAGGGGGCACACACAGTATTTACATTACCAAAACTGGTTATTGCTTTTGCATCAGGATTTTCTTTACAGAAACTTTAAATATCCCTTTTTAAATAAATAAATTTGACTTTGCTTAAAACTTATTTGACATATATAAATTTAGAATATATAAATATAAAATATATAGATATAAAAAATCCATTACACAACATTAAGAAAATAAAATACTCACCAAAGAATGACATATTGATTCTTATTATGCCATGCTCTCTTAAAGACTATAATAGTCACTTGTGAGAATCATTTTTGTATTTTTTTGAATACTCTCTTTATGTGTTAGCTAGTGAAGGACCAAATAAATTTTCCACTGTAGGAACTAAAGGTAATAGATAAACCTTTAAAGAGGACAGTGAGCCAGCACCTGTGTGTCTCACTTGGTTAAGTGTTTGCCTTCTGCTTGGGTCGTGATCCCAGGGTCCTGAGGTTGAGCCTGGTATTGGGCTCCTTGCTCATAGGGGGGTCTGGTTCTCCCCCTGCCCCCCCCCGCTTATACTCTCTCTTTCAAATAAATAAGTAAAATATTTAAAACAAAGAAGCCAATGAGCTCACATTGGGATCAAGCATTCACCTTACTGCTCAATAGAACAGTTCCCTCAATATCAAATTATTCTGAAGTATAACACTTGGGGGGGGACCCAAATTATTTAAAAATAGAAATGGATACTTTTTTAAAGTAATGAAACAAGCTAAAAGTTAACCCACAACCTTGTAATGATTGACATTTCTTTTAGAAGAAAATATAAATCCAAATATACATCATACATTGCTTTTATATTACTTGTCATAAGGTTTTTAAATTTCTTACCTGAAGTTTTCAGCCAGAACCTTAATAACACTCATTCACTATTTGAAAGTTGAATTTAAATAGATGGTAGTTGGGTAAACATAATATGGAGAGAAATGTGATCTTAAAGAAGAGATTGAACAGATTTGTTTACTCCTAAGGCATTCCACTCCCATTACATTATTAAGTAGATTAACCTTGTGTTAAAGGTGTTCCCTTCTATTGGTTTTCTGGCAACCACTTGCATTAAATATTGCCTTTGCTATTATGGTCTCTGCAGCCCTTCACCCTCCTCCACCCAACCAAGTATGTCTGGATATATATGAAATAATGACTGGTAATAGTTAATAATAATTGATTATTAATAAGAAATATGGTAAATATCCCCCATACCCATGCAACATAAAATTATTACTGTCACTACTAATTATGAAAATAATTTTTTTAATTGAGCTCTTTTTTTCCTGACTTGTGTAATGATCAGAGGGGATTATGTTAATTCACACAGTAGGAGCTACACCAGAAGTGAATTTCTCTGTATAAGGAAGAAACATCTCAGAAAAATTCTGGTGTTCTTATTGATCTTTGCATCTATTTTTTAAAAAAGGTACTACTTTCTGTTGGTGCATAATCCTCTCAAGAGCTTCCCTGGCATAATCTGAAATTGGCCCCTGTATTCAGAGGGCAAGGAGATACCAAAGAAAGAGGCAGTTCGTGCCAGGTTAGCAGGTTGCAATTTTAATAAGCAAAAGGAATTTACACATGAGGCTTCTCTTGAGGCAGCAAGATGAATGGATCCTCGCACCCACCTGCAAAATCTTAAAAGTTTATAAAGAGGTCTTAACTGAGTTCAATCACATATATCCTGTAGGATCTTCCAAGACTACATAATTATCTCAAGGCAACATCTTTAGAACAGTAAGTGGAACCCACATTCCAAGGATAGGGGACAAGGTGAGGAACCTCTGAGTTTTGGGGTCCAGCTTATAGATCACTTGAGGGTCATGTCTTTTCTATGATCTTCCCCAAACATTCCACCTCTCATGACCAGATCTTACAATATCACAGGCCCCTCTTCTGGAGTGGGCCCTGAACAGGCAGTCAAGGATTTCACTAGCATGGGGTGACTGGTTTAACAGCTGTTTGGCTGCGGTGGAAGCAAACACCATAGCAACAATATAGGCACATCTAAGAGAAAACACAGATTAGAACAATAATTTCCAAAGTCAGTGACAACTTTTTCTACAACAGCTGATCTGAACTACTGATTTGTCAGTTCCCCTAAGCTGCAGGTTTGATCACTCAGGACATTCACTTGTGCCCTCATGTGATAGATTAGTAGGCTCATTCATCAAGTACGACCAGACAACAGTCTGTTTGGATACTGGCACAGGTGTCTCCTTGTGAGACAGTGATAATGTCTAAAATCATTTCATTTTGAAAAACAGATTTTCTCATCAGAGACATTTCAGTATTCAGTAAGGACAGGATTTGTTGGCTGTCATTTAATGTTTACTGCATGAATTTAGTAAGGGCTTCTATATGGGTTAAAATGCCTACGTGTGTTAAAATTCTGGGATGCCTGGGTGGCTCAGTCAGTTAAGTGTCTACCTTCAGTTCAGGTCATGATCCTATTAGACTCCTTGCTCATTGGAGTCTTGCCCCTCCCCTGCTTGCCCCTCCCCTGCTTGTGCATGCTCTCTCCCTCTCTCTCTCTCTAACAAATAAATAAATAAATAAAATCTTTTTTAAAAATGTCCTCCAGGCCAATGGAGAGAAGAAAGCAGTGAAACTATCATAACAGTGAAAACACAGAATGCTTCTTACTGGTCCTGAGGACAGGGAAGTTGGCAGCTTTAGAAACTTGAACTGGTTGTACATATAATACATGTTGGCCAGGGGATACAGCACCGTCAGGCATGAGAAAATGGGTTCTGGCTGGGTCTGCCAGATCAGGGCCCACATCTTCTCTTTTTAATGGTGCATGTTCCATTCCGGGCATCCTGCAAGTTAGCAGGTGCAGCCTGAAGCAGGACATTAAGATCTCAGAGGAGATTGAGTATTTCCCCCTCTCCCAGGAATGGGAAGTAACACCCAATTCAGTGGGATGTTCCACTGTAAATTCCAGTAGATGACACCTTTTCCAAGTAGCATACCACATTGATCCACAGTGAGAGCTGGGGCAGTGCCTGTTTCCCATGATTTCTATAACTTTAAAGTATTGGGCACTTTGGCATGGGTTTCTGATCTGGCAAATAGAGCAATAGGCCCTACTAGTTGATCATTCAAATGTGTTAAAGCCTGGAGTAATATTTAAATCCACCCAGCTGAGGTGGTTTTTATCTGCTAACAATTTAATTTGCTGCTTTAATATTTCATTATCTTTTACTATCAACCCTGCTGAGTGTGAGTTATAGGGAAGATGGACCCTCCACTTAATGTCATGTGCCATTGCCCATTCTTACAAATCATGACCTTTGAAATGTAACCACAGATCACTATCCATACATGGCAGTCAGTTTCTCCTATAACTAGTGGTGGCAGCCTGGTTTGCATGGTGGTAAGGGAAATCTTGGGTTAGACCAGATGCGAACCAAGACAAATTTAGAACCTGCACTCTGAAGGAGAGGGCCAATATGATGAATTTGCCAAACCCTCACCACCTGGGAACTAAAACGGGTGGCCTAGATTCTTTTGGCAGTTGCCTTGGCTGCTGAGAATACACAGGACATGCTCTACTGCATTAACTAAGTCATCGTACTGCAAGAACAATCTGACATCCCTGGCATTACACCATCTATTCAGGCACTCTGATGACCTCAATCTGTTGTATCTACTGAAGGGTCAGTAGCTAAGACTTGTACCTGAGCTAAAGCATCAGTTTCTTGATTGTCATTGCCTTATGAGCTGGGATGGGAAAAGCTATGAGGGCTGCCTCAGGCTCTTGCAGACAGACCTGAACGTCTTTCCACACATTTTTCCCCCAAAACAGCTGGCTTATGATCATCCACACCTTAATTTTCCATTATCCAAGCTATAGGGCTAATCCCTTTAGAAAAGCCCAACTGTCAGTGCAAAGAGTTAACAACAAATCACCTGCCAGACTGCTCTGAGCTTAGCCCACTGGCTGTTGCATCTGCTGCTCTATGAGAGACTCTAGGGGGAGGAGAACTGCTAGGAGCTATAGTTCTATGGGGGTATATCAGGTTTCTGACCCCCTTCCAGAGCTGGGGCCAAAGTCACAGGTGTATTCTCCCTTTCTGTTGTCTCTGCCACAATGTCCAATCCATACCTTAAAAAGTGACATTCATATCTAACTCAAATGGTAACCCTGCTTAGGAGATGGCCAGAGCTTCAATGTGTTTCACCAGTATTTTGCTTTCTCAAAAGCAGCTTGCTGCTTTGATTCCCAGTCCCACATGTATCTTTTATTGACTAGGCAGTATAAGGGACAGAGGTGCATTGTGCCAGGTGAGGAATAAAAATCTTCCAAAACCCAAATCTCTACAAAGGCTTGTACCTCATTAACATTTTAAGTGTTGGGATAAACTTGCATATTATCAATCATAACTTTTGGAATAACATGTGTCTTACTAGACCAGACAACACCCAAACCTTACTGTGGTGTCTGGGCCTCCAGTTTTCTGTGGATTCATTTCTCATCCTTTCCCTCACAGATGTTCCAGCAAAGCCTGCAGTGTGTCTTGCAGCAGAGGCAAATCTTTATGTGTTGATATTTTAACATCAATATAATGGGCACTTTTTACTAATGTGGGAAGAAGAACAGAGACAAGTGCCCAACTACAATCACATGACACATGGTGGGGCTATATAGGTAACTTTGGGAGAACACTGGAAACTTCAAATAAAAACAAACCTATGGGAGAGGAGGTAAGATAGCAGAGTAGATGGGAGGCCCTGGGCTTGCCTCATTTTTGAACAAAGCTGTTCAATATCAAAACATTTTGAACAACTAGGAAATTGATTTGAAGAGTCCAGCCAGATAGGAAGCAGTGCTCCTGGGGAGAGGGAAGATAGAAGCCTGGGAGTGGAAGGTGAACAGCATAGTGCATGGCCCCCCCCCCCCCCCCCCGGGTCACACTGGGAGAGAACATTCCCTTTCTTGGAGCACATTTGGAAGAGGGTATATTGCTTCTCTAAGACAAGGCCAGGGATTTGGGGGCACCATTGAGCAGCCATTCAATAACAAGGGACAGAGACATGTGCAAAGGACAGATAATCTGGTCACAGCTTTTCACTGTGCTTTACCATAGACTCCAGGCATCCTTGTGGTCATGTGACTGCTTTTCTGAGATAGAACAGTCCTGGGTGCTGCACTGTGCGGCTCTCCTGCAGGGGAGGGGAGCAGATCCATGTCTTGCTGGACCCTTTAAGATTTGGAGTTTTTAATCCCAGCCACCAGCCAGAGATAAAACAGAGGACTATGACTCCCAGCATGCAGTCAGCCTGGGCATGGACAGGTTGAGGGCAGGGATCTTACTGAGGTCTGGGACACAGCAGGGGAGATTTTTCGTTTTTCTGTGAGTGCCTCCTGAACAGTGGCAGCCTTTAGGTCCTATCCCTGTGGATGAGAGGGTGGAATCGTGCCATTTTCCAATGCCACCCCTCCCCCAGCATGGTAGGGCTTCAGAGAGAAACACAGCACCTCCGGTGGAGGCTGGAACTGCTTACACCAGACATTACCTCCCTGCACCTTGCAGGGGCATCTTTACTAGGGCAGGTCTGACTGTGATCCTGCACAGTGGATCTCTTTCCCAGAGAACCAACACAGGCCCCCCATGTGTACCAAGTCTACTGATCACTGATTTCTCCAAAGTGTCAACTTTAGTTCTGATGGAAATAGGACCAGCCCCCCTCCCCTTAATTTACCTTTGGAATCAGGCTTATAGTTTTTTGTTTATCTATTTGTTTTTGTTTTGTTTTGTTTTGTTTTGTTTTGTTATTCATTGACCTTTTTCTCTTTTTTTGGACCAGATTTCTGATTTTGCTTATTTGTGTGTTTTAATCAGGCTTATCTTAACAAACATATCAAAACACACCTAGATAAAGGCTCAAACACTCTTCACTGCAAGCAAGGAGGAACTCTGTAGGGGACTAACTTGTGAAAAAGAGCAGCCAAAACACAGCAGTAGAGTGTATACAGCATACAGCAGAAACACTTCCTGAAGCACCAGTCCCTGGATAGTGTATGACCCCTTTTTGATATCACATTACTCTCAGGAGTAAGAAATATAACAAGATTTCATAACATGCAAAAGGCAGAAACTTAGCCAAAATGACACGATGGAGGAATTCTCTCCAAAAGAAGATTAAGAAGAAATCACAGACTTAGTTAAAACAAATATAAGCAATATATCTGAACAAGAGTTTAGAACAATCATAAGAATACTACCTGGGTTTGAAAAAAGGGTAAGACACCATAGTAACCCTTGCTATAAATAAAAAGACCTAAAAACTAGTCAGGCTGCAATAAAAAATGCTATAACTGAGATGCAAAACTGACTGGATGTAATCACAACAAAGATGGAAGATGCAAAGGAAGGAAGTGATGATAGAAGATAAAATTATGGAAAATAATGAAGCTGAAAAATAAAGGGAAAGAAAACCATTAGATCACAAATATAGACTTAGGGAACTCTGTAATTCCATAAAGTGCAATAAACCCTATCATAAGAGTCCCAGAAGAAGAAGAGCAGGAAAGGGAAGTAGAACAAATTATAGCTGAGAACTTCCTTAATCTGGGGAACAGGAATTCAAGTCCAAAAGCCATAGAGAATTCTCCAGAAAAATCAACAAAAACAGGTCAACACCAAGACATATCATAGTGAAACTTGCAAAATACAAAGATGAAGAGAGAATTCTGACAGCAGCTAGAGACAAAAGATCTTTAACCCACAAGGGTAGACACATAAGGCTAACAGCAGATTTATCCATAGAATTGGCAGGCCAGAGAGAATGGCATGATATATTCAACATGCTAAATAAGAAAAATATGCAGCCAAGAATATCCAGCAAGGCTGTCATTCAGAATATAAGAAGAGATAAAAGATTTTCCAAGACAAGTAAAACCTGAAGGAGTTTGTGAACAATAAACCAGCTCTGCAAGAAATATTAAAGGGAAGTCTTTGAGTGGGAGACCAAAAGCAACAAAGACTAGAAAGGAACAGAGACAATCTACAAGAACAGTGACTTTACAGTTAATACAGTGGCACTAAATTCATATCTATCAGTAATTATTCTGAATGTAAATGGACTAAATGCTCCAATCAAAAGACATAGCATATCAAAATAGATTAAAAAAAAATAAGACCTACTGATATGCTGCTTATAAGAGACTCGTTTTAGATCCAAAGACACATCCAGACTGAAAGTGAGGTGGTGGAGGACAATTTATCTTGCTACTGGACATTAAAAGAAAGCTGGTATATGTGTACTTGCATCAGACAAATGAGATTTTCAACCAAAGACTGTAGTAAGATATGAAGAAGCGCACTATATCATAATAAAGAGGTCTAACCACAAGAAAATCTAACAATTGTAAATATGTATGCCCCCAATTTTGGAGCAACCATGTATGTAAATCAATTAATAACAAACTTAAAGGAACTCATTGATAATAATACAATAATAGTAAGGAACTTTAAAACCCCACTCCCAGCAATGGATGGACAGATCATCTAAGCAGAAGATCAACAAGCCAACAATAACACTTTGGAGCAGATGGACTTAATAGACATATTCAGAGCATTTCATCCTAAGACAGCAGAATAAACATTCTTTCTGAGAGCACATGGAACATTCTCTAGAATAGTCCACACACTGGGTCACAGTTAGGCTTCAAATGGTACAAAAAGATTGCGATTGGTGTGCCTGTGTGGCTCAGATGGTTAAGGGCTGTCTTTGGCTCAGATCATGGTCTCTGGGTCCTAGAATTGAGCCCCACTGCTTCTCCCTCTGCCTCTCTCTCCACTGCTTCTCCCTCTGCCTCTCTCCCCTGCTCATGCGCTCTCTCTCTCTCTCTCTCTCTCTCTCTCTCAAATTAATAAGGAAAATCTGAAGGGAAAAAAAAAAAAGATTGAGATCATACCATACATATTTTCAGGCCACAAAGCTATGAAATTTGAAGTCAACAACAAGAAAAATTTGGAAAGACCACAAATATATGGAGATTAAAGAACATCCTACTGAAGAATGAGTGGGACAACCAGGAAATTAATAAATTAAAAAAAAAAAACCACAGAAGCAAAAGAAAATGAAAACATGACAATCCAAAATCTTTGGGATGCAGCAAAAGCAGTCCTAAGAGGGAAATAGATAGCAATACAGGCCTTCCTTAAGAAGCAAGAGAAAAGTCTCAAATATACAGCCTAGCCTTACACTTAAAGAAGCTGGGAAAAGAGCAGGAAATAAAGCCTAAAACCAGCAAAGAATGGAAATTATTAATATTAGAACAGAAATGAATGATATAGAAATTAAAAAACAGCAACAATGGTAGAACAGATCAATGAAACTAGGAGCTGATTCTCTGAAAGTTCCAACAAAATTGATAACCCCCTAGCCAGACTGATGAAAAAGAAAAGTGAAAGTACCTGAATAAATAAAATCATGAATGAAAGAGGAGACATCACAACCAACACTCCAGAAATACAAATAATTATAAGAGGATATTATGAGCAATTATATGCCAAAAAATTAGGCAATCTAGAAGAAATAAATAAATTCCTAAAAGCATATAAGCCATCAAGACTGAAACAGGAAGAAATAGAAAATCTGTGCAGATCCATAACAAACAAAGAAATTGAATCAGTTATCAAAAATCTCCCAACAGGGGCACCTGGGTGGTTCAGTGGGTTAAGCCTCTGCCTTCAGCTCAGGTCATGATCTCAGGGTCCTGGGATTGAGCCCCACATCTGGCTCTCTGCTCAGCAGGAAGCTTGCTTCCCCTCTCTCTCTCTGCCTGCCTCTCTGCCTACTTTTGTTCTCTTTCTCTCTCTCTGTCAAATAAATAAATAAAATCTTTTAAAAAAATCTTCCAACAAATGAGAGTCCAGGGCCCAATGGCTTCCCAAGGGAATTCTACCAAACATTCAAAGAATTAGTATATATTCTTCTGAAACTGTTCCGAAAAATATAAAAGGAAGGAAAACTTCCAAACTCATTCTATAAGGCTAGCATTACCTTGGTTCAATAATCAGACAAAGGCCCCACTAAAAAGGAGAATTATAGGCCAAGATCCTGGATGAACATGGACACAAACCTAACTGAATCCAACAGTACATTAAAAGGATTATTCACCCTGATGAGTGGGATTTATTCCTATATACTCCACAAATAGAGTATCTTTCCTTGATGAAAACCCTCAATAAAGTAGGAATAGAAGGAACATATCTCAATATCATAAAGGCCATATACAAGACACCCAGTGAATATCATCCTCAACTGGGAAACACTGAGAGCTTTTCCCTTAAGATCAGGAAAATGACAAGGATGCCCACTCTCACCACTTTTTGTTCAACATAGTACTGGAAGTCCTAGCCTTAGCAATTGGTCAACAAAAAGAAAAGGCATCCAAAAAAGCAAGAAAGATGTCAAACTATCACTATTCACAGATGACATGATACTGTATGTTAAAAACCCAAATGACTCCACCAAAAACTGTTAGAACTGATGCATGAATTCAGCAAGATTTCAAGATATAAAATCAACATCAGAAATCTGTTGCTTTTCTATACACCAAAAATGAAGCAGAAGAATTAGAAATCAAGGAATTGATTCCATTTACAACTATGCCAAAATCCATAAAAGACCTAAGAATAATATAACCAAAGAGGTAAAGATCTATACTCTGTAAACTATAGACACTTACTTATGAAAAAATTGAAGATGACAAGAAATGGAAAAATTTCCATGCTTATGATTGGAAGCAATGTCTATGCCACCTAAAGCAATCTACACATTCACTGTAAACAAAATAACACCAAATAAAATAACACCAATGTTTTTCATCAGTGTTTTTTACAGAGCTGGAAAAAAAAATGTAAAATAACACCAGTGTTTTTTACAGAGCTCGATCAAACAATTCTAAAATTTGTAAGGAACCAGAAAAGACACTGAATAGCCAAAAGAATGTTGAAAAAGAAAACCAAACCTGGAGCCATCACAATTCTGGACTTCAAGTTACATTACAAAGCTATAATTATCAAGACACTATGATTCTGGCACAAAACAGACACATAAATCAATGAAATAGAATAACGAACCCAGAAATGGACCCACAACTGTATGGTCAACTGATAGTCAACAAAGAAAGAAAGAATGTCCAATGGAAAAAAGACAGTCTTTTCAATAAATGATGCTGGGAAAATTAGACAGAAACATGCAGATGAATGAAACTGACCACTTTCTTCCATCATACACAAAAATAAATTAAAAATGGATGAAAGAACTAAAAGTGAAACAGGAAACCATAAAAATCCTAGGAGAGAACACAGACAGCAACCCCTTTGTTCTCTTCTGTAGCAACTTCCTACTAGACATGTCTCCAGGGGCAAGGGAAACAAAAGCAAAAATGAACAACTGGGACTTTATCAAGATAAAAAGCTGCAGAATGAAGGAAACAATCAAAAAACTAAAAGGCAACCTACAGAATGGAAGGTATTTGCAAATGACACATTGGATAAAGGGTTAGTATCCAAAATATATAAATAAGTTTACAAAATCAACACCCCCCAAAAAATAATCCAGTCAAGAAATGGGCAGAAGACATGAACAGACATTTCTCCAAAGTAGACATACAAATAGCCTACTGACTCATGAAAAATACTCAACATCACTCATTATCAGGGAAATACAAATCAAAACCACAATGAGATACCTCCTCACACCTGTCAGAATGACTAAAATTAACGACTCAGGAAATAATAGATATTGGCAAAGATGTGGAGAAAGTGGAACCCTCTTACACTGTTAGTGAGAATGCAAACTGGGGAAGCCATTCTTGAAAACAGTATGGAGGTTCCTCAAAAAGTTAAAAATAGAGCTACCCCATAACCCAGCAATTATACTACTAGGTATTTATACAAGGATACAAAAATACTGATTTAAAGGGGCTCATGCGCCCCAATGTATATAGCAGTCCTATCAACAATAGTCAAATTATGGAAAAAGCCCAAATGCCCATCAAATGATGAATGGATAAAGAAGAGGTGGTATATATACAGCTATAATGGAATATTACTCAGCCATCAAAAAGTATAAAATCGTGCCATTTGCAATGATGTGGATGGAGCTAGAGTGTATTATGTTAAGTGAAATAAGTGAGTCAGAGAAAGATAAACACCATATGATTTCACCCATATGTGGAATTAAGAAACAAAACAGCTGAACCTAGGGGAAGGGAAGGAAAAATAAAATATGATAAAAACAGAGAGGGAAGGGAAGGAAAAATAAAATATGATAAAAACAGAGAGGGAAGCAAACCATAAGAGACTCTTAAGTAGAACAAACTGAGGGTTGTTGGAGGGGAGGTTGGGGACTGCTAAATGGGTAATGGGCATTAAGGAGAACACTTATTGGGGTAAGCTCTGTTTTATATAAGTGATGAATCACCAAATGCTACTCTTGAAACTAATACTACATATATGTTAACTAATTTGAATTTAAACAAAATCTTTGAAGTTAAAAAATCTATATTAAATGTTTCAGCAAGGAAGAACAATGTAATTTGACAGGGCAATGCAATTTATTTGGCATTACATTCTGATAAGGTATAATAATGTTCTAAAGTACCATAGCAATTAGTTATAATAGCTCAATTTCTCTCTAGAATTGAAAGATTTTTTTCATAAAAACTAATTTTACTTGAATTGTTAAAAATTTAAGCAAAAGATACTTGAGAGTCATGATAAAATATGACAGAAGTTTCAATGACATAGTGCAGCATGATATTAAGACAAAATGAAGGACAATAAACAGAATTACTGGACAAATTAAACATTCAATGAAATTATTTTTATGATAAATATGAGACACGTTGCTCTGAAAAGCCTCTTAAAATTCAAATAATAATAAAAATCAGAGTCCTCTCATGTCTTTGGCTGAATACCGATCTTCACATGCATGTGACAAGCCTCCTGAGACTGGGGAAGAACTGGAGAAACAGTGGGTGGTATGGCAGTAGTCCCTATTTCCTCCACCAGACTGGAAAGACCTGCAAACACTTCAAGAAGAGTCCTTAAAAGTGTGCTACCTCAGTGGTGGGGTAAATTTTACTTTAAAATAAATATGTTCTGAAGATGAATTAATTAACTTCATAGCAAGCTTCTAATGGCTCAAATTTCCAATATCTCTCTTCTCTTCTAGAACAAAAACCCTGTATATCTAAAAAAAAAAATACCAAATAATGAAAATAAAATTCCGTCGCCTAACAAGGTAAATTCACAATAAAAAGTTATAAGACATTTAACCAAGTATAAATATATGACTTACAGCATATACTGTATAATCTCCCATTCTGTAGATAAAGTCATAGTGCTGACAGATGATAGAATTAGTTGACAAGGACTTAAAAACAACTACTAAAACTAGCACATGGCCAAAAATATAAACATAAGCAAGTGAAGAGAGAGTAAAAAAGCTAAAGAGACACATATTAAAGTTCTAGAGATGAAAAATACAACATCTAAAATGAATAATGCATTGGATGGGGGGCATCTGGGTGGCTCAGTCAGTTGAGCAGTTAACTCTTGACTTTGGTTTGTCATGATCTCAGTGTTGTAGGATCCAGTTCCCTGTCAGGCTCCATGGCTTGGTGTGGAGTCAGCTTGAGATTCTCTCTCTCCCTTTACCCTTCTTCCCACTTGTGCTCTCCCTATTATCTCTCTTTAAAATAAATAAATAAAATATTTAAGAAAAATAAAAATAAATTAGATGGATTAATAGAAGATTGGACACAGTATAGAAAAAAAATGAATGTGAAGACATAGTAATAGAAATTATACAAAATGAAATGCAAATAAAATTAACTATTCTCCATTACAAAAAAAAAGAAAAAGAAAACACAGCAGCCTGCCATACAGATAATTATGGAATTATGGTCCTGAAGGAAGGAGTGGATATAGAAATAAATATTGCCAATCTTTTTTCAAGTTTGAAAAATCACATACACACATAGATCCAAGAGGTCAATTAATCAAATTTTTAAAAAAAGAAAAAAAATCACCTCTAATGCCTCATAATTAATATGTTGACCATTAGTGACTAAAAAAAATCTCAAAATGAGGAAAGATTAAAAAAATTATCTAACAAAGGAACAAAGAAAAGAATTAAAACACATTTCTTATTATAAGCAATACAAGTTAAAAAACAGTAGAATGACGTATATAAAGAAGTAAAAGAAATTAAAACTTCTGTATTTTAAGAGTTTTATATATTACTATATTAATAATCAATCATAATAATTTTATATAATATATTGGTATATAATTAATGCTCTATCAATATTTTATGAATTATTTTATCATAAAATTGATTATTTTATTATTAATTAATTAGGGATTAATTATATTGTTATAATAAAATATTAGTATTATATTAATATAATACAATCATATCAATTCTATTTTATGTATGATTATATTATTAATTATATGTTATATAATATATGTGATATATGATAAATATATTTATTGATTGTATAATATTAATTCTATTAATATATTAATTGTATGATATAATTATATATTAATTATAGATATATTATCTATCAATTATATAATATATAATAAATGAAATAAAAATAAAAATTAGAAAAACATTTTATAGCAAATACATTTTTTTCACTTTTTAAAATAAGGACTAATTAAAGGCTTTTTTTCATAGCTACAAGAATTAAGAAATGTTCAAGAGTGAAAATTATCCCCACTGGAAATTTGTTTCTATACAAATGAATGAAGAATACCAGAAATGGTAAATACATGGGTGAATATGATAGACTTTTTTTCTTATTTTATTTAATATCTCTAAAAGTTAAATGACTATTTAAAATTAAAATAATAACAAAGTATGGTGAAATTCCTAGCATGTAGAAATAAATTGTATTACAAAATAGTACAAACTCTGTGAAGGGGTACAAGAAGTACACTGCTTAAAGTTATTATACTAAAGATGATACTTGTTATACACTTCAGAGTGGCCACTCAAAACAAAATTGAAATAGCTAATAAGCCAATAAAAATGATAACACAGAATCATAAAGAATACTCTATTAGTCCAAATGAAATAAGAAGGAAAAAGAAAGAAGAGATAAAATAAAAAGAATATAAATAGCAAGATGGCAAATTTGAATTCAACATATAGATAATCACATTTAATGTGACCAATTATCTGTAATCTAATATATAATTAATCACCTATAATGACATTAAACATGAATTATTCACTCCTCCTAATTATAAATTAGATATTATCAGATTGGATTTTTTAAAAAGGAAGATTAAGCTGTATGCTATCAACACACACCCACTTTACAAAGAAAAATGTTGAATACATGCACCATGATTATGTTAATATAGTAAAAGCTGGAGTGGCTATCTTAATATTAGATAAAGTAAATTTTCAGAGTAAAGAATATTATTAGGGATTAAGAGGTTCACTTTATAATTAAAAGTGTTAATTTATCAAGAAGACAGCACAATCTCATTTCTTCTTATTTGCCCCATATAACCATGAATTCAGTTCTTTGCATTCTCTTGAATTTCTTTGTACTACTATTATTTTTGTTCTTCTTATTAAATAACATATAGTGTTATTTTATATTTTTAAAATCTTTATATAAATATTGTTACTTTTGTTATATGTGTACATATATGCATACATGTGTTTTATATGTAGAGCAAAGAAAATTGTTAACATATGGTTAGAACTAACCATTAATTGAATAAAATATTAGAAAAACCCTCATGAAGTTGAAAAACATAAAAAAGAAAGAAATGAAATATTTAATAACTAATGGCATGTGAGTCATGAAGGGCAAAAGGAGTTCAAGTGCCATAGGATAATTTATTGTTCCAGAGAAAAATGGAAATACTGATTAATTTTATGCATTGATAAATTTAATAAGAAAGTTTAAAAATGAAGAAATAAATTAATCAAAACTGATATAATAAGGAAGAGTAAATGAATTTGTCCTGAGAACCATGTAAGAAATTCAATCAGTAAGTAAATAAATTCCAAAAACATTCCAGTTCCAGGCCAGATTTCTGAGCAAGTGTTACCAAATACTCAAAGAACGGGTCATTTTAAATTTCCCTTCTGAGGGTAGGTAATCATGATACCAAAACATTACGTATAGTACAAAAAAGAGAAATGACAGGAAAATCACATTGATAAGGCAATTAAGAACACAAATATTAGCAAAACTTTTTCAATTATGTGTAATAATCTTCAAGTACAAGTCAGGATTATTCCAAGAACACAAATTTAACACTTAAAAATTAAATAAAATCCACAACATTAACAGGTTAAAGGAGGAGAAATAATAGGGGAAGTTTTATAAAAAATGTAGACTACTAAGATTCAAGGGAATTTCTTTAACCTGATAAAGGGTATCTACAAAAAGCAGACTCTTCTAAATAGTTCTTAAAGATGTTAAAACAAGCAAAATTAAGCCATATAGGTGTAGTGATTAATTTTTATCTCATAAAATTATGAAAACAAAAAGATTTATTATCAAAAAGTGAGGCTAATAGTAACCTCTGAAAGAAAAAGAGGAGGAAGTGACTGGTGATGAAAGGGTTTTCTAAATTACCAGAAGTGTTCTGGTTCTGAAATGAAGGGTGGTTACATTGGTGTACACTTCAGAATTATCACTTAGAATGTTGGACAAATTATCGATCTTTATCAGTCTGTTCTCCTGTGACAATGTCCTTTGCTTCCCTTTACAGTGGAATCTGCCAGCAGATTGATTAATCTGACTTCCTGAATTTCTGCTCTCATTTTCCTGCCCCAAAATATTTTCAAGAGAACTATAATCACTCCAGTCAAATTCAATGCATATTCCCTGTCCCTCAAACACCCATACAAACACACTACCCCGCAGACCCATTTTTCTATCTACGTAGCTGTCCAGTATGAATACAGAATCTTGCATTTAATTCTGGCCATACCATAATGTAATAGAAAGAACAATATATGTAGTCAGTTCACAAATATTCAAATTTTATCTTTACTGCTACTACTACTATTCCTACACACACACACACACACACACACACACACACACACACACACACATTCTTGGACAAGGTTTTAACATGAGAGCTTTAGTTCCCTTACATGTGAAATAGTATAGTGTCATAGAATTGTGAAGATTATGTAAGATGTATATTAAATTTATTTATGAGAATATCCAAACCAGTTTTTCTGCAATTTGAATCTATTTAGACTCCTAATTGAACAGTTTTGAAATAACAAATTTCTAAGGCCTGGAAAATGTTCTCTTTTATTAAAATTGCAAATGTGTTGGGGCGCCTGTGTGGCTCAGTGGGTTAAAGCCTCTGCCTTCGGCTCAGGTCATGATCCCAGAGTCCTTGGATCAAGCCCCGCATCGGACTCTCTGCTCAGCAGGGAGTCTGCTTCCCCCCACTCTCTCTCTCTGCCTACTTGTCATCTGTTAAATAAATAAGTAAATAAAATCTTTAAAAATAAATAAATAAATAAATTTGCAAATGTGAATGATTTCCAAAAAGCATATTGAAACAGAATAATGTTAGGACAATGACACCTTGTTTATAATTGCTTTGCTCTCAATACTGTTGTTGGACTTTTAGATATCTCATGGAACTAGGGAGTGAAATTCTATTGGTGAAATGAAACTATTTTCTAACTGTATTTTGAAACTCAATTTTATTTCAAAAGTCTCAAAAATTACATTAGACAATCTTAGGTATTTATTAAATTGTAATGAAGGTATCTTTAGAAATGTTAATAGCTAATAATAAGTAATAATTTATATCATTTTACTGCTTTAAATTATTTTATCTAACATGTCAGTTAGTCCTTTATTTTGCTAATGAAATCTGCTTAAGCTTTTAATATGCTTGTTATTTTAACTTATAAATTGCTGTGGCCTCCTAATCTAAAAAGACCTTTCTTGCTAGATAGCAAGGAAACTAGTGATGAGAGGACAGCCGTGAAATTTTCTATTAAATATGTTGTGTATGTTCATATTGGTTTTATGTATCTATGTACATATACAGGCATACAGACATTTTTTGATATCATATATTTGTGTTATATACAAGAATATTTGTGTTCTATGTTTATATAAACACAACAAATCTAGTATATACACAAATACATCTCAATGAACTTTATTTTTATCCCATTAACAAACTTGGGAAAATTCTAATTAATCAGACTGGTCGCCTGGTCAACATTACCCATTACCGCCCACGTGGTGGCAGCAGATCCTAAAGCTAGAAGGACAAGTCGCAGGAAAAGAAGTCCCGAGTGGGAACCAAGTTTAACCTAAGGCCTAATAGTAGCAGTTGCCAAGTGATACACAATTGTAGATTATAGTTTCGAAGGTGCTTTACAGTTTTTTGCTGAATTGTCACAAATTTCTGTGATCTTTATTTTGTGGATGAAGAAATCAAGGTCAGAGAAATTAAGAATTTCCTGGCAACTGAAAGCTTTGGAATTATGGCTCATTACCACCAATTACGTATTTCTCATTCTCTAGGCCTCTGAATTGTTCTTTCCCTTTGTCTTCAAATTTTATTAGCTTTCCAGTTGCAGATTTACTCCTATCACACAGACGTGATCATGGCAATCAGTGAAGGATTTCGAAGTTATTTAATGAAAAATTTGATAACTTTTTCTTCTTCTCAAGCTTTCTGTACTCCTGCATCCCCATGGCTAATGTTAATCATTTGTCGTGTATTTTTCCTGACTATTTACACACTCCTACAGTTACATATCCACACAACTCTAATATGTATGTGTGTGGGGACAGGTATATGTGCGGATGCTGTCTATATATATATATATATATATATACATGGATCGCTGAAGGCCATTACAACATTAGTTTCTACTCTGATGCATGCAGTGTTACAAATCATATATATATATATATATATGTATATATATATATATACATATATATATATATATGTATATATATATATATATATATATATGATTTGTTGATGTTTTGCTGTCTATGACATGCTTTTATTAAAAAGATATCACATTATGCCCATTAATCTTGAGAAAGTAGCTTTGACAACTGCCAGCTGGTCTGTCCACTATCACCTTGGCCATGTTTCCTATTAAACACACAAGATTTCACAGAATACCAAATCAGATGGGGTCTGTCTGTGACTAGATAAGTGAGATAAAACTGTGATCACTCGGTAATCTAAGCCCAGACAAAAACAAGAATACCGTGGAGGAAAAAATTAAATATCCTTCTCTCTCAGCTAACATGGGTGACTGGTAGTTCTGTATCAATGACAGCTTTAGCCTCACTCCATCCTTCCCACCACCTAAATTAAATGTCAAAATATTCATCACAGAATCACTTCCATTTTCTAACTGGCCCACTGCAGGATAAACCCCTGCTTCCTGACCCCTTTCCCGATTCACTTAAAACAAACCCAACCAGTTTCTCGATGCAGTAAATAACAAATCTCACTTTTTAGAAAAGTAATGCCTACACACAATGTAGGGCTCAAATTCACAACCCCAAGATCAAGAGTTCAATGCTCTACCATCTGAGAAAGGCAGGCGCCCCAACAGATCTCACCTTTTTGACAGGTGGCTCTTAGTGCTCTACAATTTGTTTTTTTCATTTGCTATATATCATGAGCTTCCTCAAAGTCAATTAAATTGACCTATTCTATAGTTTAGGCTTACTACAGTTTTGTACCAAATCCATACCGGTGGACAAAAATACAATTTTTGTTACCAATGCAAACAATGCAAATGTTACTTTTGCTTCTATTTCTTACAAAGAGATTTCCCTATAATGACATAGGTGAGTTAAAAATATGGCATATTTTAAATTTTTAATCATAATAAACTTTTTTGAAAAAAGCCTGTTATAGTTGTATTCTATCTTCAGAAGTAGATGCCACAATAATTTGTCATTATAAAGATATTAGGTGAAACGATCTTGTACTCTCTTACTAAGCAGTTTTCTATTAGTGTGCTTGAGCATCTTTTTCTGTGTCCATTTGTTTATTTAATTAATATTATTTAGTACCTGCTACTTATTTTTCTACATGCTGAGCATGTAGTAGTATATAAGCAGATAAAGTTCCTACCCTCTTGGAGTTTATATTGTTTGGGGGAAAGACAGACTCTAAACAAATAATGAAATTAACATACATTAGATGATGATAGGTGGCGTGGGAAAAATTAAGCTTGGTTAAGGAAAAAGGCCTGGAGAGTGAGCTCTTAGATTTATAGGGTGTTCAGAGAGGCCCTCTAATAAAATAATATTTGAAACAACTGAGGGAGTGAGTCATCTGGACGTCTGAGGCAAGCAGGTTACTACTACAGAGAGGAGCTCTAACCTGAGGCAGGATAATGCTTAAAATGCTCTAAGAATCTTAGGAGGTCAGACAGGACTAGAGAGGAGAGTCAAGGAGATCAGAGAGATCAAAGGAAAGATACATGGATCGCTGAAGGCCATTACAACATTAGTTTCTACTCTGAGTGATGCATGCAGTGTTATAGGAAGATTTTAAGCTGGAGGGTGGCAATATTGGATTCATGACTTTCTGGGAGCTTTCAGCTTTTGGGTGGAGGGCTGAGGATTGAGTGTAGAGTGCAGGGCTGAAGCATAGAGACCACTTAGGAAATTGTTGCTATAATCAAAGCCATTAGTACCAGAAGTTTCGAGAAAAGTATTAGTGGGAGATGTGGGGAGAAGAGATCAGATTTGGGATATATTTTGAAGGCAGTGCTGCAAATCTTGGGGAAAAGCTGGGAACGATTCTAAGGTAATTTTACTTGAACCAACTCTCATGACAGAGTTGACATTTACTGAAATGAGGCAGGATGAGGTGGATGCAGGTTTGGAGGTTGAACTCAAAAGTTGAGTTTGGGACACATTATATTTGACATGCTTATTAAACACTCAGGTAGACATACTAGATATACTTTTGGAGAAAGAAGTTTTAAGTTCGAAGAAAAAGTCCAGAATGAAATGTAAACTCAGAAGTCATCAGTTTGCAGATGATTTTTAAAGCAATGAAATCAGATGAGCTCATCTACAGGGTTAAGAGTTGATAGAGAAGCAATCCTAAAACTGAGTTCTGGAAGACTCCAGTATTTAGAGGTTGTTGAGATGAGGGGAAATCAGCAAAGGAGATGGAGAGGGAGCAACCATTGAGGTAAAAGAACCAACTGGGAAAACAGGCATACCTTCTTGTATTGTATTTTGCTTTATTGTGCTTTGTAGATACAGCTTTTTTTTTCTTTTTACAAATTAAAGGACTTTGTTGGGTACCATTTTATAGTGGTATCCTCAAGTCTATTAACACCGCTTTTCCAGTAGCATCTGTTCTGTGCCATATTTTGATCATTCTTGCAATATTTCAAACTTTTTCATGATTGTTTTATTTACTATTGCGATCTGTGATCAGTGATCTATGATGTTACTATTCTAACTGTGTTGGGGTGCCACAAACCACGCTCATACAAGACAGTGAACTTAACTGATAAATTTCATATGAGTTCTGATGACTCCATCAACCAGCTATTCCACCATGACTCTCCATCTCCTTAAGCCCCCGTGTTCCCTAAGACACAACAATATTTAAAGTAGGCCAATTAAAAATCCTACAATGGCCTCTACGTGTTCAAGTGAAAGCAAGAGTCAATCACTGAGGAAAACTTGACTGTCATCTTATTTTAATAAATTACCACTGCCACCTCAGTCTTCAGCAGCCACCACACTGATCAGTCAGCAGTCAACATTGAGGCAAGACCTTCCACCAGCAAAAAGACCACTCACTGAATGCTCAGATGATAGTTAGCATTTTCTTGGCAATAAAGTATTTTTAAATTAAGATATGTACATTGTTTTTTAGACATAATTCTACTGAAAACTTAATAGACAACAATATAATGTATGTATAGTATACATGTAATATGCACCAAAAAACCAAAAAATTCATTTGACTGGTTTTATTGGGACATTGGCTTTATTGCAGTGGTCTGGAATCAAACCTGAAATATCTCTGAGGTGTAACTGTTGTGTTCCAAAAGTGAAATGGCAGCTTTCAAAAAGAAAATAATGATTAACTGTGTTCAATGCTGATAATTAGCCAATTAAGATTTGCCACATAATTTAGCAATATGAAGGCTTTTGGTGAACTTGGCAGGAGCAGTCTAATGAAGTGGTGGAGGTGAAAGCCTCACTGAGTATATTCAAAGAGTTAGTGATGGTGGTCAACACCTTCCAAGAGCTGTTCTAAAGGGAGAAGAGAAATGAAGTGATTATTGGAGACCAATATAGGGGAAAGAGATTTTTGTTTGTTTGTTTGTTTGTTTTTTAACATGGAAGAAATAACATTCATGGAATGAGGGAATGATTGTGAAAGAAAGAGGGAAATACTGGTGCAGTGACACTTTTGAAGAGGCAAGACAGTAAATGAGCATGGGAACTAAAGAAATTCTGGAAGGGATGGCATCGTAATGACCACAGGGACAATATATCCATAGGGAAAAGTAGGGAGAACATGAAGAGTTGTGCCTACACTTGTTGACTGGAGTTTGTGGACATTCTCTTCTGATTGTCATGAAATGAGAGGTGGTTTTGGACGTCTGAGAACACCACAGGAAGTATGAAATAGTTTTTTAGAAGAGTGGAGAAGTGATCGAAACCAGAATACTGTAGAAGTGTCAACTCTTTAATCATGATTATGAATATAAATTGTATTATACACCATAATTGTGTGGATTTTTCCAGCCCCCTTCTTCTGCTGCCAAGATTGGGGTTTTGCCAGAGCAATATGTGGAGAGGTTAGATGAGCTAATGAGTATATGATCAGAACAACAGAGTGATTAATATAATGGTCCATGAAACCTCTGCTAGGTAAATAATAAGGATGTGAGAGGACCTGATCAACAGTGATGAGAGGCAAAATCAATGGATTGTTTAACCCAGCATGTTCAAAGATCGCTGAAATTATACTAAAGTGAGTTAAATAAACATTTGGATATCTCCTTCCCCAAAATTTCCTAGTCATATTTTTCACACTTTTTAAGATTTGTTTTGTCAATTTTTATATTTTGAGTAATAGTCTTTTAATATTTATATGTTACAGATATTTTGATTAATACATTACATTTATCTTTTCTATTTTAAGAATCCTTTCCATTCTAACTGGTGTAAGGTGGTATCTCAATGTGGTTTTAATTTGAATCTCCCTGATGGCTAGTGATGATGAACATTTTCATGATGAACATGAATGGCTAAAATTAGCAAGACAGGAAAAAACCCGTATTGGAGAGGATGTGGAGAAAGGGGAACCCTCTTACACTGTTGGTGGGAATGCAAGTTGGTGCAGCCACTTTGGAGAACAGTGTGGAGATTCCTCAAGAAATTAAAAATAGAGCTTCCCTATGACCCTGCAATTGCACTACTGGGTATTTACCCCAAAGATATAGATATAGTGAAAAGAAGGGCCATCTGTACCCCAATGTTTATAGCAGCAATGGCCACGGTCGCCAAACTGTGGAAAGAACCAAGATGCCCTTCAACGGACGAATGGGTGAGGAAGATGTGATCCATATACACTATGGAGCATTATGCCTCCATCAGAAAGGATGAATACCCAACTTTTGTAGCTACATGGACGGGACTGGAAGAGATTATGCTGAGTGAAATAAGTCAAGCAGAGAGAGTCAATTATCATATGGTTTCACTTATTTGTGGAGCATAACAAATAACATGGAGGACATAGGGAGATGGAGAGGAGAAGGGAGTTGAAGGAAATTGGAAGGGGAGGTGAACCATGAGAGACTATGGACTCTGAAAAACAATCCGAGGGTTTTGAAGGGGTGGGGTGTGGGAGGTTGGGGGAGCCAGGTGGCACATATTGCATGGAGCACTGGGTGTGGTGCAAAAACAATGAATTCTGTTATGCTGAAAAGAAAGTTTTAAAAAAATGAAAAAAAAAAAGAATCCTTTCCAAGCACATTAACATGCATGCTTTATCATTCATTTCATTAGTTTCTGCTCAGCACTGCTCATTTCATCCTCTCTTATTTTGAGATCTTTACACTGGTTGGGTTATTTTTGATTATACCTACTTCTAATAATTTTCTCAAAATGTAAATGAATGGAACACTATTTGAACCATTAAATGTTCCCCAAATATTTTACTTTGATCTTACTACATGAATAGTATTTTGGCAAGGGCTAAGATTCTTAGGGCACAAATACTTATTTTTTTTTAAGCTGTAAACATTATAGTTTCCAGTGTTACAGATGAAAAATCCATAAGTGGTTTCATTTTCATCCCTTTGGAATCAAAGCAACCAATTCATTCTGACAGCACATAAGATTTTTTTCTTCAAATTTTGAAATCTTTCCCGTGTGAGCTTTTGTTTCCAAAATCCGCCTTAAATTCACTGTAATATTTCATCTGAAATTTCAATTCATTTTCAACACAGTAAAATATCTTTAAAATAATTTTTTGATTATTGATTTTGTTTTTCATGTTTCTTATGCCTCTGTGACTCCCTTATTTTTCCTTACAGAGTGCTCTTTATCTCTTCTCCATCTCTCCAATACCTTATCTTGTCACTTATATTTTCCTTTGGTATTTTTATTTACAGGAGAGTTCTTTCATTTAACTTTTAAGATAATTTGATTTTCATGGATGTCTATTTCTGTTCTGCTGTTGAATTTTTAAATTAGGAAACTATGATTTAATTGTTCTTTGTCACATTTCTAAGAATTTTTTTGTTATATTTTAAAATCTCCTATTTTGTTTTGTTTTCCCCATCAAATCTGTTTAAGTAGGATCTTGTTCTAGGTTCGTTCAGTATTACTTAAGGAAGAGAAGACCTTCTTGTTGGTGTATTTTCATGTGGCCTTCCTGCTTGCAGAGACTAAATCCCTAAAAGTGTTCTTTCATGACAACTTACTTATGCTGGTCAGGCTGCCCATTTTCTTGTATCACTCTCAATAATCACTGGCTAACTGGTTCCAAAAATGTTTTGCTCTATTTTAGTTTTGAACTCTAAGAACTACTACATGTATTTCTTATTTTCTATATTTCTTACAGATTTGTTTTTCCAATCCCCAAAATATTATTAGTTTTTTTCTTGTTTTAAAATTTTACAGTTTTAATTTTATCTTAGTTCCATTCCTTGTAGGTTTTTATGACTATGTTATATTTAATCGCTAAGTGAATGAGCTATCTGATTTAGTGTTTAATTGCTTATCTCTCCATTTGTAAAATGGACCTAATGGACTTATTTAAAAAGGTTTTTTTTTTAAGATTAAATGAAATGATACAAGGTCTGTCCAGTGCTTGGCATATAGAAAGTAATCCAAGCTAGTTATAATTGTTACACTTAAGATTTTAATAAGCATATCCTAAAGACTTCAGTTAGTAAACACTTCCTGATAGCTCATTCTAATCTCCCCCTTGTTTGTTTTGTTGTTATTGTTGTTGTTGTTTTTAGATTTTATTTATTTATTTGAGAAAGTGAGAGCGATCATAGAGGAAGAGGGAGAAGCAGATTTGTTACTGAGCTGAGAGCCCAAGGCGGGGCTCATCTCAGGACCCTGGGATCTTGACCTGAGCAGAAAGCAGATGAAGGCAGACACTTAACCAACTGAGCCACCCAGGTGCCCCCAACCCCCTCTCCTTTTATTCATTCATCTTTGTTGCTTCTCTCACCCTTCATCTTACTTGTTTTGCAAAATTCCAACACTGATTAAATTTGACATTCCACCTACTTTGTGCCCAAACAAGATTAAAGAAAAAAACACACTACCATGGTAACTGGTCTTATGTTAAGGCCCTTAAGGCCCTGACCATGCCCGCAGCTGTTTTCCTCTATTTCCCTACCTGCCACTCTTGTGGCAGGTAAAATCTTCTGGAAAACCATTTTACATCTCTTTTGCTGTTTTCTTGTGCTCTACTCTCCATTTTATTTTTTAAGCCCCCACTCCTCATATTCTTTTTTGTTAAAATGTTTTAACTCATGTTATTCAATATGGAGGGAAAGGTACATTAAACAATATATTTAATCAACTTGGACATGTGGCAACTATATTTGCATGAATTTTATAGCAAGTATACCAAGGTTCAATTTTGTGAGGGCTTCATGTTGATGTAAAATGATTGTATATATTGGGGCTGTTTGTCAATACTTTGAGTAAGACTTCTTATCCATTAGGGACACACCAGTTTACTGAGGATCCTCAGGGGACTGTTGAGGAGAACTTATTTTTGCAGTCCTTAGTTAGATCTCTAGCCCCATGCCCTCGAATAAGCTTCAGATTCCTGAAGAGAATAGTTAAAAATAAAATCATTATAAAAGTGAAAATTTACATCATACCCCGTGTAACAACAATGGACATGCATACTTCTCTTCATTGCTTTCAGTGTAGATAAGGAAAAAGCCCTTTCTTTTTTCAAGTGAACATTGTTCTGAAAAGTAACTAAGTGTCCAACAGGTCAGCAAACTTCCAGGTATGAAGATACCATTCTTCTTTCTTCACGTTTAATCAAGGGGGCACTGCATTTTATCACTAAGCTTTTAAATCTCAAATTTAGCTTTAGCATTTTGGAAGAAGTATATGATTTAGGATTACACAAATATAAGTCAACAATTTTATAAAAACAAGTAATCATTGACAACAAAAATGTTGAAAGCCTTAAATATTCAGCCTTTAGGATTCTGACTCAGAGACCCCCATGGAGCTCAGAAGCATCTGGAACCAGACTTAAACTGGCTGACTTAACCTGAATACCACCATTTCTCCAGTTTTATACTGTAGACTTCTGAAAAGTTTGTATATATAGATGAATTCAAGTTAAATCGTATTATTTTAATCAGAAAAATTTTAAGTGGTAAACTTGTTTTGCTATCTATTTCAGTGTAAGTGACCATGTATAAATCAATTGTAGCCAAGAAATTCATTTGTAAATCATGTATTTTAGAGCATATTTTCTGGTTTTCCCTGTTCTATAGTTCTCACCCAGCCAAAACAAAACACTTTTCCTAGGAATGATTATCTTCATGAAATCCTGTACATAACAAATGATTCTATATGTCTTAATCACTGTGCAACAGTAACTCTCTGGAATGTGTGCTCAGAGTTCTAACTTGGAAGTGCCAAGCATGGTGGATGTTTCTATTGGTGACTGTATACCCTGTACTTTTTATTTGGACAAACAACAACACAGGCTGAAATATATTAACATTTCCATCTCTACCAACTTATAAGTCAGGAAAATAAATTAATACACCAATGTGAAGACAAAGTAGGAAGGAAGAGCCATTTTATAAATTACTATTTCTGATTTTTTACCAAGAAATAAAATAAAATAAAAGCCTGAAACTGGCCTACTGCTAACATTTGTGAGGCCAGAATAAGAGCACAAGTGGTATCCCTGGCCCACAGCTCCAGCTAGCTCCATTTACCACCCAAAAGGTCTCATATAAATGTATTTGGACCAACTAAGCCACAAGTTCAAGCTCTGTCCACAACACTCCCTCTTAGCAAAAAGCTACCACTTGGGCATCTTTTAAGCCTGGGGTGTACATACCTGCAACAGAGGTCTGCCCTGGGGAGGACTGACCTGGGAAGAACTTTAATTGATCTGAGAGTAAGTAAGAACTATATGGTCAGGGAATTCCAGGATTTAAACTCCTAAGACATGGTATGGAAGGCGGGACGGAGTTCTTGTCTCCCCAGACTCCTTGCTACATAGAGAAAGAAAGGTGCAACCAGAGAAAGGCCAAGAGTATGGGTCTCTAAATAAAGCTTGTGAGCAAGTAATGGCCAAGAATATATTTCTTCCAACTAATGTATGACTGACTAAAAGGATGAAGATTTTGGAGGATGAAATATATGAGAAGATGAAAGGAAAAGAACTGTTGTGCCATGAAATCCCAGTCTAGTAGAGCAGAACTTTGCTCTTCCTTCCCTCACAGCAAAAATCATCTGCCTTACCACTTACCTATAAATTTTTATTCCTAAGGAGAGCTCACTGCACTGTTTGCTGTGATTTCAATATTGAATAGAAAATACAGGGGAATAATCAATAATCCTTCCTAAAGAGTCAGTTGTTCTTCTTTTACTTAGAATCAATAGAAAAAAACCATCATAATTTTTAAAATCTAAGGATTTTTTTCCCAATGAATGAAATAAAGGGAGATCAAGATTTCACCTATAATAGGAAATTTTGTTTCAATATTTATCTCTAACACTATTGTAGTGGTTTTAGAAAACGTAGATGTAAACTTTTAATATTCATTTCAGTAAGAGTGGTATTTTTTACCTCCCCTTGAGTATGGGTAGGCTTGTGACTATTTAACCAAAAAGAGACATTGGAAATGAGACTATTTAACTTTTTAAAAAATATTTATTTATTTATTTATTTGACACATAGAGAGAGAGAGGGAGTGCATAAGCAGGGATACCAAGAGAGGGAAGAACAGGCTCTCTGCTCAGCAGACAGCCAGATGTGGAGCTCAATCCCAGGACCCTAGGATCATGCCCTGAGCTGAAGACAGACATTTAACCAACTGACCCACCCAGGCACCTGACACTTTTACTTTTGATGCCAAACCATAAAATGCTATATAACTGCTACCTTGTTTGCCAGAACTCTAAGAGCAAGAGTTCTGCACTATCATGTAAGAAGTCAAGCTGATATGGGAAACAGAGGCAGAGGAAAATTTATTAAATTTCCTTACCTACTGACAAGCCCTTAAAACAGGCAGAGTGACTCTCCTCTAGGGACTCAACTACCCCCACCTTAAGGCTTTGCTAAGGGCAAAGGACAATCCTAGCCTGACCAATCCCCTACCCCCATCCAGGATCCTATAAGTCTACTTTAACAAGTCCTTTGGAAACTTTATCTCTAAACTTCCAAGATGGTGTTGACAATCATTCCCAAGCATATGGCCCACTGATATACATATAAAGGGTCTCATGAGAAGGTGGTTTTTTTTTTTTTAAGATTTTATTTATTTATTTGACAGACATCACAAGTAGGCAGAGAGGCAGGCAGAGAGGGAGAGAGGAGGAAGCAGGCTCACCACCAAGCAGAGAGCCTGATGTAGGGCTCGATCCCAGGACCCTGAGATCATGACCTGAGCTGAAGGCAGAGGCTTTAAACCACTGAGCCACCCAGGCACCCCATGAGAAGGTTTTATTACTGATAATGAATAGCCTTTTCCCCAGACAATAGCTAGACCCTCAAGGTCCTAGAAACCTTGCTTCCAAAATTCCTTAGAGACTTACGCCATCCCTAACCCCCTCCCCAACTTACCAGTATATAATAGACCACTCCTCACATCCCTGGGGCAGCAGCTCTTCCTGTTCATGGGTCCTGTCCCTGTGATTTAATAAGCCACCATTTTGCACCAAGAATTCTTTCTTGGTCATTGGCTCTGAACCTCACCCCACAAAACCTCACCTGTGTTCTAGAACTTCATCAAAGCTACAATGAGGCTGCCATGCTGTGAGGAAGCCCATGCTACAAGGGAAGAACATGTGGCTCCCTGGTTTCCCTTACAAGTTGAGTTTAGTCTTCAAGTCAGCATAACCTAGGCTCCCAACCTGAAATTAAAAATGCCCTAAGGAAATTTCAGCACCCAGCTACTTGAGATCTGAGTCTTCCCAGTTGATGCCCTAATATCACAGAGCAGAAAGAAGCCATACTCTCTCTATTTTTGTCTGCATCCCTGATCCACAGCAACTTTGAGGATAATATAGTTCTGTTTTCCACCAGTACATTTTTAATAGTTTGTTACATAAGAATAAGTAATAGACAACTATTGCCTCAGTGTATGTATGTGTTCTGAATATGTATGAATATATGTCAACTATTGCAATAAATAATTCAGCTATTTATAACTAGATTATAGAGTCAAATGTATGTTTAGTGAGATGGAAGGGACAGGAAGGCACTAGCACTAATACTGTGGGACAAAAAAAAAATTTGAAAAGGAAAGAAAAAAGAAGAAATTTTCTTCCATTTAGAATTTTTACAAACAGCCCTTATTCATCTGTATCATGACTTTGTTAATCATTTCACATGGCATTTGATTATCAAGTCAAAAAGAGACAATATGCATTAATTCAGTTTGAAAATCATTCATACCTCTGTAGTGTTTCATTATATTTTCACTTCAGAAACTCATCATATTGGCATTCAGAATCCCAGGTTCTTTTGTCTCTAAAAGTAAGTCACAAAACATAAAATCTGACATGTGTTTATTTTAGAGGTTTCACTTACTCTTCAGAGGATGGGGGAGTATTAAAAGTTGGCTGCTCTACCATTGTTTTTTGGCAATCACATCACAAAATATCTCATTATTACTTATGTCAGGACGTTCTCACTATCTGGGAAATTTCACGGGAGAAATGCTTTCAACCAAACACACCTTGGTAATTGAATGGGGCAGATTCAACCCAGCTACAAAACAAGATTTTGCCTAAGGCAATTCAGAAATGCCTCCCAGTTCCAAGCATGCCTGTGTTTGTCATCTTTCTTTTCTTTTTCTTTTTTGTTTTCTTTCTTTCTTTTTCTTCTTCTTCTTATTTTTTTTTAATGTGTTATTAGGTACATTTATACCAAATTAAACATATTTAATTTTGTTTCCTTAGAGAAAAATCTAGATGAGACATTTCTAGACAAGCAAAAAGCCAAAATGATTTTTGGGGATTAGGCAAGTCACATAAATGTGTAAAGCAACAAGAGGGAGTAATGGGGCTTGTGCTGAACTGGAGACTATATGATCCAACTACAGATTTTCAAATTCCTCAAAAAGTAAAGATCAAAGAAACAAAACCCCAGCACTAATGACAACACCAAGAATTCTGCTGGCTAAACAAAATACTTCAAAAGTAAAATTCCAGACACGAAAGTCAAGTTTTCCTCTTCAGTGCAGACAATAATTAGTCCCATTTTAAAAAGTGAATTATTGGGGTGCCTGGGTGGCTCAGTGGGTTAAGCCGCTGCCTTCAGCTTGGGTCATGATCTCAGGGTCCTGGGATCAAGCCCCGCATCGGGCTCTCTGCTCGGCAGGGGGCCTGCTTCCCTCTCTCTCTCTCTGCCTGCCTCTCTGTCTACTTGTGATCTCTGTCTGTCAAATAAATAAATAAAATCTTTAAAAAATAAATAAATAAATAAATAAATAAAAAGTGAATTATTATATTAAGGATGCAAAAATGAGACAAAAAGGCTTTTTATACCTAAAAATTAAACATTTTATATATATTTTATATATATTTATATATATATATAAATATATTTATATTCAATGTAATGAGAGGAACACCAATTTGTTTAAATAACTACATATCTCCTATGAACTAGGGAGGGTCTGCTGCTTCCCACTATATTAAAAGTTGATAACCATTTTGATTCAAGTGAAAATCACACAATGAAAGATAAATATAGATTATGCTTATAAATATAGATTATGCCTATTTTACGCCACAATAACAGGGGTAAAGAAAGTGTTAAACACACATTATGAGAACACTATTTCTTCTCTATTCATTCATCTACTTTGCAAGAACTGTAGTTGCCCTTACATTCCTCCAGGATTTTTCTGGTCCCAGGCTCCTGTTGTAGTTTCTGATTTCCTCTCTTTCTTCCCCACTCATGGAGGCATATCTCCTCTGATTGTCATTGTAATCATTGTAATCATTGACAGTGCCCATCTAAAGGCCATGATTCCTGACATGATCAGTATTTGGGTAAAACTAAGAAGAAGAAGTTTTTTAGTTGTATCTGACTTTGTGGTGTGAAATTCTGAATGACAGGGATATAGGGAAATCCAAATGATAGTTCCCATGCAGCACAAAGAATTACTCCACCCCTCATACTCTGGTGCACCATCTATGAGCCAAAGCTTGGGCTTAGACTTTCTTTTGCTATTGAGTAAGCATATTTAAATCTTTAATGCCACTACAAACATAACTATGCAACTTGCAGGTAAGTCTAAACTCACTCTCTGTATAACCATATATTAGAGGTTCATTATAGCAGAAAGATTTTTGGAGGGTATTTGCCAATGTCATCTTTTCTCAAAACCTCTACCAATAAAACCCAGGAGACAAAGCTTCCAACTTAGAAGTTATAAGCCAACCCATTTATGACTCTTATCAACAAAAATTTGGAAATATATTTATCTCAATGTTTAACAAAACAACAAGACAATTGTCTTATATTCTAGAATCAACAAAATATATGAATAGTACCATAATCACTTTTCCAATTTATATTTGTAAAAAACTTTGCAGTTTAAATAAATATATTCCACAACCCTTTAGTGGATGCTTAGCTTGTGACTTTACTGTGCTAGGAACTGGGGGAAAAAATAGAAATAGATAAAAGATAGTAATTTATAGACAATTAAAACAAATTACTTATGTATCAATGCATAATTCAGAGTGGTAAGAAATACAAGAGGTTAAAAAATGTGCTCTGTGTTTCAACCAGAAAGGACAACATAATAAACATATGATACATACATGTATATAGAAACTTTCATACTTAAGACTGTGACTTTCCTTTACATTTCCTTCTATCTATCCAGAAATGTGTATGTGTACAATATGTGACATGAAAAAGATGAGGTTGTTAAATCAATGAGGGAAGGGTGATCTGATCAATTAAGTGGTATTGAGAGAACTATTTAGCTAGCTCATTTGCTCTGAAAAGTCACATGGATTTGAAATGTGGCTAAAAGTTCCATATAGGGAAAAAAGCAGTAAAGAATGTGAGGACCATTGTTTAATAGTTGTACCTGGCATAATTGTACCATGACATACCTGGAGGAGCAGAACAGAATATCTTGGTGGCCAGAAGAGCTGTCAGAAGGTAGAAGAGTACACCTGAACAGAACCTGCCCAGTTATTTTCCCCCAATTTACTACAGATATATGACTTAACCCCAGCTTCAGAATTAGTAAGGTAGAAAAAAGAGACTTTGAGTTAACTATCAGAATTCCTTCCACAGGGAAAAAAGCACAAAGAAGAGGAATCACTCCTTACTCAGACTCTTTCAGTATTTGTTCTCTTTTTTTCCCTTTGGATTAATCATTCTTTCAATATTTGTTCTCTTTTTTCCTTTGCTTAATCATTAAACTATGATCTACTAGGGTTAAGGTCATTCCTCTTGAATGAGATTGGCAGTTTAAATCACGATTATCCCTGGTGCCTCCTGTGCAAAACCACTCTTCCAATACCAGTCTATTCTTTGGAACTGCTGATGGGAAGTTAGATTTTACCTTTAGAAACCTATGAAATTACCCAAACAGCACATTGAGTAAGTCAACTGAAAAGACTTTCTATAATTTACCCTATATTCTATTTCTCAACCGAATTAGTCTAGCCCAGTCCAGTCCAACCAATTACCATCAGGCGATCAGAGATTCTGCAATAAAATTAAATGATATAATTAGGATAAAATGCAAAAAAAAATGCTAAAAATGCTAATAGCATAAAGGTAACCCTAATTTGACTATGTTCTCATTCTTTTGTCAAATTTCTAAGGGAAGTTGAAGGCTAAACATTAAATACCATTGCAACTCCAAGCCCAAAGAAACTAAATAAATTTTTTATTTGCCTTTTGATAGAAGTCCATAATCCAAAGTCCAAATTTCTCTCAGTTTGTAATTCTCAAGAGTCACATCCAGATGGATTCTTAGTAATTTTGTAGATCCTGGGGCTTTTTCAGTAGTTGTAACCTAAATTTTGTTGTTAGAATGACCTAGTTTCTTCAAGGTCTCAGAAAATCTAAGGGAAGTTTCTGATGTGAACTTCATTTAGAAGTTCAAAGAGTTAGTAGCACACAAAATAATATCAGAATCCCATCACTGCCTATACTACATTTAGAAAAAAAACTATTCCCTAAAGCAACTATTCCAGGCAAAGGTGGGCTTCTGAACACTAATATTTAGTATTCATCAAGACCATAAAAGAAACTCATTGGTATTCAAGGAAAGGAGAAATTATTCCTTGTTTTAACCTTTCCAGGGTGTCAATTACTTTGACAGTTACCCAGATACCATGTGAATTTTTCAGGATTCTCCAGAGAAACAAGAACCAATATATGTATGTATGTATGTGTTTATATTCATACATATACACATTGTTGGGTCCCCCAATAATGGGACCATGGTCAAAAGAGGAAGACTGATACAAAGCAAAGGTCAAGCAAAGCTTTATTTCACGCCAAGCATTGAGAATCAAACTGACCGTCAAACAGACCAGTCAGGGCTGCTTCTTACAGAGAGGATAACCCCTCCCTTCCTCACAGACTAACTTTTATAGAGCAAAGACCATGTGGTTGAGCCTGGCCACACACAGGTGGCCAATGAGATCGTAACACACAGAGAAAGCTGCACAGTCATGCTAGGTCACAGATAAGTGACCAATTGAATTACAATTTACCATAGTAGACATTTGAAGATATTTGGATGTCTCCACCTGACCCAACTCATCCCTGCATTTGGGCTGTTATCGCCACCTGACCTGACTCACCCTTGTATTTGGGCTTTGTTACCTGGGACTGGTTCCCTGGACTTGTTTTTAAGTAAGTTCCCCTGGTGGGGGCAGGGTCAATTTAAATTTTAGAGCATAAGCAACAAAATGGCTGTTCAACCGAGGTGGGGCCACTCTGGCTAAATAGACCCTTACATTCCTCCCTTTTCTTTGGAGATTAGTCAAATCTGTGACTCTCCTATTGTCTTTTCATGGCTGCCAGCCTGTCTTTAATGACTCCAGTGTGATTTACCCAGAAACAGCATTCCTCTCCTAGGACTACGCAGAGCCCCCCTTTTCCTAGAAATAGTATGTCAAGCCCTAATTGTTTATGTTTCCCACCTATATTTTAACAATAGGAGCAACAGTGAACTCAATGAACTCATTGTTTTGAGTCTTAGCTTTAGTCCACAATCGGCAGGGTCCACCAACAGTGGCATCCACACTGGGGGGCACCCTCCTCCTTGGCTCATTTGACATGACTTGCGTGAATCCAGGCCCTGATGCTTCTACTTTTATTGTTATGGGGGTGGTCAGGATGACAGCAAATGGTCCCTTCCAGTGAGGCCCCAAGCTTCCCACTTGGCGGTGGCATATCCAGACCAAGTCTCCAGGTTGGTAAGGATGTGGTTCCACCTCCATCTCAGTCTCAGTGTGGGCAGTTCGGATCCCTGCGTGGGTTCTTTTTAAGACGGACTATAATGCCCGCAGTGACTGAAGTAAGGACTGATCAGTCATTCCTGCTAGGGCAACCTCTTGTAGCTGAGGTTGGGGGCGGGGGTCTCCCGAACATTATTTCAAATGGGGTCACCTTGTTTAAGTATGGTGTACATTGTGCCCTGAGGAGAACGAAGGGAAGGAGATCCACCCATCCACAACCAGTCTCCAGAATTAGCTTTGTCAAGGTCCCTTTAAGAGTCCGGTTCATTCTCTCTACTTGCCTGGAGCTCTGGGACTGGTAGGCACAATGTAGTTTCCAACTAGTGTTCACGGCCTTGGCCAATGCCTGCGAGACTGAACTCACAAATGCAGGGCCCTTGTCTGACCTGATCACTAGAGGTAACCCAAACCTCTAGTAGCTTTTTTGCTACCACTCCTGCCATCTCATATTTGGCAGAAAAAGCCTCTACCCAGCCTACCGTCTGTATAGATGTTGGCAGTCTTACCCTTGGCCATCTGTAGTGCCTTGTTGAGTGCAATCAACTCCGCTTTTTGCGCTGAGGTTCCATGTGGCAGGGCTGTCATCTAGAGTTCCTGCTCAGGAGAAACCACTGCAGCCCCTGTATACCTTTTTCCATCAACCATGTAGCTACTCCCGTCTGTGAACAGTCATCTCCTCATCCGGGAGGGGAGTGTCTCTGAGATCCAGCCTTATTCCTGTGACCTGGGTTAGGACCTCCCCACAGTTGTGTGGATGGTCAGCCAGCTCCTCTGGTAGCAACGTGGCTGGATTTAGCACCATCAGGGGCCGGAAAGTCACTTTCAGTTCATTGAGGAGAAGGGCCTGATACCCTGTCACTCGGGTGTTCGTCATCCATCAGTTGGGTGGAGTCCGGAGAAGGCCCTCGATAGCGTGAGTGGAGGTCAAGATGAGATTTTTACCCAAAGTCAATTTACTTGCATCCTTGACCAGGAGGGCCATGGCAGCAATTATGTGGAGGCAGAGGGGAAACCCAGCCGCTGCTGGATCTGGTTTCTTGCTAAGATAGGGTACTGGCCTTTGCCAGGGCCCCAGAGTCTGAGTCAAAACTCCTTCAGCCACCCCTGCCTCTTCATCCACATACAAGTGGAAGGGCTTGGTAACATCTGGGATGGCCAATGCTGGGGCACTCAGTAAGCCTGTTTGTAATTCCTGAAATGCTCCTTCTGCCTCAGCTGTCCATTCTATCATGGTGAGTCCTCACTTAGTCAGTTCATGGAGAGGTCATGCCATCTTCTCAAACCACAGTATCTAAAGCCTGCAATAGCCCACTGTCCCAAGAAATTCCCTCGCGGAGATCAAAGCCTAAATAAGTGGCATGGCTCTGACAAAGCTGTGTTTTCTTTTCTGACACCCACTACCCTTTCTCCTGCAGAGTCTGTAAGAGAGCTCTCGTCCCCCGCAAGCATGACTCAGTCCTCAGTGGCTATTTCCACTATTCCCACTAACCCAGTTAGATTCTTCCCTTCAAATCCTTCAATTTTCTGAAGTTTCCTCCTTATATCTGGGGCTGACTGACTGGCAAAAGCACGATCGTCTAAATGAGCTATCGTGCAACTTCTCCCGAAACAAACATTTAAGGACAACCAAATCTAGAATTTAACATACATAAAGCTGTGTTATTAAAACATAATTTTTCTCCCTGAAATAACCCTCATTTCCAGAGATAGCCAAATCAGGACTAATTTATTTGAAAAATAAGTCCAGTTTTAACAAACTTGGCCTAATTTTTACATAAGCTCAGCAAGAACAGTAAGTGATCATATAGATCTTTTAGAATCTGCTTTGCTGGAAAACTTCTTATAAGAAATCTCTAGGTTGAACTTTTAGTAGCCTCTCCTGGCCAGAAGCCAAGCCACATAGTTGCCATCAGACATGCCTGGAATACCTGTCGATTTGGGCGAATTCCTCTTCCGGAGGTTCCCAAAGTATCCTGCCAGGAAGTGACATTCTTTACTCTCCTGGTGAGGCTGCTGGGAACTCTGTAAGCAAGGTATCAGGCCAACAGTTCCAAAGGGCTTTATGGCTCCAGGTTTTACAAAGTCAACCTTAGTTCCTTTAAGCTGTCTGGTCATATCTGAGTCTTTTCAAATATGACATTCCAGTCAAAGCCTTGGTAAAATAACCAGTGTTTCCAATGGTGTCCTGTTACAAGGACAACAGATTCTTATTGAACTTATGCAAATGACTGATTGCCATGGAAGAAAGTATACTTGCTGAGACCTTTTGGTTTCAGAGGGTTCAGATAGAGAGAAAAGTTGAATGCCTTGATTTGTTTACAAATGAGTACTTTTACATCTCTGTAAGTTACAGATAATTTAAGAAAAAGTTTCCCTAGTCTAGAGGAGCAAACATTACAGAACCAGTAATTGCTTAAAATAAGATGAAACATTAAGAGACACAACATTACAATTTCCTTCAGTTCATCTAGTCCCATATTGCTAATTCTGGTTTAGTCCGAATGCAGCCTTTTCTTCTGTAAATTCTTACCCATTTCAGTTCCAGGATTTTAACATATCAAAGACCTGTATTTGTCCTGAAAGTCTCCCATATGAATTTCCTTTAGGGCGGAATTCATGTTACAAGAGAATTAAAACAATTACAAATGACAAAAACTCAGAATAGATATGATTAAATGTCAAATGATGATCCTTATCAAAACATTAAAACTTTAGGAAATGTAAAGAACCTCTAGAGTAGTTACAGCATTTACCCAAATGTAACCCAAGGTTTGTCATTGGTTTAGCAGTACTTCCTGAGTAACTTAGCATATCAGGGAAAAGCCTTTTGAGTCAAAGAGATCTCATTTACAACTCTAGGCAGGCAAAGAGAAAACCATTTACATTTTTTCAACAGATCAATTAACCTAAGAAAACTTTGCCCTTTTAAACAGACAGAAAACCAGCTTTTTTATAGCAGTCTCTTTCCTTTTTATTCTTAAGCATGCAGTCTTAAAATAGTGGGTTTACTGGGTTTTCCTCCCATTGTGAATGATGTCACAGACAAAAAGGAGGGGGATCTTTCAGATGCTGTCCTGCTTGCATCCCTTTCGGGAACTTAGGAGTGTCTTAGCTAAGGTCTGTCCGTATAAGCCCCAGACCAGGCTACTCCGTGGAGTAGGTGACCGGTCGAGACTCAGGGTGCAGCCCACTCAGACTCCGTAGCGGAAGCGGTGGAGCCATACAGACAGATTCACAGTCAGGCACTCTTCAAATTTAAACAGGTTGGACACCCACCCCCACTCTGGGTATCCCTGGCTAACGGGAGGTGATCCGTCTCCCCTTCCATTCTTTAAGAATGGGTCTGGCTCAGACAGTGGCCCTGGGGCTTTCCTGGTTCAACGGGCGGATCCAGTCAGTTGTCCCTGGCCTCCTATTATTGGTCCAGCAGGGCAGAGGTGAGCCATGGCTGTCCAGGAGAGCCCAGCCTTGGGTCTGCTGAAATCAGCAAGGTGCACCTAAACCCTAGGGCAGGTGCTCCGTTTGCCCTCCGAGACCCATCTCCTGTCCCACACCAGTGGTACAATGGGGGATGGTAACGGGGTGCTTTCGCAGTCTCTCAAGGCCAAATGGCCCTTTCATGTGGAAGTATAATATATAGAAAGGCAACTCAGGAGAGTGCTAAATCACATTGGGGCTGTTTTTCTTTCTTTCTTATTCAAACAGGTTCAGGCATCTGGTCTTTTTCTCTTTTTTTTTTAGTTTGTCCTGACCATACCTAAATTTTTTTCCCTGAAGATTTTCCTTCACAAACCTTCTATCATTTTAAGATAGTGGGGTTTGTCCCAAGTCATTTTCTTCCAAATGACCATTTCATTTAGGGAAAAATTACCTTTTCTTACTTTTAACAAAATGTATTCCCATTCTTTATCTCTTTTTTACATATCTCCTACTTTCCTACATACAGAGTTGCTTCCCTTATTTCCATCAGTCTTAGTTACACTTAGCAGAATTTTGTATTCTTAGAAATACTTTAACCTCTAGTGAAAACTAAATATTAACCAATTGTGAACTGTTGCAACAGAATTCTTAGAAGGCAAATTTATTAATCAGTTAAGCACAAAACATGTTTACCAACAGATTTCAAAAGCACAAACCTGGTTCCAGCAACCAACGCTCTAGCATTTTATCCCATTTGGTTTGAAGTTTCAGGTCACCAAAGACTTTGAAAGCTACTTTAACAATTACCCATTAAAACTTTGAGACAGACAATTAACCATCAGTTTAGTCATCTCTTTATTAACAGATTTTAACATAAAAAACACGAGCTTATTTGATCTTAAGTAAACTTTGAAGTTTCACATTTACTGCTGTTAACTCAAAAGACCTGTTCATCCTATTTAACCCAACAAACTTAACTTAGTTCAAATACTGATTTACGTTTCACCTGGGCCCACTCCACTTCAAATGTTTACCTGAGCCCCAGGTGGGAAGATCTGGAGTGGGGGGTGTTAGGTCCGGGGGCGGCTCTTCTTGTTTCCCGACAGTGAAGAACAGAACAAAATGCCACCAGAAGGCAGAGGAAGGGTTCCCAGTTCTAGAGCTCACCAGCTCCAAGAGAGGAGCAGACGCCATGCTTTCCCGCCAGCAAGGGGGAGGGGCTAGGCAGTTCCCGTTGGGCCAGAGACAGCAAGGAATTTCCCCAAAATGAAGGGAGTTTTGGCAGCTGCTTGGGAATATTCCTTAAAGACTCTGCCTCAGTTAGACTAACCCCAGTTGGCTCCAGTTATAGCCAGCCATTAACACAAGAAATGAGTAAGGGAGAAGCCCCACATCTATTAGGAGGAACAGAGAGATGAAAGTCAGAGTCCCCTTACTCTCTGCTTGCCTCATTTCTTCAAACACAACAAACAATGCAACAGACAACAAAAAGACAGGACAAAACAACCGCAGACCCAGTGGCCCTCACCCAGAGCCTGCCGCTGGTGGGGGTTTTCTCAGTCCTCTAGAGACGCTTGCCCATGGGGATTTTCTCATTCCCCTAGGGATGACCAACACAACCGGTAACAAAAGACAAGACAATGACAACCAGACCCAGGGGCTGGTAGAGATTTTCTGTCTCCTGCAACCACCCACTGGTGGGGGTTTTCTCGGCCCCCTCACTGCCTAGGGGAACTCAAACCCCCTAGACAATCTACCAGAAGAGGGATGGGGTGTCCTTGCATCCACTCCAGCCCTGGGGAGCATGGCTGCATCCAGCATCTCCCAGTGGGCCATACCCTGGAGCTCTGCAACCAGACAGACAGACCAGCTCTCACAGAATAAAATCTGGAAATCTTACCTCCAGAGGCTTTTCCCAGAAATTCTGATGCTGGCTCAGTTCTTGTCATTTGATCGCGGACAAGCCCCCAATGTTGGGTCCCCCAGTAATGGGTCCATGGTTAAAGGAGCGAGACTGATACAAAGCAAAGGTCAAGCAAAGCTTTATTTTGCACCAAGCATCAAGAATCAAACTGACCATCAAACAGACCAGTCGAGGCCGCTCCTTACAGAGAGGGCGACCCCTCCCTGCCTCACAGACTAACTTTTATAGAGCAAAGACCATGTGGTTGAGCCTGGCCACACACAGGTGGCCAATGAGATTGTAACACACAAAGAAAGCTGCACAGTCATGCTAGGTCACACATAAGTGACCAATGGAATTACAATTTACCCTATAGTAGACATTTGAACTAGCCTATCACCTTGGTCAGAATTGGCGCCCAAAAGGCAGGCCCCACATTCCTTGGTAGCTAGGGAGACAGTATGCGTGCTCTACTGATTGGATGTCTCCATCTGACCCAACTCATCCCTGCATTCGGGCTGTTATCTCCACCTGACCTGACCCACCCTTGTATTTGGGCTTTGTTACCTGGGACTGGTTTTCCGGACTTGTTTTTAAGTAAGTTCTGGGGCAGTGGTGGGGGCAGGGTCAATTTAAGTTTTACAGCATAAACAACAAAATGGCTGTTCAACTGAGGTGGGGCCACTCTGGCTAAATAGACCATTACAACATATACACATATATATCCCTATATATCCATATATGTGGATGGGAGTATGGGTGACTGGGTATGTGGGATGTAAAGAGATTTTTTTAAGCTTATATATTTATTTTCTAGTAATCTCTGCACCTAATGTTCAGCTTGAACACATGACCCTGATATCAAAAGTCACATGACCTTCTGACTGAGCCATCCAGGCACCCCTAAAGAAATTTATTTTAAGAAGTTTATTCACATGATTTTGGGGAATGGCTAGTCCAAAATCCATAGGCTGGCAGACGAGGCAAGAGTTCATGTTACAGTCCCGAGTCTGAAATCTGTAGGTGGCAGATCGAATGCTAGGGCAAGGTGTCTGTGTAGTTTTGAGGCTGAATTTTTTTTTTTTTAGAGGGGCTCCTGGATGGCTCAGTAGGTTAAACTTCTGACTCTTGATTTTGGCTCAGGTCATGATCTCAGGATAGTGAGATGGAGCCCTGCATAGGGCTCCATGGTGAGCATGGAACCTGCTTAAGATTCTCTCTCTCCCTTTGCCCCTCCCATTCCCCCCCTCTCTCGCTCTCAAAAGAAAAAAAAATCATTTGGGGGGGAAACCTAGCTTTTGTTCTTAATGTTTTTAACTGATTGGAAAGGCCCACCCACATTGTAAACATAATCTCCATTATGAAGTCAACTGATTAGAAACACTGATCACATCACAAAATACCTTCACAGCACCATTTAGACTAGTGTTTGACCAAACCTCTGGCCAAGTTGACACATAAGACTAACCATCACACCATGCCCTGCAAATTTAAACTAAGCTGTGAACAAATTCCCAGAAAGATGTTGATTTTTCACATAAGATTAGAGAGTGGTGAGTACATCAGAGAATCCAGCTAAGCTTCTCCTTGTTAAATAAGTCAATAGCCAACTTGAAATCATGTCATGGAAGAAGAGTAGACTTTTTAATTTGTGTTCAGCACCAGATGGGTCCAAAGTTAGCTTTTCTACAGCTCCTCTGTGGCTCTAGCACAGAATAAATTTGATTTAGTGGTTCTACCATTGTCTAGATCCTGCTAAAACCTGATTTTTAGAATATCTTCTTTCTAGAACCTGATTTCTATAACAAGGAATTCAATTTTTTTGCAGTTAAGAAGCAGCCAATACCATTCTGCCAGCCAATGAGTAAAAAGCCTAAAGGGATCTTTTCTCTGTATGAGATGCTTGTCTCAGCTGTTCCAGTTGAGGAAAAGCAGGGCCTGCTGAAGGAACTTGGGGCCATACTTTGTTAAGGCCCTATCTTTGATGCTTTTGTGTACCCGTGCCTATAACTGAGTCTTTGACTCTACTAAGACACAGCAAAAAGTTCTGCTGGCATCTGCAAACTCTTGTCTCGCAGACCTCCATGCCACTCAGTTGCTGCCTTTGGCTTGGGTCTTCTTCCGGCTCTTACCAAGACTGATCTCACTGACTATACCACCATTGCCCAAGACCTGTTTAAAAAGAACCACTCACTTAAGGTTAAATCATATGTAAGCTGAAATTACCTCTAAGGCCACTGTACTGATCTTTAAAGCCATTTGTACTGATTGATGCAAAGCTTCTCACCAAAGCTGCAGGGGTCAAAACTGGCCCAATACAACCCTTACTAAAGCACCAAGTCACAAATCTCTCCCTTTATACCAGAGATTAAGGAGCAGAAACAAATGCCCTTTTCATTCCAAAAGCCTTTCCTCATGTACGCTTTATCTAAAATTTTGTTATCTCATTTCTGAATGTTCTTAGTCCAAACTCAAGTGGGTTCTTTACAGACCAGCTAAGACTACTCTTCTTGGCCCAGCTTCTGTACAATATTAAGAAATAAAAAAAAAATGATTAAAGGCAAAGCTAAATTATTGCCATTATTATTGACAGAGGCCAAGCTGGAAAATATGATGTTAGGTCTTAGTCAAAGAGAATTACTAAACCACAGAGTTAGACAGAATTTATCTCTTAAGAAAGAGTACAGGCTCACTCCCAGGAGAAGAGAGTAGCAATGAGAAAACATGCCAGCCATTCTCTCAAACTTCCCGGTTAGATAAAATATTTCACCTCTCCAGGAACAGAGTGAATAAAGGAGAAAATAGCAACTCAAAATTAAAACAATCAAGCTCCCCTCACTTTGAGGAAATCTCAGAAGTGTCCTCACTATCACTAGGCAATGCTTATCCATTCACTCACCTGCCCCAGCAACTAATTTTTTATCATTTTGAGATTTTGGCCATCCCTAAAGATGGCATGGCCCAGACTGAGATGGTGTTTCCTGGTGCTTAGCTGGAAACCATGAGAAGCACTATTGTTTGGGAATCACACAGTTGGGAGGAGTTTGGCAGTTCAACTATTTCTTGGTTCCTAGTACTGTTAAATCCTTGGAAGGATACTTTTTGAAACTAAAATCTAATTCTAACTACATAGTTAGAGAAAAGTATCTAAAGAAAAGGCTATAGTTAATGCACTCTATTGAAATAAAATAAAGGGCCAAATGGGTCTTTAGAGACCATCTAGCAAAAGAGTTCCCATAGACCTGAGACATAAAGTATAAGTACTATATGACATTCCTCAAATTATTTTTTTGTTGTTATTCTTGGAGTCCATTAGATTAATTATCAATTAAAAGGGGCACAGACAAAATGAGTCTAAGATTTGAGAGACTGAAAGTAATAGTAACAAAAATAATAAAGTGAGAAAATGTTGGATACAGTCTGTGGTCAGTTATTGGAGACAGATGACAAGGTTTAAAATAGATGGTGACAATTTTAAAAATATTTTACTAGATTTCTTTGAAGAAGAATTATTTACTTTGAAGATTATATTTCTACATCTTCAGACTTTCCTCTAATTCTGAGCCCTGAGACTAATTATGAACTATTATTATAAAAGAAAGAAATAGTAAGAAAAGAGAGTCATTAATTTATTGTAGGTGAGGTAGATAGAGGTTTGTTCAGTATATAAGTTGTTTTCCTCTTCTGTCTGCAGTCTCCAAGTTTTCTTTTAGTTAAGAAAATAATTCAGGCCTCAGATGCTCTCAATATATTCTCTGTTAGATCAGTTAAGGAACTAATTTTTTCCACATATCTTTGGCAGATGAAAACATATTCATAAATTGTCATAATTGTCATGTGAATCGGTGTTTACATATTTTAGTTATTTTCTTATATAGTATTTCAGAGCTGAAAATTTATGCATCTGAACTTCTATAGACCTTAATTTTTAGCCATGGTTGGCCTACATTCTGTCTGAATGAAATTATTTTTATAAATAACAAAATAGATAAGCCCAGGAATTGGTAGGTATACTTAGAACTCTTTTTGTAGTGTCTTAAAGCTATACATATCATATCTAGTAATTGAACCCTTAGGTTGAGCTCAAGGAAAATGCACCAAAAATATGTATACAAGAACGTTCATAGTAGTAGCATGCATAAAGAACAAACTGGAAATTCTCTCAATGCTCTTCAAGAGCAAATAAATATTTGTATATTCCCACCAAAAAATATGTATCGTAATGAAAATGAAACAAAACTAATAGTATAAGCAACATCGGTAAATCACACAATTATAAGTGTTGAGGGGAAATTTAGAAAACCAAAAATCCATCTGTATAATTCTAATAACATAAATTTCAAAAAAAGCAAACATAACCTATGGTATTGGAAGTCAAGATTGTGGTTTTCTTTGTGGGGAATATCGACCTTAAGAGGCACAATGGAGGGAAAGGCTCTGGTGTGTTGATATGTTCTGTTTCTTGAGATATGGATCTGGTTACCCAGATGTGTTTATTTGGTTATATTTCTTGGAATACTTAAGTTTTGCACACTCTTCTGAGTGTATATTATGCTTCACAAAATGTAATACTGTGCTGACATTCAAAAATTCCCATATTGCCATAAAATATCTATAGCACTGAACATTATGCCTTCACCAGTAGGTTGCATTGAATTTTACTTTATTGACTTTGTTATGCATTCTTGCCTTTTACTGGTTTACTTTCCTTGTGTTTCGGTTTTGTTGTAGAAGCCCAGTGTGCTTCAAGCACATATACCGATCTATTTAGAAATTTAGCTTTTATCCAATGGAAAGAATAACACACAGGAAATAAACAAAAATGTTAATGAAATGGAATTTGCACCAGTTTTTTAAGCTAGTGTATAAGTCACACATTGAGCAAACTGTACTGGAAAAATTACTAATTTCTTTTATTTTGAAATGTAGTATACATTTGGCTAAAGGCCTGTGGTAGAGCTGTATAATTCACTAAACTTCAAAAAAAATTCACTAAACTTGTTCCTTTCAAATTATATTAGATCACCAGTTTTAAGTTTTATTTACTTAATTTTTTTACATTTCCAAATATAAATCCAGTCAGTACAAGAGTGTCTTGATAGCTGTTACATCTATCTATCATCTATCTATCATCTATTTATCTATCATCTCTCTTTCTATCATCTGTCATCTATCTATATCTATGTATTTCTATGTATCATCCATCTATCATTATCTATCTCTATCATCTATCTGTATGTATGACCCATCTATTATCTATCTATCCATCTATAACCTAATCTATTATCTATCTATATCACCTATTATCTATTTATCTATCTATCATTTATCATCCTTCTGCTTATCTATCATCTATCCATCTGGTAGTTACTTGGAAAACAATAGCTTGTCTTCATCACTTGGAAAATGCAATAGGTAATTAGCCCCTGAATTACCTTTGGTATTTAAATAAAATGCATAGTCTGAGCTCACTGTCTAGGTCATCTTAGAATCTCTAAGGAGAACCACAAGAATTTTTACTTTCTTTATAAATGTTTTCAATATACTCAAGAATTTTGATACTCCTGTTCATAGGACTAGAGACAGAGAGGAGATATAAGGGATACAAGTTACAAGGAAATATTTTGTCCTTTTCCTCCCCTATTCAAATTTGCATTAGAAGTTTCTCAACAAGATTTATGACAGCATGTTCTCTTCCTCCCTGAATAGGAGAGAACAGGACAGAGTACAGTCAGTCCTCATCTTATGAATAGGCTGCATTACAAAAACTATGTTATTAGTCATGTATTTGGACACTATGCATTGTACCAGAAACATTCCTTTCTAATTAGCGAGTTTTTAAATCAACACTCAAAACATACATTAATTTAGATGAGCTTGAACTGTGCCATCTTTTTAAAAATGATAAACAAATACCAATTATACCATAACTTATAAGGGGAAAATATTCTCACAAATCTAATCTTTCACAGGTTTGCAGGCAGTGTCTCTGCAACAGTAGGTCTCTGAAAGGGGATAGAGCTTGGAATGTTTACATTGTCAGCTTGAGCATCTTTACATGAATATGTTTATGATAGTATTTTGAGAGTCAATCTATATCTAATATCCAAAAGAGCTTATTTATATATAATTCTATGTATTTTCAGAATTGCTAAGGATGACATTTTGGAGTAAAACAGACTTAGATTGAATCCTAAATTTAAGTTTCAGTTTTCTCACTTTATCTTCTTCCAGTTTTATTAAGCAATAATTGATATATATCCCTGCATAAGTTTAAGGCATACAGCATGCTAGTTTGATTTACATATCATGTAAATGAGTCCAGTGGGTCCAGCTAAGATCCATATTCTCATACATTAGAAAGAAAAGAAGAAAGGAAAATAAAAAGAAGGGAAAAAAATTCTCCTCTGATGAAAATTCTTAGGATATACTTTCCTATTTATAATAAGTAGTGTTAGCTATAGTTATCATGTTGCACATTACATCTCTAGTACTTAGTTATCTTATAATTATAAGTTTGTACCTATAAGCACCTTTCTATAATTCCCTCTCCCACCATCCTCTGCCTCTGGTATCCTCGAATTTCATTTCTTTTGCTATGAGTTTGTTTGTTTGTTTTTTTTCCCTTGGATTCCTCATATAAGTGAGATCATACAGTATTTGCCTTCCTCTGTCTGACTTATTTCACTGAGCGTAATGCCTTCAAATTCTATCCATGTTTTTGCAAAAGGTAAAATTTCCTTATATTTTATGGCTATACAGTGTGTGTGTGTGTGTGTGTGTGTGTGTGTATCATGTTTTCATTATGCAGTCATCTGTTGATGGACACCTAGGTTTTCCATGTCTTGCCTATTGTAAATATTGTAAAAAAATGTTTACTTTATATACATAAGCAATGGACCCTTAGGTTGTCCCCATATTTTGGGTATTATAAATAATGCTGCTTAGAATGTGGGGTACAGGTATCTTATCAAGTAAGTGTTTTTGTTACCTTTGGATATATTACCAGAAGTGGAATTGTTGGATCATATATAATACTTCTGTTTTTAATTTTTTGAGGATTTCCCTTACTGTTTTCCATAGTGGCCGTACCAATTTACAGTCCCACGAAGAGTGCACAGAGTTTCCCTTTTCTCCACATCTACAACAGCATTTGTTATCTCTTATCTTTTTGATGATGGCTATGCTAACAGACATGAGGTGATATCTCATTCTTATATTAATTTCCATTAAGTTAATTTCCATTTCCTTAAGGACTAATGATGTTGAGTAAATTTTCTTGGCCTTTCGTATATCTTCTTTGGAGAAATGTCTATTCAGGTGCTTTGCCCATCTGTTATTTGGGTTATTTTTTTATTTCTTTATTGTTGTTGTTATTCTGCTGTTGAGTTGTATGAGTTTTTTATGTATTTTGGATATTAATCCTTTACCAGATATATGGCTAACAAATATTTTTTCTTATTCTGTAGGTTGTCTGTTCACTTTATTGATGGTTTCTTTTGTTGTGCAGAAGCTTTTTAGTTTTATGTATTCCCACTTATTTATTTTTATTTTATTGCTTGTGCCTTAGGTGTCATCTCCAAAAATTCATTACCAAGACCCATGGCAAGGAGAATTGTTCCTATGTTCTCTTCTAAAAGTTTCATGATCTCAGGTCTTACATTTAAGATTTAATTCACTTCAAGTTAATTTCATGAGCGTTGTAAAACATAGGTCTGGTTTCATTCTTTCACATATGAATATCTATCCCAGCACTACTTATTGAAAAGACATCTTTTCTCCAGTGAATGTACTTGGCTCCTTTGTCAAGTATTAGTTGACTATATATGCTTGGGTTTATTTCTGGGCTTGCAATTCTGTTCCTTTGATCTATTTGCCTGTTTCTATGCCAGTATCATACTGTTTTGATGACTATGGCTTTATAGTATAGCCTGAAATTAAAGAGTGATATCCCCAGCTTTGTTCTTCTTTCTCAGGGTTGCTTTGGCTGTTTGAGATTTTTTGTCATTCCATATAAATCTTTGAGCATTTTTTTTCTACTTCTGTAAAAAATACCTTTGGAATCATGACAGAGATCTTGATAGAGATTGCATTGAATCTATAGATGGCTTTTGGTAGTATTTACATTTTAACAATATTAATTCTTAAAATCCAGGAACATGGGAAGCCTTTCCATTTATTTGTGTTCTCTTTGACTTTTTTTTCATCAGTATACTATGGTTTTCAGCATAGAGATCTTTCATCCTTCTTAGAAATTAAGACAAAGTATTGTAGTTCTTTGGAAGAAAATTCTTTCAACATCAGATGGACTTCAGTTCTTTGCTTGGAACAAATAACAAGGAAGGAAGACCTGAAGAGTTGTCATCCAATAAATTGTTAACATTTTTGATTCTTTTAATGATTTTTGATGTTTCATTTTTATCACATAAATCAGAACCAATTGGGATATATATACACACACAGAGAAAACATACATACATTACATATGTATGTTATACACATATGTGTGTATATACATACATGTACATACACACATATGTATATATTAAGAGATTTATTGCAAAGAGTTGGTTTGTATGATTGTAGGACCTAGTTAGGCAAGTCTGCAATCTGTAAGGCAGACCTTCAGACCTTAAGACAGGAGCTGATACTGCATTCCTTAAATGGAATTTCTGAATTTCTTCTTCCTCAGGATATCTCAGTTCCTACTGATTGGATCAAGCCCACACAGATTATCAACAATAAGTTCCTATATAAAGTCAACTAATCGTAGATATTAACCATGTCTACAAAATGCCTGTACAACAACACCTATACCCAAGTTTGGTGAAATAGCTGGGTAGCATAGCCTAGACAACTTGACATATAAAACTGATGATCACATATACCAACCTCAGTGAATTAATATATCAATATAGTGTTGTGTTAAGAAGGAGTCTGAGGCTATAATTTAATCTAGCATGGAAAAGTGCCTTGATCTTTAATGCAATACATATATGCAATGTTTATTTAATTCACGTCATTTGATGTGTATTGGAATAGTTTATGAATTTGCAAAAAAGAGGTTTACAAATGAACTTTATTAGATGTATTCAAGTGACTCTAAATGTCATCATTTCATCAGAACATGGAGCCAAGCATTGTGGAAGCACTATAGGTAAAAGCCCGTCCTTTTCTTCAATGAACAAAGCTTAATTTGTTGATAGGTAGGTTGCTCCAAAGAAATAATGGTGCTTTAGGATAATACCACTTTAGTTAGTAACTTTCAGATAAACTATCCAGGGGACAAATACCAAAGACTGGGATTGAAGAAGTTTCTTTGTGAAAGGGTGGTAAGAGAACTCTTGGCTGAAGTGAAATCGTATTTGGGCTTTTACTCTAAAGAAGTGGAAATATGGAATTCTAGGTGTTTGTGAGAATGAGGTTGGAAGGAAAAAGTCCTGATGTGAACTGAAGTGCTGGTACAGGAAACACAAAGAACATTCAGGCGCTGATTAAAACAGTTTGGTTATGGAAGAAGGAGGCAAGTATAGCTATAGAGTTTTAGAATATGGAGGAAACATGAACCAATTACATTATTTTACAGATGAGAAACTAAAATCTGATTTGCTTGGTTTTCCAAAGTTTAAGCATTTCACGAAAGGAAAATCCATGTTTAAAATGCCTTTCCCTTGGGAGTTTTGTGGCTCTTTTCCTTTTATTAATAATGGCACCTACTCTGAACAAATGCTAGTACTTGCTTCAAATGCCCTAATGTGAAACAATTTTTTAAGACACATTTTGATTTCTTGGAAAATAGTTTTTGAATTAATTAGTGAGGGGCCATGGATGTGGGAGTAATTTCATAATAAATATTTGCTATTACTATCCTTACAATATTGCTTTGGCAAGAGAAAAATAGAATGAGATTTTGCAATTTGTTTGTTTGAAAATTATATAGATGATTGTTGAATAGGAAAAATAATGATAAAAACATTATTTTAGGAAAATTAATTTGGTGGCAGTTTTTAAAAATGATTTTAAAGGATATCATGTACTTCTAAAACTGGAATTCTAGTAGGAGTGCTACCATGTGGTGTGAAACATGAGTTGATGAGAGCCAACAGTATGTTGGCATTTGGATCAGATGCAACAACCTATAAGAAACGTAAAGGAAAATCTAAATTCTATTTGTTTCTCTACTCTATGTACAATGCCTAGAAAAATACCTGGGGCATAGTTAAAACTTACTCAATTTTTTTGAATAAAGTCCAGTTACAGAAACTATTTCCACAATGGAAAATTAGGGAAAATAGGAATTATCCTATCCTACTAGGGAAGGCAGTTAGTGCAGCCAATCTATCACCCAGATTAAAGACTAGCTCAGACAGACGCTTTTTTTATTTTTCAAAAGTAAACCATATAATCAAAAGTTTGTGTCACATTAACTTAATAATCAAAATAAATAAGGCAAATACATCCATGATTGGCTTTACTTCCTTGTTGTCAAGAGTATTCCAGAAAACTGGGACTAGTTCACAATACTCTTAGGTATTCAAGATTAACTACCACTAAACATATTTCTAAGGAACTTAAAAATAATTTTCATACTCTGAAATAATTTATAATACATATTATAATAAACCTATCAAAAAACTGTCTTCAAAATCATATATATATATATATATATATATATTTTTTTTTTTTTTTTTTTATTTGTGTATCTCACTCCCAGAGGTTTGCAGTTGGCATTAGAAGAATCCCCTGCTGGAGCTAGGGAAGAGAGAAGATACATGCTTGAGGCACTATTCCATCTGCAAATTCACCTGTGGAGGGAAAACACTGTCACCTGATTTTATCATACCTCTCTCGGTTATGGCTCAGGGGGTCTATCATGTGTTAGAACTCTTCTCCAGAACAAGTTAGGCCCAGGGGGCTCAAACCAAGCTTGAATCTGGGAGCTCGGGCGTGGCATACAAGTTGGCACATGTCGATAGTACCTACAGGCAAAAGACCTTGCTGCACGTGGAGGTATAGTTAACTACATCTAAAGCAGAGCTGGAGCTGAGAAACAAATGTTCCCTGGAAGCATTTATCAAAGAGCCCGGGTTGATAGCCATACGTGTGGGATGGTACACAGAAGGGATATGGAGTCTGAAGGGCAAAGTGGAGATTCAGCCTAGACACTCCCTCTGAGGTACCAGTTTGGGAAATTCCACCAAAAAAATTCACAAAATGAGGTAACTGAAGTTTCCAGATGGGGACAATCCCAGGGCAATAGTCAATTCTCAGCATTTTGGAAGACACTGTTGAGATTAGGGAGGATACTCCACAGGAAGCAAGTTGCAGCCTCAGTCCAGGCTCTGAGAGCAGAGCGGCAGCTCCCATGGGAGAAACTTAGGGAGACCAGTGTAGATAGACCTTTCATCTGTGGAGACCCAGAAATTAGATGCTCAGCAATTGAAATTTTGGATGCTAAGAAATTAGGTATAGGAACAACATTTCCAAAACCTGAACCCCAGTATCTAGGACACGAGCTGTGTTATCCCAATAGTGCCACTGTGATAAGACAAGCGATGACTCAGGGAACAACTTGAGACCCGGAAGACAACAGTGGAACAGAGCGTCCTGGGTCAAGTTTTCACCAAAGGGAATTGGGGCAGAGCTACGCAATGTAGTGTCAGTGTGCAAATAACATTTCTTGGACCATGTTAATAGGGAGGGGAACTTCATTCTAAGCCATAACTCACAAAGGCTGAGTAGGATAAGTACCCTCACTGTTGTCCATACTAGTCTAGGAAAAGGCAAGAATATCCTACAAAAGCATAACAACTGGCCCTAAATTTCAGGACTTTGGAAACTCAGAGTCAGGAGCAAACCTAAGCCCTGATTGATGACACACACACACAGATCCGTTTTAAAAGCACATTTTCTCCTTTATACATTGATTTGATTGCCCAAGTCAGGTCATAACTGCCCCCTTTAAACAAATTACAGCTCTATTCTTATCCAGATTGGTCACGTAGGCTCTTTAAATCTCTGTGCGGAACTGAAGCTCACTTCCAGACATTTCCTTCTTGTAAATGACATCAAATTTCTCATTTTGGGCCACTGTGAAGTAATTCTTCCAGTCACCTGTAGTCCCTATAAATAAATAAGAAAACATGTGAAAGAATAATGTATTTCCATTATGAAGGAAATAGCATGCATACCAAAAGAAAGGGTGCAAAGAGTTAAAGAAAGACTTTCCTTGTATTTGAATAATTTAAAATGCCATTTCTCCTTCACTGGTCGTTCCTGCCATCTAGAAACATGATTTAGAGCTAAATAGAATCTGACTTTTTTAAAAAATGTAATTGACATACTGTATTATATTTGCTTCCATGATACAGCATAGTAGTTTGACACTTATATCCATTAAGAAATGATCACCATAAGTGGAGATGTCATCTGTTATTATAATATTATTGACAATATTCCTTATGTTGTGCTCTATATCCTCGTGACTTATCTATTTTATAACTAGAAGTTTGTTCCTCTTAATTCCCTTCACTTATTTCACCTCTTCCTCCATCCCTCTCCCCTCTGGCAATCATCAGTTTGTTCTTTGTATTTATGAGTCTGTTTCTGTTTTGTTTTATTTATTTTTTTCAGATTCCACATATAAGTGAAATTGTATGATATTTGTTTTTCTCTGTCTGACTTGCTTCACTTAGCATAATAACCTCCAAGTCCATCCATATTGTTGCAAATGGCAAGATTTTGTTTTACTTATATATTTTTTGTGGCAAGTAGTACGCCCTTGTATGAATATACCACATTCATCTATCGATGGTCACTTGGGTTGCTTCCATATTTTGCCCATTGTAAATAATGTTACAGTGAACACAGCGGGGCATATATCTTTTTGAATTAGTGTTTTCACTTTGTTACCTAGTAGTGGATGGCTGGATTATACAGTACTTCATTTTTAATTTTCTGGGGAACTTCCATGTTTTCCACAGTGACTGCACCAATTTACACCCCACCAGCAGCACACAAGTGTTTCCTTTTCTCTGCATCCTTGCCAACATTTGTTATTTCCTATCTTTTTGATACTAGCCATTCTGACAGCTGTGAAATGTCTCATTATGTCTCATTATGATTTTGACCGACTTAAAGATACATTCTGGAAAGGGTTAATTTTCCTGTCTAAATTTATGGACCATACAATAGTTTCCTGAAATAGGTTGTTTTAGTGTTTCTGCTTGTCATGGGTCATACGGTTACTATTGAACATTCAATCAAAGGTCAGGGCAGATTTCATTTCATGAATTAGTTTGGGAAACTATACAAGAACTGGTCATCAACACAAACAATCCATGAACTAGAAAGTTGATAAGTACCATTTCCTATGAATTTATTAACAAAGATGGTATGATACTTAAAGGATACCATTTTCCCTAAGTTCACTAGTCTTATACTGTATTTGCATTTTGGATGAGAAGAATAGCATTTAAAGTTAAATGTATGACATTCCTGAACCATCTTTACAACAGCAAAAGTTTTGGGAACAAATTTGCTTTTAGTTTCTTATACTTGGATGCTTACAAATATTTATCTGAAAAATAAATTCTTATACTGTAAATGTGCTTGGAGATAAGCATTGGCTTTGTTATTTTATGAAATATTAAATATATCCTGTTGAATTAAAGCTACATTAACCCATGATGGCTGGGTGAAGATTTCAAATCCTTTCAATGAAAAACATCCCTATTATGGTTACTATACTTTGTTCTCTGTTAACCAGATGGTAAGAGCTCTATGAAATGTGAAAGTAGTGTATATTTGGAATAGCCCATCTGTAAAAATGTCATTAAAAACAAAAAGCACAAATTAAACAATAAGGAGTCATATATAAAGTATTCTAATGATTTTCTATTTTGAGTATTAATTATGTAATATACACAAACACATTTGCTTCACTAAGAGGGAAGTTTAAAAAAATTTTTGATGAAGTAAATGTTGGCAAAAGTCAAGATTTTTATGCTTTGTTGCAATTTGGGACTTAAGTATATCCACTGGACATCATCTGATCTCTCCCTACTTTTACTATTGTGTGATTAAATTATGACATTGATTTAACCGACATGGCATTCCCCTAGACTGAGTATACCCAGCACTTTGTTCATAGTCACTCTGGACCCTGTTTAGAATCCATTTACATGCATGCCTCTTGCATTACATTATGAGCTTCTTAAAGCAAATGCATGTGTCATTCATTGTTGCATGTTCTAGAGAATATGTGCTGCATACAGGTGTTCATGAAGAGTGTTTCCTAAACATAAATGAATGAATAAATGGGTATTTTTTAAATGTTTGTTGAGGGCATGAATGAATAAATGAGTAAACAAATCGAACTATTTAGACTAAAAAGATGTGGTACTTTTTAATGTATAATTTAAAGTCAGAAAAAAAAATATTTCAAATGCTTATATGTCATTTACCATAATCCTCCCCCAAAACTATGTCACAGATCTTATTACTTTCTCCATATTTTCCGTGATGTAACTAGACCTTTGGCAGATTGATTAAATGTATTCAAAGTCATAGATTCAGGGAATGGCAAAGCCTGCTTAAACCCCAGATCAATCTGACCATGAAGGGGTTTTTGGCCTTTTTGTCTTTTTTTTAATCACTTCCAGAGGGGATGTAAAGACCATCTCTATTATGAGACTAGCATGCAGTCTCTTCTACTTGAAGTTGGAGAAACTATAGAATTGAGATACTAAACTTACTTAATCTACCTTTATACCCTATTGAGGTATCACTGGGTGGTATCAGTTTTTATGTGACTGGAAATAAAACCCTCCTGGAAGTTAATTTCAGATAATCTGACAAAGTGAGAAATTTGCCTTGTATAGTTACAAGGTTTGGGTTTTTTTCCTGGTTTTTCTCCATCAACAAAGTGTGTTTGGGTGAGCATCAGACTTTGTTTAGACACCATTTACAATGAAAAATTTACTTTGCCTTCTTATACCAGAGGTTAGTTTTGAAAAGTTAAATGTAACATTTTTGAAAATTAAAAAAAAAAATTTGAAAATACCAGGACTATTTGCTATTTTGATAAGTAATGTAGAAAAATGTTTTAGAAAAAATTTAACCATATAACCCTTTGAAAATCAAGGGTTTTCAGCCATATGTTTGTATGTACAGTACATTTCTAGAGTTATGTTTACTTCCTAGCATGCCAATTGAAATTCTACCCCTTCATTTCTACTTCAGTAAGGAATTTTGACAACAGAAGATGACATTATTAGGTGGATAGCTTCTCAAATTTGTTTAAGTTAATAATTTGTTAAATGTATTATTTTTATCATTAATAAAATATTTTTGACACAAATAATATACAATTAGCCACAATATGCAGGATTTGCTTCAGTGAAATCAATAGCAAATGCCATATTCCTCTACTGTAGTCTTTTTATGTTTAATTTGGATTCCATGTTTCTTATAATTCAGACAGTATTTTTAGGGAGCAAAATCTTCCCAGAGGGTAAAGAAAAGTCCTTTCTCCTTGTGAATCCTTAACAAAGTGACCGCTGTTTTTTCTTTTTTTTTTTTTTTAGATTTTATTTATTTATTTGACAGAGAGGCCACAAGTAGGCAGAGAGGCAGGCAGAGACAGAGAGGGGAAGTAGGCTCCCTGCTGAGCAGAGAGCCTGATTTGGGCTTTGATCCCAGGACCCTGAGATCATGACCTGAGCTGAAGGCAGAGGCTTAACCCACTGAGCCACCCATGACCACTGTTTTCTAAGTGATATGGAGACTTTAAAGTAGATGGTCCTGTATTGAGTGACATTAATTTATAACTAAGAGGAGGGAGGCCTATGCCTATTTAGGCAAAGATTTAAGATAAAGAAAAAACAATTTTGGAATGACTCATCAGAATTGACAAAACTACTCCCATTTAGTAGCACAGTAAATAGAAGAAGAGATATACATCAAATACCCAAGGTATTCTGGTATTTATAAATACCAGGTTTAGAGTGGTATAAACACGGGTTTAGAGTGTATTATTTCCTTTAGTAATTTCTAATCTAGTTCAGTAACATTTATGGTAGGTCTTTTTAGTGTCCTTACATTACAGATGAAGAAATTGGTGACAAAACTGGTTAAGTAACTTGTTAGAGATCATTACACCTCCTTTCAGAGTAATTCACAAGAAAGTGGAAAGGGTAATTAAACTCAGCAAAATATTTACCTTTACGCATAAAAGAGGACTTGCTATGATCCATCACTGTACTTGGTAGATGTGTATAATTCACCAGCGGGTTATCCTTCATCATTTCAAATGAGGTATGATGGACGATCTTATCTAAGACCTCATCATTCAAATTCTTCTCTAGAAATCTAGCAATCTTCTTAACTTCACGCTTCGGATTCTATTAGTGGTTAAAGAGACATACCCAAGAAAATGGCAAGCAAAAACATCATTAACATAATGTGAAAACTATAATATTTATAATCTGTTTTCTTAAATGTTGGTTCTGAATAGTCAATCTGTATTTTCTTGGGTCATTTTTTTAAATTAATCATAAAAATGAAAAAATCAATAATTTGTCTTTGGCAAAAAGAGATGAAATATTTTATTTCTCCTAACTTTCATATATTTAATTTATATAAAGTACAATAAGAATAAAGCTTGGACTAAATATTAATATTTGGAGGAAAAAATAACAGCTATTTTAAGCTCAGGTTGTAATCAGATTTGAACAGTAAATATTTAGGGACCAAGCATGTCTTTATTCATCCTGCCTTTATTTATTTTTTCTTAATCAAAATTCTTTTCTTGTTTTTAATAACATTTCAAAACAAAAATAATAAATTTCTGAACAACTTCAAGTATGTTTGCCTTAGATTACTTATCTTAGACTTTGCCAGAACATAAATTATTAAAAATAAGCTCCAGGAGCACCTGGGAGGTACAGTCACTTGAGCAACCAACTCTTGGTTTCAACTTGGTCATGACCTCAGGGTCGTGAGATTGAGCTCCAAGTCAGGCTCTACACTCAGCGTGGAGTCTGCTTCAGGCTCTCTCCCTCTCCCTCTCCCTGTCCCCTGACCATATTCATTCTCTCTCTCATTCCCAAATAAATAAATAAATAAAATCTTAAAACAAAACAAAACTCCAATGAAGATACATTAAGTTATTCATTAATTATTAGGGATAGAAAGAACAAATTCCAAGAATCAATCATTTTCCAGATTCTAATGATATAAACAATATTTGCAACTTTTAGGAAGCTAAACTAAATTTTATATGGATACGCCTAGAAATATTTTGAGAAGGTGATATCTACGCTAAGTTGAAAAACATGAGTCAGAATTTTCCCTGATGTGTAGTCTGCTGAAATATTGGAGAGTGAATTTCCAGTAGGAAAAATAGTCAAAATACTTGGCAGTATAGGGTCTCATAGTATCTTGAAGGGACAGAATAAAAAGCAAAGTGGTTGAAGTTAGGTTTGAGTTATTCATAGGAATAAGAGAGACTATAAAGTTGGAAAGATAAATTGAGGTAAAAATGAAAAATCCTTGGATGTCCCACTTAAGGACTTGGACTTTATATCTTATACAGGGAAGCCACAACATTTAGTGATAAGTCACTAACTTGCACGTGTGTGTTCATGTATACACATGTGTATGTTTTGGCAGGGAGTTCCTTACAAGGGAAGTTCTGGCAATACTGTGGCAAAGACTCAAGGGATATTCCCACTTTTTAGGTGTTTTTCATAAAACCACCTCAGTTTCACAGCTGCATATTGCCTGAAAATTGGAAACTAACTGCCTCAAGCCTGGTATAAATGGGCAATAGTAAAGTTTTGATGATAGATTCTTTATGGATTGCAAACAAGTGTGATGGAAGGTGGGAGCCTAGGCAGAGCAGAAAAATTCAGAGGACTCTTTTTGTTAAGATGTGAAAATACCCTGGGGTTTTCTTTGAGATACTTGGATCAAAGGAAAATTTACACGGGGTGTGGTTTTTGATATGCAAAGGAAGACTGATGTCTCTAAGATGTTATTATTGCTTATTCATTTATCTATTCATTCAAGCAATGAATTATTCATACAAGTGATCCTAAGAGCCCCTATGTATGTGTAAGGTGTTATAGTCTGTGCTGTGAATGTAGTTATAAGAATGATACATATTGTACCTTTCATCATGAATCTAAAAGTTTAAAATGTATCCTCATTTGTAACTCCAAGCTTTTTAAAATAGAGGAACTTGGTTTCCACATAAAATGTGTGTGTGTGTGTGTGTGTGTGTGTGTGTGTGTGTTTGCCTTATTTGGGTAAAATTGCCTCAAACTAGGCCTGGAGACTTGCAGCAGTATTTGAACTGATACTAGCTCACACAGGAGACTAAACAAATGCTTATGAGTTCCCAGACTATGAGGGAGATAGTAAAAGGGTAAAGGAGAGGGATTTGAGTTATAATAGGTAGGGCATGTGAAAAAATGGGATGTGCACAATATGGTGAAACCACCACTATATGGAAGTAAATGAGAACAATGTATTTTCAAACTTTGAAACTTAATGGACACGTATATAAGTGATGAGTCACTAAATTCTACACCTGAAACCAGTATAACACTGCATGCCAGCTAACTGGAATTTAAATAAAAATTTACAGGAAAAAAAAAGACAATTAATAGACAAATAACATCATTAACCAAAGAGAGAATAAAAAAAGAAAAGGATTAAATGTTGGAGAGAGAGAGACAAGATGAGTTTAGTTTTGAATGTGTTCAATTTAAGAGTCATTTTAATAAAAGCATGGGTCTGAATTAGGGTAGAAGTTAAAATGGAGTTTAGGGGGGTCATTAGCACATGAAGAGTTTTGGCAATAGTAGGCATGGCTACCATCACCAAAATGTAGCAAACAGCTTACAAAGAAAGCTGACTAAGTGACAGATGGAGATCTACAGGAAAGCCAGGAGAATGTGATAACCTACCAAATAAATGTAGGAAAGAATTTCAGCAAGAGAAGGTGCTCACAATAAACACAATGGTTAAAAAGTATAAGAAGGTAAAAATGTCATGGATTTCACCACTAGAAGTCACTAACCACTCTGGAAAACAGCATGGAGTTTCCTCAAAAAGTTGAAAATAGAACTACCCTATGATCCAGCAATTGCACTACTGGGTATTTACCCTAAAGATACAACCCTAGTGATCCGAAGGGGCACGTGTACCCGAATGTTTATAGCAGCAACGTCCACAAGAGCCAAACTATGGAAAGAACCTAGATGTCCATCAACAGATGAATGGATAAAGAAGATGTGGTATATATATACAATGGAATACTATGCAGCCATCAAAAGAAATGAAATCTTGCCATTTGCGACAATGTGGATGGAACTAGAGGGTATCATGCTTAGTGAAATAAGTCAATCGGAGAAAGACAACTATCATATGATCTCCCTGATATGAGGAAGTGGAGATGCAACGTCAGGGGTTAGGGGGGTAGGAGAAGAATAAATGAAACAAGATGGGATCGGGAGGGAGACAAACCATAAGTGACTCTTAATCTCACAAAACAAACTGAGGGTTGCAGGGGGGAGGGGGGTTGGGAGAGGGGGGTGGTGTTATGGACATTGGGGAGGGTATGTGCTTTGGTGAGTGCTGTGAAGTGTGTAAACCTGGCAATTCACAGACCTGTTCCCCTGGGGATAAAAATACATTATATGTTTATAAAAAAATTAAAAAATAAAAAAAAGATTAAAAAAAAGAAGTCACTAACAATCTTAGCAAGATTTGGGTAAGCAGGCATGGAGAAGAGGCACAATAATCACATCATTTTTTTTTTCTTTATTCCATAGATTAAGCTGAAAATATATATTAACCCTTTAACCTAGGATGTAATGGGAGAATTATCCAGAATGAATTTCTACCATTTTACCTCTTTCATATCTTCATAGTACAAGAAAAGTATTGGGTGTTCTTCCTTTTTCTTCCACCAGCTCTTAACATGATTAAACCAGGAACCATAAGCCACTAAAACAAGAGAAAATCTATTACTGTTAGGCATTCATCAAATTAAAGGTTTGTTTCTAAACAATACGTCAAATTTTACAAACATTTTGTGGAATTTAGTAATCAAGGGAACAGAATATATAAGGCCAAATAAAAACATACAATTAGCCATTTATGGATATACAGTCAGATTAAAAAAATATAAAGTACAGAGGAAGCTTTTGAAATGAAAATACATTGGCCTCCATATGGGTTTTACTTAGCCTCACATAGTAGGAAACCATTCTACTAAATACTCATATTAACTAAATACTATAAACAGGTGTATAAAACATCTAACTAAAGATTTGGGTAAGTTAAAGAATTTCCATTGTAACTGGAAATGAGAATGGATTTCTAGCTACTGAAAAAACACTTAAGAATATTTTCATCAAGCCAATGTTAAATACCAAATTTATATAGTGATGTCATAGTAAAATATTAGATACAGTTGATCTAATTTTTTAATGCTATTTAAATGTACTTTTTACTGGCCTCGAAGAGCAAATGTTTTGATAGGAAAAGTCACACCAGTAATAGTTATTAGTGGTATTAAAAAGGAAAAGTGCTTATTAATTTCAAGTCCAGGCCTACCCACCATTTCCAGTCATGAATCTCTCTAGATACTCTTCCCAGGGACCAGGGACAGGTTCCAAATTATTCATTAAGTCAAAATGGTAATATGAGACTGCAACATCCTTGGCATTTCGAGCCAGATAAATCATCTGCAGGGAAAAAAGAAGAAAATCACATGGATTTGAAATCCATGAACTTAAAAACAGGAAAAATCAGAGAAAATTAATGAAACAACAAGCTGTTTTTTTTTTTTTAAATGAACATACTCGATAAACATCTAGCAAGACTAAAAAAAAGAAGACACACAACCAATATCAAGAAAAAAAAAAACAACAACAGGAGGTATCACAACAAATCTTACAGCCGTTAAAATTATAATGAGTATGGGGGCGCCTGGGTGGCTCAGTGGGTTAAAGCCTCTGCCTTCGGCTCAGGTTATGATCCCAGGGTCCTGGGATCGAGCCCCACATTGGGCTCTCTGCTCAGCGGGGAGCCTGCCTCCTCCTCTCTCTCTCTGCCTGCCTCTCTGCCTACTTGTGATCTCTGTCTGTCAAATAAATAAATAAAATCTTAAAAAAATTATAACGAGTATGAAAAGATGCTCAATATCACGTCATCAGGGAAGTGAAAACTAAAGCAACAATGAGACAGCACTCTGTACTTATCAGAATGACCAATATCCAGAAAACTGTCACCAAATCCTGGTGAGGTTTTGAGCAGCAGGAGCTCTCATTCATTCCTGATGTGATTGCAAAAATGGTACTGATATTTTGGAAGACGCTTTGGCGATTCTTACACCACTAAACATAGTTTTACCTACAATCCAGCAATCACACTGCTTGGTGTTTATCCAAAGTTGAAAAATAAGGTCCACACAAAAAACTGCTAGTGGATATATAGAGCAGCTTTGTTAATAATTTCCAAAATGTGGAAGGAAACAAGATGTACTTCAGTAGGTGAATGAATGAACTGGGATACATCCAGACAATGGAATATTATTACACAGCACTAAAATGAAATGAGCTATCAAGCCATGAAAAGACATAGAAGAACCTCCAATGCATATTACTACGTGAAATAATGCAATTTGAAAAACCTACATATGATTATGTCTTCTACCTTTTGGAAAAGGTCATACAGTTAGATTTCTATTCATAAGAAGGTGTATACATTTTCATTGCCTCCATGAAAACTATGGAGTCAATACCAAGAGGGATGTAAGCTAAGTAAGCTAATGTAAGCTATGAATTTTAGGTGATTATGATGTGTCAATGTGGGCTCATCAGCTGGAACAAATGTACCACTCTAGTGGGGGATAGTGATAATAGGTATGCATGTGTAGGGGCAGGGGACATTTGGGAAATCTCTTTGTCTTCCACTCAATTTTGCTGTGAACCTAAAATTGCTCTAAAAATAAAATTGCTATTAAAAATACAGTCTGTTCAAAGAAAGAATAAGAAGAGAATTATGGGGGTGCCTGGAAGCCTCAGTCAGTTAAGCATCTGCCTTCATCTCAGGTCATGATCCCAGGGTCCTGGGATAGAGCCCTGTATCAGATTCCCTGTTCAGCAGGGATTTTGCTTCTCCCTCCCCCTTTGCTGCCTCTCACTCAAATACATAAATAAAATCTTTTTAAAAAGGAGGAGAATTATGAAACACTTTTCATTACAAAATTCCACAACCTAGAATTCCTCACCCATCACAAACTAGCAAAATTCAGTTAAGTTGAAATAGATAATTAGACTAGTCCCACAAATATTAAAGAAATTGAATTTCAAATTTAAAAGTTCCTAGAAGCAAATATCCAGACACAAAGGTTTCACTGGAGAGTTTTGTCAAATAACCAAACACGAACTGACATTCTTAGGTTGAGTTTTCAGAGGCGGCCAGCGTATCTGGGGTAGCTGGGGAATGATAGCAGCGATGCTGTGCCGAGGGGATCCTGTTGCCACATACCTTTGACAAACTTGAATATGTAGATTTAGGCTGAAATACATCAATTTTTAATGGAAACACTTTTTCATGTAATTCAGTTCTCATGGTATCAAACAAAATATTTGAGCAATTGCTTATTATGTGCATGATTAAAGGGATAGGGTCACATTAAAAAAATGACTTGCCATGTGGAATGTACCTTGCAGTTGTTCTCCCAGAAAGACTTAGGAAGGAGATCAATTGGTAGATGCGTCTTCACAAGCCGCGGTGATGGATTCTTTCCTAATTGTTCTATTCCTGGGAAAATTTTAGTTTAATATATAGATACATTAGAGTCTTCAAGGAGCCAGCATTTCCTGATTTTCTCTGACCTTTTGAAATATTTTTGAGAAGTATACAATGCTGCTAAATTTTAAATCAATCACAGGTATTATCAGGCAAAATTGCATAATGGTTAAGAGCACAGCGGTGAGGTTAGCCTCCTTGGGTTCAAATCCTAAGTCTGTCGCTTACTCATTGTGACATTTGAAAGTATGCTAGTCTCTGTGTTGCACTTTTTCCATCTCCAAAATGAGAAGTAATAATATCAGTGTTAGCAATTTGGAGTTTATCATTGCTTGCATTATTATAAATAATTATGAAAATAGTTTCTGTTTCTCAAAGAGAGATGGATAACTACCAATCATATCACCTATTGTTTTGCACTTGTTCTTACTATAGAGATGGTGTTATGTCTGTAGAACATCGCTGTTACACCTGCCTTTTTTCATTATTTCCTCTATGAGTCATATGTACATACGTGCAAAATGAAAATGTTCTGTAATATTTAGGTGTTAGCTGAACTAACCAAACGCAAACAACTAATATGTGGGAGAATTTGGTTTCAAATCAAGTCATTGGATAAGGGGTATGTCAACTTCCCTGAGACAGAAAATATCAGCTTATTTTGTCTAGTCAGAGGTAGGATGTTCCCAGGGGCCTGGATCTCAGAAATAAGTAACTTGGTCATTCTGGAGGCACTTTTGGGATGGAAATACATTCAGAATTCCTGACATAGACTAGGAAAAGTGGAGCCGACCTTTTTTTTTTTTAATTATTTTTATTAATATATAATGTATTATTTGCCCCAGGGGTATAGGTCTGCAAATCATCAGACTTACACACTTCATAGCACTCACCATATCATGTACCATCCCCAAGTGTCATAACCCAATCATCCTCTCCATACCCCCCCTTCCCCCAGCAACGTTCAGTTTGTTTTGTAAGATTAAGAGTCTTCCTCCCAATCCCATCTGTTTCATTTTTTCCTTCCCTACCCCCCAATCCCTCCACTCTCCTTCTCAACTTCCTCATATCAGAGAGATCATATGATAATTGTCTTTCTCTGATTGACGTATTGTGCTCAGTTCCAACCACATTGTTGTAAATGGAGCCAACACTTTTAATTTAACTATTCTTTTAATGTACTCAGTGGTCTTTATCACATCCCAGATATATCTTTTAATGATGTCATACTCTATAGAGTCATCAACACTTAACATCTCTTTCAGATTTCGTATCCAATAAATCTTAGAATCCTATGCATTGTCTCCTCAATATGACTTATATCCAGTCTCAGCTCTAGATTACCTGTTAACCTTACATATCTTCCCACCTTTTGCATACAAAGGCACACCTGCTCAAAATTGCATCTGACTCACTCATTTGAAATTATCTTATGCTCCATTTGTTTACAGAAAGTTATTACATATGCTAAAAAGCCACTCAATCTCTATTAAAATATCCTTTCAAAATGTTTTAGGGGCATCTAGGTGGCTCGGTTGTTGAGTCTGCCTTCAGTTCAGGTCATGATCCTAGTGTCCTAGGATGGAGCCTGGCTTTGGGCTCCCTGCTCAGTGGGAGGCCTGCTTCTCCCTCTCCCACTCCCCCTGATGTGTTCCCTCTCACTGTGTTTCTCTCTAAATAAATAAAATCTTTTTAAAATAAATATTTTAAAAATAAATAAATAAAATAAAATATTCTATATATTGTTTACTTTTGTTACAGTCTATTTACTTGTTTATTTATTTGTTGTCAGTTCCCATGCTTCTTCCCCACCGTACCACCAGCCCCAAACACACACACGAGAATGGAGATTCCACAAGAGCCAGGATGTAGCTCATTTTGAATGTTCTGTAGAGAACAATGCATAGCACATAGTTGTATCAGCATGCAGTTGTATTAGAAAGAATCTCTTAATTTTAATGTGGATAGAGTTGACTAATTTAGGAAATAAAGGTCAAGGATGCTAGTTAAATTTGAATTTCAGGTAACAGATACCTTTTAGTGTGAATATCTTCCATGCAATATTTGGGATGTACTTGGGTTAAATAAAATAGTTATTTATCTGAATTTCAAATTTAATTGAGTATCTTGACTTCTATCTGGAAACATTAATTACATACCTATAAAATTCCACCAAGTATTTTATTATGCAACTACTAATCTGGCAACTACAGCCACTTCATCTAGCATATAGAAATGAGAAATCATCATCTTCCACAATCCACTATTCCTCAATGACATGAACTTTTACATGTTTTTAAATGAAGTCTTCCCCTTATCTTCTGTTCCCCTTCACTCCCTCAACTTCATTGAAAGGTTCCTCAGACTCCAGGTTGTAATTGTTTTGCCATGTAAGGTGTTTAATGAACTCTTTACTACACAAATATGAATGTTAGGGATATGAAATTATATTATACACATTCATATTTAATTTCCAGAGTGAATCTGAGTGACAATTTACCCTCTTTTACCTGCTAAAACTCACTTACTCTCTGGTGATACTACTTTGATTCTATCAAATTTTCATTTCCTATTTTTTTATGACTCTGGAATCTTATCTCATTCTTGCATTCACTTTGTTTGCTTGTCCCAGCATAATTATTTTAGCTCCAAGATTCATCATTTGCACTGACTTCAGGCAACTACACAGAAGGAATGACACCCTCTCAGTTGGTTCTTCCCCGCCTATGGAAGTAACGAGCTCTGGTAGGGTAGGGAATTTGGATTCTGCTCTTTAAGTTGATAAAAACATTCATCACCATTCTTCCATCTTCCTATCCCAGTTTCCAGCAGCATTGGAAGGCCAGGACTCACTTCTTGAATTCTTCTCACTTGCCTACAGGACACCATACACTTAATTTTCTCTTAGATCACTGAGTAGTTCTTAAAAACTATAAGCCCTACATGATCTGTCCCTGTCTAGTCTCCAGTTGGTTTGTTTTTTGTTGTTGCTGTTGTTTTTTTGGTTTTTGTTTGTTTTTAAATCTCACTTTTCCCCTTTTGTTGTTGTTTGGTTCCTAGACTACACCAAGGTCTTTTCTGCTTCTAGACCTATATACCTAATGCTCACCTTCATGAAATATGTTTTCTCCAACCATGTGCATGAATCTGCATCTCAATTCAGAGTAGATATCCCTACATATCCACTCTAAAGTAAACAATTTGTTGTTCCCTATTCTTTGGATATGTGAGCCCAATAATCATATATTATTGGTTTATTTACTTATTTAGTGGCACAATATTACTATAAACTCCTTGGGGGTAGGGCACTGAATTTACTAATCATTTTATATCTAACCTATAGCACAGTGCAAAATTTGGAAGCACTTAATAAATATTTGTGGAATGAAATATAAATTGTATTAATAATAAATTTATGTTTGAGAGTTGTTGGTACTTCCTTACTTATTTAACTACAGCAAAGTTCTAAATTAGAAATTTATTAATCTAATCTACCACATTCTATACAACAAAAGTCAGTAAAAGATAGGAACTTTTTTTAAGTTATTAACCAAATTTTTAGTTATTTTCTACAACAAAACTCTTTCATCTTAGGTCATCATACCTGGATATACAATGAATTAAACTACAGTTTCTCTATACATCTCAGTGATTGTACTGCTTACAAACTTCCACTTTATATTACCAAATTAACTCCATTTTCTTTGAATGTAAATCATAAATACAATAATTAATATGCTATATAAATAATATTATAGGGAGGAGACAAGATAGCAGAAGAGTAGGAGACTTTGTTTCATCTGCTCCCTTGAATTTAGTTGGATATCTGTCAAATCATTCTGAACACTCATGAATTCAGCCTGAGATGTAAGAAAATATATCTCAAATTCTATAAACAGAAAAGCAAATGCTTTTTGCATGGTGCGAGGTGTGGAGTGGTGAATCTGTGGGGAGTTATTGGAAGATAAATGGAGGGGAGGGGGAGTCTCTGTAAGTTGGCCATAGGAAAGTGATGATAACACTGGAGGGAAAAATCAGAACTCCTAGAAATCTACTCCAGTGAGACATCCTTTCTGAAAGGGGCTCAGGGATAAAAAGGGCAGAATTCTAAGTAGGTTACTGTAGTCTCGGGATTCCAGGAGACAGAACGAACAGGGGTGACTGAACCAGCAGGTACCCAAGCATTGGAGGGGAAACTGGTTACAGTCAGCAAGCCCAAGAAGGGATTTTCAGCTCAGGTCACCATAAGCCCCAAGGGGGGCCAATTAGGTGACCACTTTTTGCCTGAGCACCCTGAAAAGGATTGGAACTCATAAGCCATTTACCATTCCCTGGGAGGGGTGAAATGGCTGTGCCCACTACTGGGCAACAGCTCTCAGGGTTGTGGGTGCCCCAGAAAGGACAGTAGGGTGACACCCAGCCGTGTCCTGGAAGCGGCAGAGCAGGGTACACACATGATCCCACAACAGCTCACAGTTTCAATGGACAGTAGCCCCAAAAGGAGTCCCTGGGACTCCCGCAGGGGGCATTACAGTAGGCTCCTACCACAAGAGTCTGTGGAGTTTGGAACAAGCAAAAGTGAAAACTATTTGTCCCAGAGTGTTTATTGAAGAAGTGGGAATGCGATCTTTCAGCTCTGAGTCAGAGATCTGGGTACGGCCATTTTTACTCTGATCCTCTATAGAGGTGCAGAGAGCCTTCGGGGAACAAAAGTGACACAAAGGACCCGCTTACACTGAGCCCAGACCCCTGGCAAGGGGTGGGGCAACTCTGCCTGGGCAAACTGACACCTGAAAAACAGCATAGCAGGCCCCTCGCCCAGAAGACAAACTGGAAGAATAGGTGGACAAGTTTGTGGATCCCACAAGACCGTAAAACTCCAGGGCCAGGGGAAAACAGTACATTAAGCTCTCGGTGTTTTCTCACTATTTGTTTATCTTTCAGTCTAAATTTTTCCATTTCTTCTTTTTTTTTTAATCATTTTCCCATTTCAACTGGATTCTTATTTTACCAACTGATGTTTCTAAGTCAGTGTTTGACTTTTATTTTTCACATCTACATTTTATAGATATATGCTTCGTTTTAGTCCTTTTTCACTCTATTCAATTTTATACACACACACACACACATAAGTTCTGCTTTCTTTGTAACTTTAAGATGTAGTGTCTTCTAACACACCAAACAAAATTCAATCAGGAAAATGTAGATCACGTGGCTTTGCCCACCCTATGAGATTTTAGTCTCTCTCCCCATGCTCTTTTTTTTTTTTTTTTTTTTTTTTTTTGGTTTTGGTTTTGGTTTTATTTGTTTTTCTGTTGTGGTTTCCAACCATTTCAGATTTGTCTAGGATGTATGTTCTGATCAAAAGACACAGGGTATCAGGTTGGATTAAAAGAAAAAAAAAGATCCATCCATACACTGTGTACAAGAGACTCATTTTAGACCTAAATACACTTCCAGACTGAAAGTGAGGGAGTGGACAACCATTTACCACACTCATGGATCTTAAAAGAAAGTTGGGGTAGCAATCCTCATATCAGACAAATTAGATTTTAAACCAAAGACTGTAGTAAGAGATGTAGAGGTACACTATATCACATTTAAAGGGTCTATCCAACACAAAGATCTAAAACTAATGATTGTAAATATTTATGTCCCTTACATGGGAGGAACCAATTATATAAGCCAATTAATAACCAAAGTAAAGATACACATTGATAATAATACATTAATAGTAAGGGACTTCAACATCCCACTCACAGCAATAGATAGATCATCTAAGCAGAAGATCAATAAAGAAACAAGGTCTTTGAATGACACACTGGACCAGACGGACTTCACAGAGATATATAGAACATTCCATCCTAAAACAACAGAATACTCATTCTTCTCCAGTGCACACGGAACTTTCTCAAGAATAGAGCACATAATGGGTCGCAAATCAGGTCCCAACTGATACCAAAAGACTGAGATTATTCCCTGCATATTTTCAGAACATGATGCTTTGAAATTTGAACTCAATCACAAGAGGAAATTTGGAATTTCCTCTTGAAGTTTAAGGAGCATCCTGCTAAAGAATGAATGGGTCACCCAGGAAATTAAATGAGAAGTTAAAAAATTCATGGAAACTAATGGGAATGAAAATACATCAGTTCAAAACTGCTGGGATACAGCAAAGGCAATCCTAAGAGGAAAGTACATGGCAATACAAGTCTTTCTCAAAAAATTAGAAAAACCTCAAATACACAAGCTAACCTTACACCTAAAGGACCTGGAGAGAGAGCAGTGAATAAAACCTAAACCCAGCAGGAGAAGAGAAATAATAAAGATTAGAGCAGAAATCCAACAAAATAGAAACCAGAAGAATAGTAGAACAGATCAAAGAAACCAGAAGGTGGTTTTTTTGAAAGAATTAATAAGATCGATAAACCTCTGGCCAGCCTTACCCTAAAGAAAAGAGAAAGGACCCAAATTAATAAAATCATGAATGAAAGGGGAGAGATCAAGACCAACACCAAGAAAATACAGACAATTTTAAGAGCATATTACGAGTAAAACAGAACTATCAACAGCAAGGAAATTAGAGAAATAATCAAAAACTTCCCAAAAAACAAGATTCCAGGGCCAGATGGCTTCTCGGGGGAATTATACCAAACATTTAAAGCAGAAATAATACCTATTTCTCCTGAGGCTATCTCAAAAATAGAAATGGAAGGAAAAAGTACCAAACTTGTTCTATGAGGCTAGTTTTGCCTTGATCCCCAAACTAGGCAAAGAGCCCATCAAAAAAGAGAATTACAGACCAATATCTCTGATGAACATGGATGCTAAAATTCTCACCAAGATACTAGCCAGTAGGATCCAACAGTACATTAAAAAGAATATTCATCATGACCAGTGGAATTTATTACTAGATTTCAAGGGTGGTTCAACATTCACAAATCCATTAACATGCTAGATCACATTAATCATTAATAAAAGAAAAGTTAAGAACCATATGATCCTCTCAAATAATGCAGAAAAGGCATCCCTTTTTGATTAAAACTCTTCAGGATATAGGAATAAAGGGAATTAATCTCAGTGTCATAAAAGCCATCTATGAAAAGCCCACAATGAATATCATTCTCAATGGGGGAAAACTGAGAGTTTTTCCCTTAAGGTCAGGAACATGACAGGGATGCCCACTCTCACCACTTTTGTTCAAAATAGTACTAGAAGTGCTAACCTCAGCAATCAGACAATAAAAAGAAATAAAGACATTCAAATTTGCAAAGACGTCAAACCTCACTCTTCATAGATTTCATAACATTCTATATGGAAAACCCAAAAGACTCCAGCCCAAAATTTCTAGAACCCATACGGAATTCAGCAACGTGGCAGGGTACAAAATCAATGCACAGAAATCAGTTCCATTTCTATACACTAACAATGTGAATGAAGAAAGAAAAATTAAGGAATCAATCCATTTATAATTGCACCAAAAACCATAAGATACCTAGGAATAAAACTAACCAAAGAGGTAAAGGATCTGTACTCTAGAAACTACAGAACACTTATGAAAGAAGTTGAGGAAGACAAAAAAAATGGAAAAACATCCCATGCTTGTGGATTGGAAGAATAAATATCGTGAAAATATTTATGCTGCCCAGAACAATCTTCAATGCAATCCTTATCAAAAAACCATCAACATTTTTCACAGAGCTGAAACAAACCTAAAATGTATATAGAACCAGAAAAGATCATAGGAATACAAATAGCCAAAGGAATGTTGAAAAAGAAAACCCAAGCTGGTGGTGTCACAATGCCTGACTTCAAGCTCTATTACAAAGCTGTGATCATTAAGACAGCTTGGTATTGGCACAAAAACAGACACACAGATCAAAGGAACAGAACAGGGAGCCCAGAAATGGACCCTCAATTCTATAGTCAACTAATCTTCAACAGAACAGGAAAGAATATCCAATGGAAAAAAAGATAGTCTCTTCAATAAATGGTGCTGGGAAAATTGGACAGTGACATGCAGAATAAAACTGGACCATTCTCTTACACCACACACAAAGATAAACTCAAAATAGATGAAAGACCTAAATATGAGATAGGAATCCATCAAAATCCTAGAGGAGAACACAGGCAGCAACCTCTGTAGCCTCAGCCAAGCAACTTCTTACTAGACATGTGTCTAAAGGCAAGGGAAACAAAAGCAAAAATGAACTATTGGGACTCCATCAAAATAAAACACTTCTGAATGGCAAAAGAAATAGACACCAAAACTAAAAGGCAACCTATGGAATGGGAGAAGATACTTGCAAATGATACAACAGATGAAGGTCTGGAATCCAAGATCTATAAAGAACTTCTCAAACTCAACACCTGAAAAACAAATAATCCAGTCAAGAAACAGGCAGAAGACATGAACAGATACTTCTCCAAAGAAGACATCCAAATGGTCAATAGACACTTGAAAAAATGCTCCACATCACTTGTCATCAGGGAAATACAAATCAAAGTCACATTGTGATACCACCTTACACCAGTGAGAATTAACAAAACATGGAAAACAAATGTTGGAGAGGACGTGGAGAAAGGGGAACCCTCTTATACTGTTGGTGGGAATGCAAGCTGGAACAGCCTCTCTGGAGGTTCCTCAATAAGTTAAAAATAGAACTACCCTACCACTCAGCAATTACACTACTGGGTATTTACCCCAAAGATACAGATATAGTGAAAAAAAGGCACCCCTATGTTCATAGCAGCAATGTCCACAATAGCCAAACTGTGGAAGGAGCTGAGATGTCTTTGAACAGATGAATGGATAAAGATGTAGTTAATATATACAAAGGAATATTACTCAGTCATAGAGAAGATGAATACTTACCATTTACATCAACATGGACAGAACTGGAGGGTATTATGCTAAGTGAAATAAGTCAATCAGGAGCTCCAGGGGTGCAATGAGGGAGCAGGAGGCTGGCTGAGGACAAAAGCTGGCACCTTGTACCCCCTCTCCACCGGCTTCCCTTGGTAATATGTGTAACATTCCTCAGGTACCCCTGACCGCCATAAACGAGAAACAAATAGTTAACTTGCAGAGATCACAATCCTGCAAGTCAGGAATCTCCCAACTATCTTGATGTTAATGGCTTGCCAAAAGACAACATTGATCAAGCCTCCGGTATCCCTGCACCTTGTAGGCCCTCTTTAGCATATGAAAGCTCCATTGAAACCTCCCTTTCCCTCACGTTCCCCCAACTGCAGGGTACATAGCCTACCATCCCTTACAACCCAGGGCAGCTGCAGCTCTTCCTGCCCATGGGTCCTGCCCTGTGCTTTAATAAACCACCATTTTGCACCAAAGATGTCTCAAGGATTCTTTCTTGGTCATCGGCTCCGGACCTCACCCCAACGAATCTCACCTATGTTCTAGAACTTCATCACTTATACAAAATAAGTCAGTAAGAGAAAGACAATTATCCTATGGTTTCATTCATATGTAGAATATAAGACAGCACAGAGGATAATAGGGGAAGGGAGAGAAAACGGAATAGGAAGAAATCAGAGAGGGAGACAAACCATGAGAGGCTCTTGACTCAGGGAAACAAACAGTGTTTCTGGAGGTGGGGTATGTGGGGTGATGGGGTAATTGGATGATGGGCATTAAGGAGGGCACCTAATGTGATGAGCACTGGGTGTTATAAGCAACTAATGAAACACTGAACACTAAAACGAGAAATAATGATGTAGTATATGTTGGCTAACTGAATTTAAATTAAAAAGAAAATTTGGTTTTGAATTTTAAAAAAATAATAAAAATTTAAAAATAATAATATTATAAAATTATAATTCCCAAGTAGTTTAAAATTACCTGAAGTTCTTAGTCCAGGGACGGCCATTTCCAACATTGGCACTTTAACTGTTATAAAATCCCTCTTACATTTTTCAACATCTCCATTATTTAGAACCATGTCCACAATTTCACTAGCCCAAGTGGTACCTGTGGTGAAAGGCAACAATTTTTAGAAACCATCACTTGAATGAGGGGGGAGAGGGGAGTCCCTACAGGTAGTCTGCCATCTTAATACATTCTATTAGAAACTTAATTCTGCAATTTCCCTTTCTGTGCCCCAAATGCTCATTTAAACATACTCAAAAGTATATGGCTAGACTGGCTGATAGGAATATTAATTTTATTTAGGATGATAATGATTTTGTAGAGAGGAAACAAAGACTGAAGCCAGATCTGCCTCTGTCAGTCCACAAAACTCACCTGATTTGGGGTAAGTGGCTATCACGATGTCTTCTGGCCTGCTGTGGAACTGTTCAATCCTTTCCCAGTTGTTTGCAAAAGCATAGGTCATGGGATAGCCATGAATCAGCTTCAGATTTTTTCTGAGGACATCTTTTGGGGAAATCATTTTGGTACCAGGTTGTACAAATACTTAATAGAATATTTTCTGACAGTCCAATCATGGGAAAATAAAGAAGATCAAAATCAGAAACGGAATAACTAAGGCTGTTCTTAAGACACTATTACTCAATGAGAGTGAAATTGGCCTTTAACACTCAGCATGCGGAGATCTAAATACAAAGGGCATTTTTGTGGGTATAAAGTTGTAGATTGCAAGAGCAGCAACTGGCTCAGTGACAAGCAGCACAAAGGTCTTTACTGGAACTTTTTTACAGAAATGAAACTGCACATCTTAGAATTGAAAATCTGATTTTACAGAAATATGCTAAGAATTATCTGGACTTAAGGCAAAATAAACTACCATTCATCATTACACTTCCGTTGTACCACATTTTTCCTTTTTGGAAATCCAGTGTCTTTCTTACCTTTGTTTTTCTATACAAAATGATGAGGGAACAGAAGGTTGGCTGAGGACAAAGCAAAAGGCTGACATCTGCAACCTCCCCCGACCCCCACTCCTCGGTGGGACATATGTGACATTCTTTAGGAATCTCCCACCCATCCTACCCATCTTAATGTTAATACCTTACTAGAGGGCAAAACGACCTTCCTAATGTCAAGGTCTCTGGTATCCAGTATCTTCGTAGGTCCACTTTAGCATGTGAAAGTTCTATTGAAACCTCCCTTTTCCTTACTTCCCCTACCCGCATGGTACATAACCAGCCACCCCTCACAACCCCAGGGCAGCAGCTCTTCCTAACCACAGGTCCTGTCCCCCTGCTTTAATAAAACACCATTTTGCACCAAAGATGTCTCAAGAATTCTTTCTTGGTCACCCCACCAAACCTCACCTATATTCTAGAACTTCATCATATAACACATTTGTTTTCTCTGCTTCTAAGATTTTCTTTTTCCTTTTTTTTTTTTTTATTTGAGTGTAGTTGACACACAAAGTTACATTATTTCAACATAGGTGTACAACATAGTGATTCAACTTCTCTATACTTAGCTCTGCTCCCCACAGGTGTAGCTGCCATCTGTTAGTGTACAACATTATTATAATATCACTGACTATATTCCCTATGCTGGGCCTTATAGTCCCATAACTAAGATCACTGGTTTTTGTCAATAGAATTATCATCTGCATTAGTGTGGTCATTTTCACAAGGGGTGTGTGTGTGTGTGTGTGTGTGTGTGTGTGCATGTTTCAGATTTACTGAGCTTCTTGGAATTGTGGCTTTAAAGTCATGTCTTCAAATGATTTTTCTGTCTCTCTTTCCTTCTGGACCCCAGGCCACATATAGTTATTCATAGCTCACTGATGCTCTATTCCTTTTTAAAAATCCTTTTCTCTCTTTGTGTTTCATTTTGAATAACATCTATCATTGTGCCTTCATGTTCACTACTAACCTATTCTTCTGCAATGTGTAATGTGATGTTAACCCCACCTACTGCATGTTTACCTTAGACCTAGTTTCCCCCTCAGGATTATCATTTTGGAAATGATTATATTTTTGTTCTCAACTTTTCATGCATATTGAATACAGTTATAATTCCTGTCTTAAGACCTTTATTTGCTAATTCCATCATCGTGTTAGTTCTAGGTTGCTTTCTCAATTGAATACATTTTTTTTATTATGTTTTTTTTTTCTGCCTCTTTGCATGCCTGATTATTTTTTATTGGATGTCTTGTCTTGTCTCCTTGAAGTGTGGCCTGGGAATTCCTTCAAGGCAGTAATCTGGGGAAATCATATGGCTCAATTTTTGTTTGTTTGTTTGTTTCCTATCCACTATCTTTCATTTGGTTGCTTCATGCAAAAGGTGAATCTAGTTCCTGTTATTCGATCTTGCTCAGAAACTACGATGATTAATTTTATGGATCAATTTCACTGCACCATGAGATGCCCAGATACATTTGCTTAGGTATTATGCTGAGTATTTCTGTGAGGGTGTTTTTGGAAGACATTAATATTCAAATTGGTATATTGAGTAAATCAGATTGCCCTTCTTAAAGCTGAAGGCCTGAATAGAACAAAAGGCTGACCCTCTCCCAAATGAGAGAGAATGCTTCTTTCCTGATGGTCTTTGAATTGTGACATCAGCCTATTTCCTGTCTTCACAATGGAACTAAAACATTGACTTTTCCTAAATCTTGTACCTGACAGCTTTCAAACTAAAACATCAAATCTCTTGGTTCTTAAGCCTTCAGTCTCAGACTGGAACTAAAGCATCAGCTGTGCGGGGTCCCCAACTTGCCAACTTATCCTATTGGATCTTCAACCACATAAACCAGGTAAAATAAAGATATAATAAATTCCTTTATACACACACACATACACAAATACACATATAATGTACATACATATATATAATAATATATAATATAATGTACGTATGTATATATAATAAAAATTGCTTTGCAAACTCTTTGATTAACAATTATTCTAATCATAATCATACTAATAATACTAACTCTGAATTAGAATCTCATTGCTAAGTCTTCAAAAATTTTGAGTCATGGGAGGAAGGTCTATTATATTCTCTATTCTCTAGAGAAACAGAAACAATATTACATATTATGTATATACATGCATATATGTATACATATGTATGTATATGGAGAGAGAGAGAAAGAGAGAAAATTTATTATAAAGAATTGGCTCCTGTAATTATGAAGGCTGAAAATTCCCCAGATGTATAGATGGCAAACTGGAAACCCAGGATTGCCAATGGTTTAGTTCTAATCTGAAAGCCAGCAAGTTTAAGACCCAAGAACAACCAATGCTTCAGTTTGAGTGTGAAAGCAGAAAAAAACTGATGTCTCAGCTCCAAGTCTGACAAGATGAATTCTCCCCCATTCCCAGGAAGGTCAGCCTTTTTATTCTATTCAGGCTTTCAACTGATTGGATAAAGCCCATTCACATTAGAAAGGGCAACTTACTTTATTCAGTCTGCCAATTTAAATGTTGTTAATCTCTTCCAGAAATACCCTCACAGACCTAGAATAATGTTCGGCCAAATACCTGGGCTCCCTGTGGCCCAATAAAGTTGACACATAAAATTGACCATCATGCAGAATGACTCATTGTTTATTTTTTCCACTTCATCTCTACTGAATTTTGTAATTGAAACTTTGCTTTTACTATTATTTCTCATTTTACAACCCTCCTCTCAACACACATAGATTGTAAACATCCTAGAAACAGGAAGAAATGTAAAATGTAGAAGTTAAAGCATTCTTCATAATCTACTGTTCCATTTATTTCTGAGAATCTGTCAGTAAACAATAATACATAATATATACTACATATGAATAGAGTTTGAGTTAATAACAATTTGAATTATATAATATCTTAGATGAACTCTCATTACTGCTAGTAAAATAAGTATAACTGGACTTCAAAGATTGCCACCCAGAAGTTTTATCATATAAATATTTTGTAAGTAATTTGGTGATTTCAAAATTCCTTGGAGGTATTTTAAACAGTGATTGTACTTATTAAGCTTTCAATATTTACTTGTATAATGGGAGCTACAAACAAAATCACAAATTTAAAAGCTAGGTGCTGCTTAAACTGTTATCCATAAAATTAGTTTGTATAGAAAGAGGAATGTTTTTGATTACGAAAATCTTGTTGATACAATAGCCTGGTGTTTTAGAGGTAACTCTTCTACACATTCTCTAAAAAACATTCTAGAAGAGAGAAATTTGAACAAAGATTTCTTCATTTTACATTGTAAGATATGCATTGTATATCATAATTTTATATCTTATAATTAATATGAATGCACCAAAAATGTGTGTCTTTTTGTTTCCCCAGTAAAAGTTGTTATTAAACCATGGGTTTCTTTCTTTTTTTTTTTAATATTTTATTTATTTACTTGACACAGAGAGAGAGATCACAAGTAGGCAGAGCAGCAGGCAGAGATAGAGGAGGAGGCAGAGAGTAATGCGGGCTCGATCCCAGGACCCCGAGATCATGACCTGAGCCGAAGGCAGAGGCTTAACCCACTGAGCCACCCAGGTGCCCCAAACCACGGGTTTCTTTAAACATAAGGCATCTCATGCTAGAAAAACAGTAAAAATAGTTCAAATTTTGCATCCTTTTTACTCCTCATAAAGTAAAGGAGCTGGGTCCTTCAGAGGCTTGAAGAAGAACACATTGATGGAATAACAGAGGTTCTGCGCAGGAAGACACACAAATTTAGAGCAGGCAAGTTTCTGAAGTGAGATGCTGATGAAAGCTGAGTGGCCAGGGCATTTTAGGAAAATTATATTAAATATTCCATATTAAATGTTTGCCTTCTGTATGCTTCTTAATTATCTTCTGTTTGGCGGTGAATGTCTCGTTGCCTTAGCAGTCCCTTGCTAGCACAAGGGCAGAGTCTAGTAAAAGAAATTCTCCAGCATGAGTTACTATGGAATATTTCAGCAGCCTCAGGAAGGAAACAAATAATGTGGTTGGTCAGGAACCCAGCAGAAGCAGGAAGTGGAAAGGAGTGAAATTGAGTCTGTAAGCTCTGTACTTCAAATAAAGTAAATGTTGAATGAACTGAATGAGTGAATGATTGAACCCGCATATCCCACTCAGAATCTTCTAAGATCTTGGGGACAGTGTTACCTCCCAGTTTGGAGATATATATATATATATACATATATGGATATATGGATATATGGATGAGGGACAGCAGAAGTCAGCATAGTATATTTGGATATTAGATTGAGTTACAGACAATAAGTGCAACAGTTTTCCTTGAAACATTTTGTTCTACTAATTTTTTAACTGTTTCTTCACAGATTATATAAACATAAATATTGATCCCAAATATCATTTGAATGCTTTTATATTCTGAATTCATTGAGGAAAATGCATGAGGCTCTCTTTCTCTTCTTTGGTTCCAGAATAGAAAATTCAGTAGTGATATAATTGCACTAAACAGCTCTTACTCTACATACAGATTATTAGGGGAAAGCAAATAAATACAGAGCACACAGTTCCCATTTTTATACTGTCTGCTACAAATCATGTGGACAGATTTGTTCCCCACTTAGTGGGTGGTTAACGTTATTTTATACATTTATAATATCATTCCTGGGTCCATTCGTGTCTTCACTCATCCTTTTTCATTTCTTTATTAATTTTGATTTATTTGTACTATTGCTTTATATTTATATAATCAGTTTACAATTGCTATTCAAATATAGTTCATGTACAAGCACCATGTACTATTGGAATTACTTGAGAGCTTGTTAGAAAGGCAACATCTCAGGCCCCAATCTAGAATCAGAATTTACATTTTAACCAAGTCCCCAAGTAATTGCCATGCTCAAGAAAAGTGGGAAGCATGACTTTAAACCACTTTTCATCTACTCTTTAACAATGTAGGGTATATATAAATGATTTATCAAAATGAATTAACGTCTTCTAGAAAATAAATTGTATTGACTGGGCTACCCACTCTGATGATAAGTCTTTCATCTTGTGGATAAGATTAAGGAACAAGTTCAGAGTCTGCTCAAAGGCACACAAGTGTGTGGCAACAAGAAATAGACAAGTTTCCCAGCTCTGAGCCACTTGGTCATAGGGCAAATCTACCATGGGTGGAATTGCGCCAGAGTCAAAGTGTCTGTGATTTTCTCTTATCAAATTAGGGTGTTCACAATTTGTAAGGAAATTTTACTTTGACAAAGCAAACTTCCTTGAACAAAAACCTCAAGCTTTTCATGATGCAAAAATGTTGTCAGAGAAGCATGGATATGAGTAACAAGATGAAAATAAGGCAGCTGATTCTGAATACATCCTAGTCACATCTGGGAAGTGGGTGTAACCGATTCAGGAATCTAGGAGCAGTAGTCCTGATTTGCACTTGTTCTGACCCATGGATGATGAGTTCAGAATTACATGGGGAGACAGATGCAAATGGGTAAGCCTGGAAAACATAACATAACTAATGTCACTGAGCCAGAAACCTTGCAAGATGGTTTATGAGGGACATTTAAAATTATAAATATTAGTTTATATATAACTTTTAAATCCTACCCCAAACTGACAGTTTTATCTGGTTATATATGATAGGCTACATGACACCACAGGTCTTCCTAGTTGAGTGATAGGCTGAAAATTACAATGTCTAGAATTGGCTTCTAAAAAGATCAATGGTTAAAAAAAAAAAAGAGAGAGAGAGAGAGAGAGATGAAAACACCCCTCTTAGGAAAAACTAAAGGAGATACCTGACATTAAAACCAAATGGTTAGGATACCTGGGTGGCTCAGGCAGTTAAGTGTCTGCCTTCGGCTCAGGTCATGAACCCAGAGTCCTGGGATCTAGGCCCATGTCTAGCTCCTGCTCAGTGGGGAGTCTGTTTCTCCCTCTGCCCCGGCCCTGCTTGTGCGCGCCTTCTATTTCTCTCTTTCTCTTTCTCTCCCTGTCTCTCAAATAAATAAACAAAATCTTTAAAAATTTTTAAAAATAAAATAAGTAAAAAAATAAAACTGAATGGTTCTTTTAATGAGAAAAGAATATCTTTTAAAAGATTTTATTTGTTTATTTGACCGAGAGAGACAATCAAGAGAGGGAACACAAGCAGAAGAGGGAGAAGCAGCCTCCCCACAGAGTAGGGAGCCCCATGATGTGGGGCTCTATCCCAGGACTCTGGGATCTTGACCTGAGCCAAAGGCAGGCCCTTAAACGACTGAGCCACCCAGGCACCCCGAGAAAAGAATATTTCTTCTATTTTTTTTTCACTCTAATGAAGTCCAGTTTTATTCCTTTATGAGCCTTATAGTTTCATAAGACCCCCAATCCTGACATGCTTCAGAAAAGTCCAACTGAACCTAGGAAAATGAAAGTGATCACGGAAAGCCTGATAGATTGTTCACAGCATAAACAATACTCCGTTTCCTGTGGGAAAATTGGAATTAGGCAAAAGCATTTAAATCGCAAGCTTGTGTTCAAAACTGAAATCACTCGAGAAGCCCAAATGTTCTGCAGATGCCAGACAAAAACTTCAATAAAAGAGATTTTAAAAAGCAAAATTTACCTCACGCTTCAATCTCCTTCTTCAGTTTTCATTTTCAGCCAGTGGTGCTGGTGCTGACAAGAACCCTGGGAGCTGGTGGGAGTCCCTGGAAAGCAGGGCCAGGGGAGACCGGGGAGGCTCACTTCTGTCACCAGGAGAAAATTAAGTTCAGGATTTGATCTGAGAGTAGTAATCAGTGACTTTACAGACAGGTAAGATATAAAAAGGTTGAACTATACACACATGCACACGCATAGAGGCACGTACTGCTGTTTCAACAGCTGGCGGAGCCAGGAAGCTAGCCCTGAGAAGGAAATGGATCAGGGAGGTGGCCCGAAGTAAGCATACTCAGAGCGCCTGGATTTGACGGTTTCCTCAGGGTTGCAGAGTGTCTGAGAGAAATGCATAGGGGAAGTATCTGAAGCATCCATGTATGGAAGCCTGCTGCTTCTCTGCAGTTTATAAGAATGTCTTCTTGGGGTGCCTGGGTGGCTCAGTGGGTTAAAGCCTCTGCCTGCGGCTCAGGTCATGATCCCAAGTTTCTGGGATCGAGCCCCGCATCGAGCTTTCTGCTCAGCAGGGAGCCTGCTTCCACCCCCGCCCCCTCTGCCTGCCTCTCTGCCTACTTGTGATCTCTGTCTGTCAAATAAATAAATAAAATCTTTAAAAAAAAAAAAAAGAATGTCTTCTAACAATTTTGATCGTGATGAAAAGTCATTGGGTGTGTGAGCGTGTTTGTGTGTGTTCATGTGGAAGAAACCTGAGTTTCCAATGTCCTGGAAAGGGGAAATATATATAAACATTTACTAAAGATAATACTAAAGAATTTCATCAGGCAGAAACAGGGTAGAACTGATGGTTTCTGTCACTTTAATCATTTCTACAACCTCTCAGTATTTTTTTTTTTTTGTATGCTGAGTCACATATATACAAAGAAGGATTAAACAAGAAGCTTGTGTGTGGAGGGGAAGAAACTTTGCCCCAGAAATATGCTCCTGTTCTCTACCCCTGTTATCTGAGGCCCCACTGTGAGATTCTCTCATGGTCTATTTGCTGTAATCAACTCTTTAGGTAAGGGCCCTCCACAAGACAGATACAGATAAAACCACCAAGGCCTTGCTGTGGAGATTATACCTATGCAGAACTGGAAAATACAAAAAAGCCCAGAAGGAAATTAGCATGTCATTTAAGACCCTCCATTTTACTTACAGATGTTTAAGGAGATTTTAAAAATGTGTTTATGTCTTTAAAATATGTTGCCAGCAGATTCCTAGTTTTCTTTGAGAGCTGGTGTTGTTTCATTTTTGGTTTGTGTGGAGGGTAGGAATGTGTGAGAGACCAGGGAGAAAAATGTTTATGTGTGTGGGGTGTCAGGTACGCAAATCTGGACAACATCAAGATTGAGCATAGTAATGCTAGGCTAGCTCTTTTTGGGGATCCAGAACTGCTAATTTTTCCGAGATATTCTCTGAGCTAGTTCGTCCATTTTTTGTATGATTTTATGACTCTGCAAACTAAGGTTGGAATTTTTTTTTTCCTTTCAATGACACATAAAGCCCATAAATCCAATGACTCCCTCAGATCACCTTCCCTTCCTGCCAGGCTTCATTTAATCAAATGACACGTTGCAAAAACACAGGATCAACACAGTTCTTCCATTTGCAGCAGTGGGCCACCAAAAACAAAAGCTCATGTTATTGTATTTTCAATTAGGTATACAGATCCATGATTGAAAATGAATTATTGCTGTTAAAAAACAATTACATAGGCAAGATAATAATAGACATCTAGACTGCCTGGAATCAGGCAAAATTTAGAGAACCGTGGAATCATACCTCAGGAATTATAGGAATTATACCTTCATTTCTTAAATGAACTTATCAGTGAAAGAGATGATTATGGTATCCCAGCTGCTATTAGTGAAGCTATGGAAAACAACATCAGGTACATTGAAAGCAGTGGAAGGACCAAGAGGGTGGTCTACGGAACCAGACTACCGGAGCTTTAAATCTCCAGCTCAGTAATCCACAGCTTTACGAATAAGGCCACAATTTTCAACCACACTCTGTGCTTCCATTGTTCCATTGGGATGGAGAACGCCATCTTATTTAGCTTTAATTATGGAAAGATACATATCACATAAAGTTTACTCTCTTAACTGTATTTATTTATTTATTTATTTATGAGAGAGAGAATGAGAAAGAGAGGAGGGGCAGAGGGAGAGCAAGAGAGAGAATCTCAAGCAGGCTTCATGCCCAGGGCTTGATCTCATGACCCTGAAATCATGATCTGAGCCAAATCCAAGATTCTGACACCTAACCGACTGAGCCACCGAGACACCCCTTAACCATTTTTAAATGTGCAGTTCTGTAGTACGAAGTATATTCACATTCCAATGTAGCCAATGTCTAGAATTTTTTTTAATCTTACAATACTGAAACTCTATACCCATAAAAATATAGTTCTCCAGTTTCCCTTCCCCAAACCTCTGGATGACTCTTCATTCTGTTTCTATGAATTTGACTACTCTAGGTATTTCATGTGAATGGAATCATACAATACTTGTTTTCTTGTGATTGACTTAATTTACTTAGTATAATGTGCTCAAGGTTCATTTATGTTGTAGCATGTGTCAGAATTCTCTTCCTTATTAAAGCTGAATGATATTCCATTACATGTACAAATCCCACTTTGTTTATTGCATTATCCATTGACGAACACTTGGTCTGCTTTTGTCTTTTGCTTGTTATGAATAATGTCACAATAAATATGGGGTGCAAATTTTTCTTTGAAATTCTGTTTTCAATTCTTTCAGATATATACCCAGAAGTAGAATTGCTGGATCATATGATGATAAATATTTAAAAGTTTTTGAGGAGCCACCAGACTATTTGCAGTAATATCTGTACCATTTTACATTTCCACTAGCAATGCACAAGGGTTCTAATATCTCTATGTAGTTCTTCTGATTATTAAATGAGTTAATACAAACAACATGCTTAGAATCAATCCTGGCAATGGCATCTTTCCAAAAAACTTTATTATTATTAACATGCTTGTTAAAAGTTCAGCATTTATTATTACAGAGATACAAATGAGTTATAACCTTGGCATCTGTCCTGTCAGAAGTTTCTAAATAATACCTAATATAATCATAATACCGGCAGCATATAAAATCCAATTATATGAAGCTTAAAGGAAAAAAAATCACCTGAATTTTTGTAATTTTAAGAGAATTCAGGCTTAGCATCAATACAAGAAAAAACAAATTCTAAAAGAACAAATTAGAAGTTGCTTAAGTATTACTTGAAGTCCACATTAGAATTATCTTGTGAGTTTACACATCCTAGGTTTATAAGGGAATGGTGATGTTACGTGCTGTAAACATGGGCCATGCTGTCGGCACAGCAAAGAGAAAGGTGTGTCAATTACTTTAGTCTGTTGTGTCAAATACATGAGAAGAAAAGAGTACCGGTAAAGAAACTTTCCATATAATAATTAGACTTTTGTTATTCTTGTTTGTATGTTTGTTTTCATTAAAAGTGTACAAACTAATAAGCGTGTGTACATTCACCCTGATGTAATGAGGTTTTGTACAGAAACCAGACTCTGAGTGGGAGTTTTCATCAAAACCACATGCACAGGGTGCCTGGGTGGCTCAGTGGGTTAAGCCTCTGCCTTTGGCTCAGGTCTTGATCTCAGGGTCCTGGGATCGAGCACCGCATTGGGTGCTCTGCTCAGCAGGGAGACTGCTTTCCCCTCTCTCTCTGCCTGCCTCTCTGCCTACTTGTGATCTCTCTCTGTCAAACAAGATAAATAAATAAATATTAAAAAAAAAAACACATGTACACAGCACCAACATCCACTGCATGCCCTACTTCTCATGGTTGCTCTATAATGACAAAACCGTTGACACTATACGGCACTGATGTTCATCTGGTAAGGTTTCTGTATTTGGGCTGAATTCTCAGTTGTTTGGTTTTGTTTCTACACACAAAAATAATGTTCCAACAAAGAACAGTACATTGATTTGTCTTTACAAAGCATGTTTATTGAACTTTTATTTATTTTTATTTATTTTTTAAAGAATAAAATCTCAATCAACTGCTACAATGCAAATCTAAATTTTTTTGTTTGGTTATTTTGTATGAGAAAAATTACTGCAAAACAAATCAAATTACTCATTTGGAAGGAAACTGTGGAAACTAGGAGAAGTTTCAGATTAAATATAGAATAAAATAAATCATTTGCCTAGGGTGCTACAAATACTGGGAAACAAATCAGCTTCAGAAAACAACTTATGACATCCAAGTCATGTGGGCTTAAGTAATAGAGATGGTAGAGAGATTAAGAAAGGTTTGTGAAAAGATTCACAATGAATGTATTCCTTTTTCCTTGAAATTGGTCCTGTGTGCACATCAACCATTCTAAACAGAAGTGTTTGAGTTTAGATTCTTTCAGTGCCACTGCCCAATAAAATAAGTAAATAAGTAAATTCTATGAGGTGTTATAAATATTAGGAAATTCGTTTATGGCAGGTGGAAAGAAAAAAATTTGAGAGGCACTTAATATTGTATAATATTTGCTTTTTTCTATTAATGGAAATAATATTTGCATATTGCAAAAGAATTCTAGAAGATACAGAAAATATGGTCTTAACTTTGTTCTAAATTTCACTTACAGAAACAATCACTATTAATATTGGGGTATTTAAAGACTATTCTAAAAACCTAAGGATTTTAGAATAGTTTTAAATGGCCCCCCAAAAATGAAATTATTTTATGCATAACAGGTTAAGCTGAATTTAATTTTTTTTTTTTTTTTTTTTGAAAGAGAGACACAGGTCTCCATCTCAGGATCATGACCTGAGCTGAAATCAAGAGTGAGTTTCTTAACTGAGCCATCCAGGCGCCCCTAGTTTTACTATTAAGAAAAATTATTTCCTCAGAAACATTTTTGGAAGCAGAATTGTTTTTTTTGTTTTGTTTTGTTTTGTTTTTTTTTTTAAAGATTTTATTTATTTGGCAGAGAGAGAGAAAGATCACAAGTAGGCAGAGGATGGAGGGGGAAGCAGGCTCCCTGCTGAGCAGAGATTTCCCAATGTGGGATCCCAGTACCCTGAGATCATGACCTGAAGGCAGAGGCTTCTGGAAGAAGCTTCAGAGGCTTCAGAAGGCAGAAGGTGCCCACTGAGCCACCCACGCACCCCTGGAGGCAGGATTATTAAATCAAAGGTATGTACTTTGCAAAGTTCATACTAATTTAAATACTCATTGGCAGAATACCAATGCACCTTTTGTCCATCTTAGTGACCAACATTTAAAATGGCAAAACTTTACAGGATTGTATAATCTTGTAGGCAAAAATCGTAAGTCATCTTGTTGTTTTGTTGGCATTTCCTTACTTATATCAGAGTTGACTTTCTTTTTTTAGGCTATCCTGATTTAATGTTGTTTTTAAGGGGGTAAGCAAACTTATTAATTTTTTCCTATTTTTCTACTAAAATATATATATTCTAATCATTTTAAGATCTCTTTATATATTAAGGACAGTAATCATTTTTCTTCCATAAATAGAACAAATATTTCCCAAACTTGTCATTTTAATTCTATTTCTTTTCTTGACAGGAATTGTGGCATGCAATTTACCTTTGCATAATACCTTAGTGTTTATTAATATATTGCAGTTTTTAATCTCATATAATATAAGAAGGTAAGTGCCTTGAGGACAAAGAATATGTCATGCTTTTAAAAATTGCATATGCAAAGCGATTACAAAGAAATGTTGAATTCATGCATGCTTTTTATATCACCATTGGTAAGGAAAAAAACCTTTTTTAAAAAATTATTTATTTGTTTGTTTGTTTGTTTATGGAAAAGAGTCTCTAATTTGTAGCCACACATGCTTATAATGACTGCAGTGGATGTTTTTCTTTACTGCATATTTTTAAAAAAATAATATTCTCAAATTGTGAACCTAGTAATACTGAATAACTGTCATAAATTTTTAAATTTTTTTGAAGATTTTATTTATTCATTTGAGAGAGAGAGTGCCCAAGCATAAGCAAGGGGAAGGGGCAGAAGGAGCGGTTGAGAAGCAGACTCCCTGCTGAGCAGGAAGCCCCCCAGGTGTCATAGGTTTAAATCCAGGACCCTGAGTTTATAACTTGGGCCCAAAGCAGATGCTAAACTGACTGAGCCACCTAGGTGTCCTAAATTTTTTAAGGAGCAAGCTCAAAAATGGGAAGTGAGAGGAAATGTTAGAACTGGAAATGCTGGGGCACCTGGGTGGCTCAGTGGGTTAAGCCTCTGCTTTCAGCTCAGGTCATAATCTCAGAGTCCTGGAATCGAGCCCCGCATCGGGCTCTCTGCTCAGCGGGGAGCCTGCTTGCCTCTCTCTCTCTGCCTGCATACTTGTGATCTCTCTCTCTCTCTCTCTGTGAAATAAATAAAATCTTAAAAAAAAAAAAAAGAATTGGAAATGCTATTTTTGTGATCCTTAACTCAGATTATGTTGTTTTTCCTAGTTTCCTTTTAAATTTTGACCACTTTTGTTTTTATTTTCCTGATATGAGTGCAGTTTAATATTCTAATATCTATCCATGTTCCTCAATTTCTTTGTTTTTATACCAGTGGTTTCTACACATATATTTTTCTCAATTACCCCTCTTACAAATGCGTGAATCAAAAGAAGCCAATCTTTTGTGCAATTTATGCTTCCCTGTAAATTCTTGGGCATAGAGCCATTGTTTTCCTTCCATGATAGAAATAATTATAAGAGTCACTTCCTTAAAATTCCTTGTGTCATCATAGTCAAAAGCCTGAGAAGGCAGGTATTAGGATGGAGGTGAATCTACTTCCCTCTCTGAAGGCAGGTTACACTGACATGTGTCACCAAAATGCTTTCTCCTCACTTCCCTCTTCAGAACTGGAGAAGTCCCTCATCTGAATATTGACATCCCTGTATACCTTAGTCATCTTTAATGAACAAGAAGAATGATAGCAGTGAAGGGTCATTATTGGATAAGAAATATCCACAAGAAATAAACATTATTAACATTGCAAACTAAGTGGAAATATCCAAAAGTAGGTTGACAGAATCTGAATCTTCTTTCTTTAGATGTCTTCAAAAGCAAGGGCATCCACTTGTCTAACACCAGTTCAAAGTTCTTTGATGATAGCAAAACCTGGAGTTATTCCTCTTCTTAAACTAATTGTCTTTCAAGGTCGTACTTAGGGACACCAGGTTGAGAAATGCAGTATGAATGACCTGGAACTGTAGAGTGCACAGCATACACAACTGTACTTGCTGGTGCTATACACTAGCACTAATCCCAACCTTTAGAATGGACTTGTTAAATGTCTTGATGAATGAAAGGCTTTTATATTTATGTTAATAACCATAGTTTGATGATATATTAATAGAAATTTTTAGTCCTAAATACAGGAAGTAGATTAATATTTTTTAGACAATTGTGTTTAGTAAATACTAGCATATAATTAATCTCACAATTATTTTTACCTCTAATTGTTAATTTGGCCCAAAGTCCAAGTGATTAGCCTTCAATGAGAACATAGTACAGTGATGAGATCATGAACTTCTGTATCTGAAAGGTAAACGAGTTCAAATTCTTCCACTTACTTGTCGCTTATTGGCTAAACTCTACTAAAACCAAAATGAGCACGGAAGTAAATTCTCATATATAACTGCTACCAATCATATATATTGTATTCTTCCTCAAGAAGGGATGTTTTCTGGTTAGGCAAGACAAGGTTCTTGGGGCTGTGTGTGTGGATATGTATCCTTTATTTTTTCTTGTTTCTTTCTCATTGTTAGTAAAAGTGATTTTACAGAACAATAGAGTGTGAATATCTCAGCACCAAAAGTTGCAATCTTGGGTGTTACAGCAGTATTGACTTTTTTAGTTGCCAGAGAAAATCCCAGTTTGACAGCTGTGATTTTTGTATATCACCCTGGCCTTCTCTTGCCCCCTGAGAGGGAAATAAGAAAACTTCCTAACTGATGTCTGGTCTTCTTCCCATTTAACCAAAACCCCCACACTCCTCCCCGACCCCAACACACACACTCCCTTTCTGGGCAGAAAGGGAGGATAAAACAGATGCTTTCCTAGGAACAAGGCCAACACACACACAGTCTGACTCACAAACACGCAAGGAGCGTAATCCTGCTCTTGTTCGTCCTAATGTTAAAGGGCTTGATTCAAAGACCTTCCCTCCTCTTATCCCAAGTAAATGAAGAAGCAAGTAAAAATACAGGTTGACTCTTTCTTTCCTTTAGCAGACCTGGGAAAGATGAGCAGCTGCCTCCACTGTCCATACTTCTGCCTGTGGTTTCCATTTCCTGGGAAAGAAACAACAAAAGGTCCCTGAAGGAAGTGAGTTTTTGGCCTGAGACCTTATAGCTAGCTCAGCAAAACATGGAAATGATATGTTATGTTAACATTTAATTTGCACTTTAATATCTCAACCTTTGCCCCATGACTTCTCCCTCTCTGATCTCTAAAACTTTGTAGACACCTGCCCCATATCAGAATTCCGTCTATCCAAGGCCTCAGAAAATGTGTGGTTGGGCAAGATTTCCTACTGAAGATGTTGCTTGGTATAAGTTTTTAAAAAAATGGGTATTTAATAACTTGTGTTTCTGATTAAGTAGGTTTTTGGACATACATCAACAACTGAGTCAAAAGTACTATATAACCAATTTTTAAAGATATTTTCAGAAATTATAATCTCATCGCTGAACAAGTTCTTAGAATAGTTTTCTGCTATCTCTTAATCACCTACATTCTAGATTTTTTAGTCAAATTGCTTTTGCAAATAATTGCCATCATTTACTGCTTTAGAAAAAGTTGTATTCTTAATGCTTTTAGGAATTTTAGCTCATAACTCAATGAGGTAAACATATCAAAGAGTAACTAGTCTAAGATGTTTTCTTTATGACTATTTGAAATATAAAACAAATGGTTGTTTTTATTTTACCTTCATGAAATAAGATGTGTTTTTTCTTTAAAAAAGTGTAATAATAAAATTTTCATTTTGCTTTTGGTAAACTCAAGGTGTTACTATATCTTATAGTTATTGGCCTTTCCAAAGTTCAGATTCATTTGTTAACTGTGAGGACTTTTATGGTTTTGTATATTTCTAAATAAAGAAAGAACTTAATGTCATGTCACTTGACTACAGTATATGAATTGATGTAGCAGTTTGAATATACACCCTATAAATATCTCACTGTTAGAAAATAATAAAGAAATTTAACCAGGAAGTAAACAAAATAGTGATTCAAACTTCTATAAATATATATGACTCATGTATTTGATATTCCTGGTATTATTTTTAACTTTTCCTAAAGAACTGTAACTCTCTGAGACAGACTGACTATACTGAAAATCTATAAGGGGTAAAGGTGAAGAAAGTATAGAATGTGTATTATAACTCACACCCTCACCTCACTCACATTGTCTGTGTGTCTTTTGTCTGGGATATAATCTGTTTTGTTGTGTCATGACTGCATTTTTTTTTTTAAGATTTTATTTATTTATGTGACAGATAGAGATCACAAGTAGGCAGAGAGACAGGCAGAGAGAGAGGAGGAGGCAGGCTCCCTGCTGAGCAGAGAGCCCAATGTAGGGCTCAATTCCAGGACTCTGGAATCATGACCTGAGCTGAAGGCAGAGGCTTTGACCCACTGAACCACCCCCAAGTGCCCCTGACTGCATTTTTAAATCCACTTCACTGGTGCACCTGGGTGGCACAGTTGGTTAAGCTTTGGACTCTTGATTTCAGGTCAGGTCATGATCTCAGGGTTGTGGGCTTGGGCCCCATGTCAGGCTCCATGTTCAGTGGGGAGTCTGCTTGAGATTTCTCCCCCTCTGCCTCTTCCCCTGCTCTCTGTCACAAATAAATAAAATAAATCTTAAAAAATTTAAAAAAAAAAATCCCGTTCACTATCTGGTCTGCACCATTTTCAGCCAGTTAAGATAGATATTTAAAGCTGAAGGTCAGAACTAAAGGTTTAACCTGGTCTTTGTCACTTTGTTATCAGGATGGCCTGAGAAATATTCCTTAATTTGTCTAGTGCCAATTTTTTAAGTTATAAAGCACTAACTTTGGTCAGAATGAAGTAGGATTGTGTAGCAAAACAGAATTGCCTAGGTTCAAATACCATTTCTACTGTTGGGCATTAGGGAAGCTACATACTATTGCTATATTTCAGTCCTGTCTTATATAAAAAGGGGACAATACTGTACTAAATTCATAAAGACAATGTGCAAATTTCAAAAAGTGTGAAGTGCTTCATACCATGTTCCAATGGTAGGCTCCACTAAGCAAGTATGAACTTGTATCATCATTCTTCCTGCATTCACTTTTCAATTCAATAGCAGGATGGGCCGGAGCAATGGATATGACTTATGAGCAGTGACTAGAGTGGAATGAGCTCTTTCACTGGATTTTTAATAAGCTAGAGGCAGTTCTGCTCAGAGTTTTGTCCACAACCGGAATAATTTCATTCCCATGGAATTGCCATCCACAGCTGGCTTCCCTCTCAACTCTGTTAAATCTACTTTGCTTTAGAGGGTAGTCCCTAGAAATTATGTTTGGGGTTTTCCATTTCATTGTTTCAGGAGTCCATCAGGATACTCAGCATTGCTACTATGAACTGATATGTGCCATTACAGTGTCAGTGCATGTCTGCATTCTTTCCCCTCTCTACCTAGTCTTCTTTGAATAGCCCAACCCCCAAAACTCAGACACTATATGCATCCACTCCTCTCTACACTGTTCACATTTGCTCTAACCACATTTGCTCTCAGGAATTTCAAAGCCCACATAGTGCTTTGGACATAGAAACACGTACTACAGACACAGTCAAAAAATTGTAACTTCTGTTTCATTCAGAACTTGCTTTCCAAAGCAAAGCACACCATGGATTGCTCAATTAAAATAAGGTTTTGATTTCTCAGGTCTTATATTCAAATCTTTAGCAGATTTCTACAAAGGTAATGTAAGTGGAGAATGCATATTCGTGCAAATTATTTGACTGTCAGAACCATACTGGCACAGATGTTACTCTTTTTTGACGTTGCCTTTTTTGACATTGCCAGAGTGTTTACAGTCTGAGAGTGAAACAGAACATATGGCTTCATATTTATCAGCAAGAATTCATAATAAAGTTTGCTTAATACAAAACAGTTTCTTTTCTTTTCCCAATTTCACTCCAGCTAAATACTAATAGAGTCCGGTTTCATGGGCACATTTAAAATATATTTATATATATTATTTATTTATTTATTTGAGGGCAAGCAAGCACAGGAGTGGAGGGGAGGGACAGAAAGAGGAGGAGAAGGAGACTTCCTATTGGGCAGGGAGCCCCACTTGGGGCTGGATCCAATCCCAGGGCCTCAGGACTCATGACCTGAGCCAAAGGTACATGTTTAACCAACTGAGCCATCCAGGTGCCCCTCATGGGCACATTTTTGGGAGTGCTGCTTTCAATTAAAACCGCCACACTCTATCACTAAACCCCACAGTGCCAAAGCCAATGCTGCTTCAAATTGCATTTTTTAATTTTTATGTGGTCCTTTAAAAAAAAAGAAGGTTTTTTTGGCAAAGAATGCATAAAATCTTTTATTTTGTGCCATTATGTAGTAAGCTCTGGTCACCAGGAGTTGTTAGAAATCAGAAGGAAAGAATGAAAACACAAAACAGAATTTTTAGCAGTAGCAAACAAATATTCAAAAAAAGATCTCTCCAGGATAAAATAGAATTTATCACAACAAATATTGAACAACTAATGAGATTAGGGAAACCCCACAGTGAAAGATGCCTCTTTCTGGTAAGACTGTGAATTGATGATATTATAATACTGCATTAGAATTTGTTACCATAAGCCTGCCTTCATGTGAGTCTGTGATCAAATGTGCATTATTTCCATAGACCTGCAAAATAAAGCCTGGCTATTAAAGCTGCAATAAAATGATTCCAGGTTAGTAGTAGCCACTGATGCCTAATGCAAATATTAATGCAAATACAAATATTCTCTAAAGAATACTGTCTTAAATATAGGTCTCTCATATCGGACAGGAGTCTAATATGTGAAGCTCACCCAATTATTACCTCACAATAAAACTGCATAGTTTAGGAGGAAATAATCCACTACAAAAAAAGAGATTGTAGAAACAAAGATGATGGATTTAAGTCTTTTAACATGTGAAGTATTGGTTTTATCAGATAGTTTAAATTAGTTATGATAAAATATTTTAAGAAATAAGATATCAATAAAAATTAAACTATTAAAATGACTATACAGCTGCAAGAAAACACTGAAAGACAATTTTAAAAATTAAAATCATAGAAATAAAAAATTCAGTAGATGGTCATACAACAAAACAGTACAACTGAACAATACTAAAAAACTGAATTAGTCCTTAAAAAGAAAGACAGCAAGAGAGAATATGAAAGGAGTAAGAAGATAGAGATGTAGAAAACAAGATAAGATAGGAAATTCTAACATATGTGTAATTAAAGTTCCAGCAGGAGAGAATAGAAAGAATAGGGAAGTTAAGTTATTTAAAGAAATGATGGATGAGTGGCGCCTGGGTGGCTCAGTTGGTTAACCGGCTGCCTTCGGCTCAGATCATGATCCCAGAGTCCTGGGATCGAGCCCCGCATCGGGCTCTCTGCTCAGCAGGGAGCCTGCTTCCCCTTCTCTCTCTCTGCCTGCCTCTCTACCTACTTGTGATCTCCGTCTGTCAAATAAATAAAAAATAAAATCTTAAAAAAAAAAAAAAAGAAACGATGGCTGAGAATTTCCAGAACGTATGAAATATGTGGCATTCTGGGCTCAAGATATACAACATGTTGCAAACACGATACATATTTTTTAAAAATCCAGTTATGAAGCTGCAAAATCAAAATGAAGGAACTATCTTAAAAACAAGGAAAAACATGAACCATAAAGGAATAACAATTGGACTGCTGATCAAATTCACAAGCAGTGATTCAGGGTCAATAAAATAACGTACTGATGTGTTGTGGAAAAATATCTGTGCAATTTGAGTTGTGTGTAGCAAAATATCTATATATATTTTAACAGCAAGGCTAAATTAAAGACATTTTATGCCTTTAATGAAAAGCTAAGAGTTTACCACCAGTGGAACTTCACTACAAGAAAAGTTAAAAAATAAAATTCAAGAAGAAAGAAAGCAATCCTGGTAGGAAGTTCTGAGGATCAAGATGGAATGGTGAGGGATGCCTGGCGGTTCAGTTAGTTAAGCGTCTGGCTTCTGCTTGGTCATGATCCCAGGTTTCTTGGATGGAGCTCCCCATGGGGCTCACTGGTCAACAGAGAGCGTGCTTTCCCCTCTTCCTGCTGCTCCCCCTGCTTGTGCTCTCTCTCTCTCTGACAAACAAATAAATAAAAATCTTTTAAAAAAAATGCTGAGAAAGCATGATGGTAATTATGAACAAATTATAATTGTATAAAACTAAAACAACCTGGGAATTATAGGATTAATAATATATGGCAAAACTTACATATATATAAGAGGGGCGCCTGGGTGGCTCAGTGGATTAAAGCCTCTGCCTTCAGCTCAGGTCCTGATCCCAGAGTCCTGGGATCGAGCCTGGCACCGGGCTCTCTGCTCATCAAGGTGCCTGCTTTCCACCACCTCTCCCGCCTGCCTCTCTGCCAACTTGTGATCTCTATCTGTCAAATAAATAAAAAAATCTTAAAAAAAAAACCTTAAATATATGACAAAATCAGCATATTAGTTGAAGAGATGCATGGATTGTTACATAGGATTCTAAGTTCCTTTTATTAATTAGAAGGGAAATGTCAAGATTTTGATTATTTTTAAATCTTGTTAATTATCCATGAAAAATTTTGAGAGGAGTTACTAAACTAATAATAATGATAATAAAGCATATAACTTCCAAACAAGTAGAAGTGGAAGCATGAATAGGTAAAAATCAATCCAAAAGAAAGAAGAAGTCAGAAAAAAGGTGAAAGTGGACAGAAGGAAAATGAGAAAGAGAATAAATTTAAGTATAAAATAAAATGGCAGAAATAAATCCAAAGATATCTGCAATTGTAATAAACAAGGGGTTAAATTTACCATCAAGATACAGATGACTAGATCAGGAAAAAAATTGCAGCAAAAGTTTTTTTTTACAAGAAAATATATAAAGCATAAAGAAGAGTAAGACTAAAAATAAAAGGATATTAAAGATAGACCTGCAAAATACTAATCAGAAAAAAAATTATTAGGCACATTAAGATCAATTACAACAGACTTGAAGCCACAAACCAATTCTTAAGAAAAGCAAGTCATTGAAAAGTGATATAAATTTTGTTCTAAAACTGCAAGCTACTGGACACAGACCTTACACCTTTTACAAAAATTAACTCAAAACGGATCACAGACCTAAATGTAAAATGAAAAGCTATAACTTCCTAGAACATAACATAGGAATAAAATCTAGATGACCTTAGGTATGGTGACAATTATTTAGGTATGACACCAAAGGCACAGTCCATGCAAGAAAGAATTGATAAACTAGAATTCATTAGAACTAAAAGATTTTTTGGTCTTTGAAATACACTGTCAAAAGAATGAAGAGACAAGCCACAAAGTGGAAGAAGATATCTGCAAAAGACATATCTGATTAAGGACTAATTTCCAAAATGAACCAAAAAAACTCTTAAAAATAAGTAAACAAACAACCCAATTAAAAGGGTCCAAAGACCTTAGCATGCACGTCAGCAAAGAAATTACACAGATGGCAAATAAGCATATGAAAAGACTCTCCACATCATATGTCATCATGGAAACGCAAATTAAAATATCAGTGAGATACCACTAAAAAAACCTAGTAGAATGACCAAAATCTGGAATCCTGACAACATCAAACCCTGGCAAAAGGAATTCTCATTCATTGCTGGTGAGAATGCAAAATGGCACATCATCTGCAGAAGGCAATTTGGCAGTTACTTCTTTTTTTTTTTTTTTAAGATTTTATTTATTTATTTGACAGAAAGAGATCACAAGTAAGCAGAGAAGCAGGCAGAGAGAGAGGAGGAAGCAGGCTAGGCTCCCCACTGAGCAGAGAACCCGATGTGGGGCTTGATCCCAGGACCCTGAGATCATGACGTGAGCCGAAGGCAGAGGCTTTAACCCACTGAGCCACCCAGGCGCCCCATGGGCATTTACTTCTAAAACTAAACACACTCTTATCATCTGATCCAACAATCACACTCTGTGGCATTTTCCAAAAAAAAGCTGAATATTTATATCCACATGAAAATGTGCGCAGGGATGTTTATCACAGCTTTATTCATAATGACCAAAAGTTGGAAACAGCTAAGATATCTTATGGTAGGTGAATGGATAATTAAACTCCAGACAATGAAGTATTATTCAGCACTCAAAAGAAATGGACTAGCAAGCCATAACAAGACATGGAGGAAAACTAATTGCTTACTACTAAGTGAAGGAAGGTAACGGGAAAAGGCTATCTACTCTATGATTCGGATTTTATGACATTCTGAAGATGGCAAAATTATTGAGACTGTAAAAAGATTGATTTTTGGCAGAGCTTAGTAGGGAAGAGGGGATGAATAGGCAAAATGGGATTTTTAGGACAGTAAAACTATTCTGTGTGAGAATGGTAGATAATTAATATGTTTATGTATAATTACAGACACAAATTATATACATGTTTCATATATTTTATATGTAAATATTATACCAAGCTTATATATAAAATATCCATTTTTGTTAGGTTAAAAATAAATCTGGCTGTGACAATATTGGTTAAAATTTTTCAGGGATTCCCCCATACATTTTGGTTAAAGTTATAAACTCTTATATTTTCACAAAGACTTTCTTAAAGTCCTTGCTTGAGATTAAAAAAAAAAAAATTAATGTTTGGGGTGCCTGGGTGGCTCAGTGGGTTAAAGCCTCTGCCTTCAGCTCAGGTCATGATCTCGGGGTCCTGGGATGGAGCCCCACAGAGGGCTCTCTGCTCAGCAGGGAGCCTGCTTCCTCCTCTCTCTCTCTGCCTGCCTGTCTGCCTACTTGTCATCTCTGTCAAATAAATAAATAAAATCTTTAAAAAAATTTTAATGTTTTTCCTCTTTCTTTGGCATGGTATTTATGGTTTTTTTTTTCCACTTTGAAAAATAAAAATACTAATGGACAGGATTCATTAGTCTAGTTGATTTTGGCTTAAACTGTTCAAGGAATCACATGTAATTCTCTTGCTAAAAAGATTTAGAGAGAAATACCGATTTTTCATATTAAAAATGTTTATCTTGGAATTGGAAGCAATGGAAGGTTAAGTTTCTTTACCTCTTTGGATGCAGTGGCCTTGTAGTAAAGAGACCACATGTATAAAATAGAATTCTCTCTTTTATTCTCTCATTCTCTCTCTCTCTCCTTCCTCTTTTCCTCCTCCTTCTCTCCCTGTCTTACTATCTTTAAAACTATTTTAATGACTTCTTCCTTTGTTTTCTTTAACATTTAATATGAAAGCTCTGGTCCATATCTATTATTGTTTTGATTAGAGATTCTAATAATTCTCTCCACATCTTCCTGGTCCCTATCTTTTGGCATATAGACCAGTGATAGTTAATGTTTAGAAAGTTCTAATTTATAAAATTCTAAGAAAAATGTCCCCTCTTTCTCCCTAGAGACAAAAACAATGTTGGCAGGCAATGTATACTCTGTCTCTCACAGCTGAAAGAAATACCATATCAGAATTTCTGAGATATTTCATGTCTGAACAAGATAATTAGACACTTAATATGTAGTCTCATATCTCTCTTTGACCTATTCATTTGTAAGCTCCACAAAGAAAAAAGCCATGTGCTCTGTATTTTTTTTTTTTGTTTTTTTGTTTGTTTCTAACATTGATTAGTGTAGTGATAGAAACATAGATTCATATGTTCATTACTTGGTTGATGGAAACCAGTGAAAACGAAGTATAAGAAAGTGTGGATTAGAGAAACAGTCCCTTTTAATGATCCCTTAAGAATTCTCTTTATTTTTTTTAAAGAGTTTATTTATTTGACAGAGATCACAAGTAGGCAGAGAATCAGGCAGAGAGAGAGGAAGGGAAGCAGGCTCCCCGCTGAGCAGAGAGCCCCATGAGGGGCTTGATCCCAGGACCTCAGGATCATGACCTGAGCCGAAGGCAGAGGCTTTAACCCACTGAGCCCCCCAGGTACCCCAAGAATTCTCTTTATTTTTATAGTTTTAATTTTTCAAAATGTTGATGTTCTTTTTTTTTTTAAGATTTTTAAAAAATATTTTATTTATTTATTTGACAGAGAGAGATCACAAGTAGGCAGAGAGGCAGGCAGAAAGACAGGGAAGCAGGCTCCCCGCTGAAAGAGAACCCAATGCGGGGCTCGATCACAGGACCCTGAGACCATGACCTGAGCTGAAGGCAGAGGCTTAACCCTCTGAGCCACGTAGTTGCCCCTAAATGTTGATGTTCTGAATAGAATATGCATGAATTCGAATCATACATATTTTTATTCATATTCTTCTTCCCTAGGAGAACTCCAATTTCTTCCATTCTTTCTTCAGGCTTTCTATAAGCAATAAAGCTTCTAAGATATTACCTAGGTTGGTACCCCCCCCACACACATTATTATAACATTATATAAAATAATAATATGGTATCATAATGTTATAATTAATATAATAATTAACATATTATAACATAATCTTATAATATTATATAATTACTTTATTATAATATAATGAATTTATGAAATACTTTTCACACTTTTTAAAATTATGTAATCAGCCAGGATAGGTCTATTCATAATTATGTATCAGTAGGTTATTAGTTTGCTAAATTAATATCATAAGAAAAGTGATTACACATCATTCACTGCAACATAAAAGCAACAACCTACAATTTTAATCTTAAATATCTGCTCTTTTTCATTTTATTTTGAAAAGTTGTCACATAGTTCTGTCTAGAGTAGTATCACAGCAACTGTCTCAATTGTTTTAGGTGAATATAAGGTTCTCAAGGTATAATTATCATATTTCCTAATAGAGCTTATGAACATTCCAAGTTCAATCATTCAACTACTAATCTCAGTAAATTGAGATCTCCTCTCTTCAAATTAGAAGTATTGATGGTTATTATAAAACTAGAATAGTTGAAAGTTGTAAAAGACCTGGTTGATAAAATCATAAGAGATTATAATAGTTATGAATAAAAAGGTGTGCCAGTCATAATTATTAAGAATATCTATAAGGTGAAGAAAAGTGAGGACACTTCAAGATCTAAGTAAGTCAAAATAGGAAATAAATATGGATAAAAAAAGTTTGAAAACTCGGTTTGTAGCATTTAATACAGATTCTTTTATTATTAAATCTCTACTGTGTGTACATATCATAGTCAAGATTTTAAACTTCAGTTTATTATTTTGTCTTTAAGAATAGTAAGAACATTGTGGAAAGTGATTAAAATTGTACAGACAGTGTTGGTTTTTCATATGCAGCTTTTGAAATTCTTTGAATATTCTATTACAAAGCACGAATATTAGTAAGTACAGAATATTAACATATAGAATTTTTGTCATTAGATGTTCAAAGGAATTTTTTTTTTTTTTTTGTAATTTAAGTGCCTGCTAAAGGAGTTGGAGAAAGAACAGGATTTCTTAAATTTCCGAACGAAACCGTAGTGTAGACCCTTTCATTTTCTTTTCATAATCTTCTTCAAATCTTTCATATTGGGCTACAGTGAACTGATTTTTCCAATCTCCTGAAATGCCTGAAAAGAAAGATAAAATGGTACATTTGAGACTACTATCAAATTTCCTTCTTAGATCAGTTTTTGTTTGAATTGCCACACGTGTATTTTTAATCCTTTAACTTTTTCGTATCTGCTCCATAACTCCATTCTCACTCCCAAACTCCTGGTCCTTCTTAGTTTTCAAAAAAAACAAAAACAAAACAAAAACAAAAAAACACACAAACAAACAAGGATTTGTCCAGTATCTTATATAAATAAGTAATTCTTTCAATATTTCAAGAAATATCACTGGGAGAAAATCCAGTGTTCCAAAATCTTTATTCTTTGGCCTTAATAGCATTGTTAACAAAAAATAGAGAATTTTTCAGTCCTTTTAAGACTGTATTTTTCCAATATCAAGTGGTAATTTATGAAAAAAATTTCTATGATCAAGTAAGATTTAAAAATCACTGGGTTAAATATAATTAAACATATGTATTATTACAGGATTGTTCAATTTTCTTAAGGATTTTAAAAATTTATTTGACAGAGGGATACATAGCAAGAGAGGGAACACAAGCAAGGGGAGTGGGAGAGGGAGAAGCAGGCTTCCATGCTTCCAGAAGAGGAGGGAACCTTATGTAGGGCTTGATCCCGGGACCCTGGGATCATGACCTGAACCAAAGGCAGACACTTAACAACTGAGCCACTCAGGATTGCTCAATTTTCAAAAGACTAACCGTATCTTAAAACCTTGAAGGAAAGACAGAGAGCATAGCATTTGCAAAGAATATCTGATAATTCACAGACCTGTATCTCTAGGGCAAATAATATATTATATGTTAATAAAAATAATTTAAACAAACAGACAAAAAACAATGCCTTTTCTCACAGGTATTGAAGAAGACATTTGCAAGCCAAGTTTTAGGAGGGAGAAAAAAGGGCAGTGAAGAAAACATGCCAAAATAGCTTTATTAATCCACTCCAGGATTTCTCAACTTTGGCATTTTATTATTTATTTATTTATTTATTTATTTATTTATAAATTTTTCCACGATTGACATTCAAAGCTAGACCACTGGCTGGGCAGATGTGAGATTGCCCTGTGCATTATAGTGTGTTTAGCAGTATCCTAGGCCTAGTCACATTAGCTGCTTATAGCACAGCCTCAGTCATGACTTTCAAAAATGTCTTTGGATGTTGCCAGACATTCCCTGGGAAGCAAAATCATACCTATTTGAGATCTAGATATTCCTAGAAAGACTTACCCACGGCCTACTTTCTAACTTTCTAAAAATTATAAAAAAAAAAAAAATCTCTGGGATTCATGAAGACACATCATAATTCATGAAATTACCCTTAATTGTCCCTATATAAGCTGTCACCAAAATAATTGTTTCTCCAAAGCTGTCTTAGATTATATTAATAATTATTTACTCTGAACTGTAAGATTTTACACCACTGACATGTGTTGTGTGATTCCTCTTCCCCTCGTTAACTTTGGCTTGGATTTTGAATATGTTTGACTAATGGAATTTGAATATGTGCAATATTCATCACATCTAAACAGAAACTCTAAAGACATTGCAAGTTTCCAACATCTCTCCTGCTCTTCTTGTCTACTATGATCTTGGGCATGTCCCACAAATGGGTAGCTTTTTCAGCCTATGTTTCAGGAAGAGAAGACATACGAGGCTGAGACCATGAAAGTCAAGTAAAACTGATCAGAATCAAAAAGAATTAGCAAAACTCCAGCAGCTGCTGGTGGCCAGAATTCAACAACATTAATCAAAAAATAAAACTTATGGTTGTGAGCCACTGAGATTCTTGGAGTTACTGTGTTTTTGTTTCTGTTTTTCAAATATTTCATTTATTTATTTGAGTGAGAGAGAGAATGAGAGAGCATAAGTAGAGGGAGGGTTACAGGGAGAGGGAGAAGCAAGCTCCCCGCCATGCAGAAAGCCCACAACCCCTGGGATCAGGACCTGAGTTGAAGGCAGACTCTTAACTGACTGAGCCACCCAGGTGCCCCTTGGAGTTGTTTGTTTTATAGCAAAACTAATACATACACAACTAACAGAATCTCTCCTTTCTTTCTCTTTTTCTCTCTCTCTTACACACACACACAATTCAATTCAACACATCTTTATTAAGGAACTATTTTTTGCAAGATCCTAACTATACACTGAGATACAATGATTTACCATATGATTTATCAATAACTTATCATAACAAGAACCTCTAGGAATTGCCACTTTTCATTATTCATTTGATATGCTTAACATCATTTAAGCTGGCTACCCATCACAGTAAAAATTTTAAGGAATATGAAGAATATCTAGAGAGTTCAGACAAATAAACTCTTTGCCAAGAATGCCAAGACTCTTGCTTATCAGTGCATAGGCTCTTGACTAAACATTTCTCATTAGAAGGTTTGCCATACATGTTGTGCTTACAGAAATTATAGTTTATTTGCCACAAATTATTTCACCTAAGATTTTTTTTGTTCCTATTTCTTTTTTTTCTTGCCAGCATACTCAACCTTTTTCCATTTCCTATAATATTGTTCTTTATTTCCTACCTACACCCTCCATGACTGTAATTAGCAAGCTGTATAGAAACTGGTATACGATTTCTCACCCTTTCTCATGAAGGGAGATACAGAATGATCCATATCAAAATCTGGTACAGTGCTATAATTTGTACTTGGATTCTGCTTCATCACATCAAAGGAGCTATGATAGAGGATTTTATCCATGGTTTCTTCTGACAGTTCTTTGTCTAGAAACTTTAACAACTTCTGAATTTCATGCTTTGGATCCTAAAAAAAATTACAAAGAAAAAGAATTATTTCAGGTAGATTTAGTCATAAAATAGACACTGCATTTAATATGGTTCTACATATGTCAATGTGGTGAAAGAAATTATTTTATATTTTTGTGCCCTTTTCATTTTGCTTTCCGAAGTACATGTCCTATTCTTGGCCAGGCCACCATCCGCTAAAAGGAAGAGTAAATTTTGATTGTTTGTCTGTTTTTCAAATTTTTATTTAAATTCTAGTTAGTTAACATATAATGTAATATTGGTTTCAGGAGTAGAATTTAGCCATGCATCTGTTATATATATACCCAGTGCTCATCATAGCAAGTGCCTTCTTTAATACCCATAATTTTGTTCAAAAGGTACAAAAAAAAATTAACCAGGTTAATATTCAATCTTTCACACTCAAAAATAGACTTAACCTGTAGAATAACAAATGGTAATAGTGCAAGCTAGTATTATCATAAGGTATAATTTTTAAAATCCTTGATCTCCTTTTTTAAATCATATCTAATATAAAGAATAGATTATTTACCAAATATTGTTTAAAGATTTTATTTCTTTATTTGAGATAGAGAGATAGAGAAAGAAAGAACATGAATGGGCTGGGGCAGGGAGAGGTACAAAGGGAGCAGGAGAAGCAGGCTCCAAGCTGAGCAGGGAGTCAGATGCAGGCCTCAATCCCAGGACCCCGGGATCATGACCTGAGTGGAAGTCAGATGCTTAATTGACTGGACCACCCAGGGAATCCCCACCTACCAAACACTGAAAGAAGAATTAATACCCATTCCTTTTCTTCTCAAACTCTTCCAAAGAGTAGAAGAGGGAGTAACAATTCCAAAAACATTTACAAGACCAGCATTATAAAAAACCAGATAAGAACAATACAAGAAAATTAAAGTCTAACATATCTGATGAACATCAATGTAAAAGTCCTCAATAAAATACTACCAAACAAAATTTAACAGCACAGTAAAAGGTTTGTATGCCTTGATCAAATGGGATTAATTCTAGTGATACAAAAGCGTTTCAATATCAGCAAACCAATACAATATACCACATTAACAAAATGAAGGATGAAAATCATATGAGCATTTCAAAACATGCAGAAAAAGCATTTGACAAAAGTAAAACAGTAAAGGCCATATATGACAAGGCCATAGCTAATATACTCAATGATGAATTTGATGATGAAAAGCTGAAAGCTTTCCAAGATCAGGAACTGTAGTCAGCAATAACTATAGTTAACAATACTGCATTGTATATTTGAAAGTTGCTAAAGAGTAGATCTTCTCATCACAAGAAAATCTCTTCTTCTCATCACAAGAAAAAAATAACTATGTCAGCTAGACTTACTGTGATCCTTTCATAACATATACATATATTGAATCATTACATTGGTAATATTATGTTATATGTTAATTATGTCACAAGAGAAGAAAAAAACTTTACCTATTCCCAAGAGTTATAGTGGAAAAGAAGATACTCTTTCTACCTCACTCCTTTATAGATTTTTTGATAGTATGAATATAAGAGGAGGAAAGTAGATAAAATCCTATCCATTTCTAGCCAAAGAGTGGTGGAGAAGAGAAAGAGGCAATGACGAAGAGGTGAGATATATTTGATGTATTTCTCATGATTTCCCTCCTCAATGCTTCAGACTCCTTAGGATAGCATGTAAGAACAGGGTAAGAGCAGCACTCAGGCCAAATAGTATGGGCCTTGTTACCCACTGGAGAGGTGATCTTCTTGGTAGTCCAAACCAAGGTGAGACTGAGAGCCATAATCTTAGTGACCTGGTGCAGTCAGGCAGAAAGGCAATCCATTTAGCTTTATTGAGGTGCCCATCTCAATTCATGGAAATAGAACCAGAGTTTCTATAGTGGCTCTAAAATAATCTATTTCTTGTAGAAACAGAAATGAACTTGGTGGAAATCAGACACACATCTTGATTATTCAAGGGGAAGAACCACAGAGAAGTCCCAGTTGTATCAGGTCTATGCTGTGAAAGTTAAATGGAAGAGTGATGGGGAAAAGGTTCACTGCTTAAGCTTGGAATGGGAATATTTGGTGTGGATTTGATGGCACTGCCACTCTGGAACCCTTCAGTAATTTTGAGCCTTTTCCACCAGCAGATGTAGATTCTCCTCCCATACTTGAGGAGACTAAACTTCTTTTGCTTAAAGACCTTATTATATTTAATGTGGGAAGTTTTCTTTCCAGATAACACCTATCCTCTTCAAGATCCCCAACAACACCTACTTGTTGTTTCTAGACACATAATTAGGGTAACATGTCACCCCTTAACCTAGAGTAACAGGAAAAAAAATGCTTTAAACAGGATGTAGAAGAAGCTGGGGATTTAACTAATGAATCTCCCAGAGGGGGTCCCCTTAGCTGAGTAAGGTGGTTTCCCTAGAGGCTGTAGAACAGATTTCTCAAATAAGAGATGAAAGGTAGTCATAGTTATCTAAAGGAATTTAGGTGTGGACAAGCTTCCGGAAACACATTCAATCTAAGAGATATGGAACACTTCTTAAATGGACTATTTAATCAGATCAGAATAAGTTCTTGATCAAAATGGAGAGCGAATTAATTTTCATGCTAATAACCAGATAGAAGATGAAAAAATAAAAACTAGATGTTTTATAAATTAAATTACATGTTTTCTCCACTGTGCTGTCCCTTTGGGGAAACAATCACAAATAAGATAATTTTAATCCCTACATTCAAGGAACTTCCATTATACTAAAGGAGACCAAGACAATGTAAGAAACATATATGTAAAATAATTAGAAGTGGGGTGGATATTATGAAAAAAACATTAAGAAAAGGGATTTTAATAGATAATATAAAGTGAATTATTTGACACTATGGATATGAAAGAACTCTGTGGAGAGTTAACATTTAAATTAAGACATGGGGCTCCTGGGTGGCTCAGTGGCTTAAAGCCTCTGCCTTCGGCTCAGGTCATGATCCCAGAGTCCTGGGATCGAGTCCCACATTGGGCTCTCTGCTCCACGGAGAGCCTGCTTCCCCCTCTCTCTCTCTGTCTGCCTCTCTGCCTACTTGTGATCTCTGTCTGTCAAATAAATAAATAAAATCTTTTAAAAAATAAATTAAGACATGAAGGAAGAGAAAATGTTAATTTGAAAATAGTGGAGAAAAAACTTTTCAGGCAGGCTCACTTAGTAAGAAGAGGAAAAGTGAAACCAGAAGTGTTTGGAGAGATAGGGACTAAATAATGCTGAGCTCTAAATTATCTTAATGATTTTATAGTTCAGAAATTTGCAGTAGACAGAAATCATTGACGTATTTGAAGAAGGCAGCAGGCATACTCTTATTTAGATTTCAAGATCATTTTCTCTGAGTGGACAATAAAGGCAACATGAGATACTCCAAATAAGTTAAGATAGGTGCCTGAACTACAGCAGGAGGCAGTAGTGGTAAAAATAAGTAAATTGAGTAAAAGATCAATTTTCAAGGCAGCGTTACCAGGGTAGGGGATTAGTAATATTTATAGATCAAGAAGAAAGGAAAATGTGATACAAAAAAAAGATGAAACTTAGGTTTCCTTAAAAAATAAAAATTATAATTGCCTTTTACCTCTTTCATGTCTTCATAGAATAGGTAATGGATACGATAATCATTCCTCTTCTCCCACCAGCCCTTCACATGGTCATACCAAGAACCAAACACCACTAGATTGAAAGATTAATGTTTGCAAAATTAGAGAAATTTACATAAAGAATTGTTAAATATTATTCCATGTCCTCATTATCAACACAAACACACTTATTAGTTCAAGGAAGAGGGATGGTAGGATAATTCTCCCTGTTCTCACTGAATTTGCAATCTACTTGGAAAAAAGTGGCAGGAAAGTTCATAGAAGAAGGAGAAAGGGAGAGAAAATCTTAGGGATGGAGAGGTTAGGAAAGGGCTGTGAAGGAAGAAGAGTATATTTGGATGTAAGAAGAAGAATTGGGGTTTGATAATGATAAGAATGAGTAGATATTCTATGGACACAGAATAGTCCAAGTAGCAGGGGTAGTAAAAGTTTGCAAGAAATCATTGAGCTGTTCTTGCCTTGATAGAAGAATGTTTATATGAGAACTTTAAGTAGAGCTACTACTATTGGCATAAATATGTCTCCCTGAAGGAGAGAATGCATAGGTAGAGAAAGAGATCCTTGAAGATAAAATCTTTACCCAACAATTTTCAGTTTATATAATAAAAATTAGGGAATGGTAAAGAAAAGAGAGTCGATGAAATATATGTAAAATCAAAACAATGCAATGGATGCACAGCAAGAGAAGAAAACAATTGTCACTAAGCACTAATGAAACAATAAGGCAAAGGACTGAAATATCTGTATTACATACTCCCCAAAAGTTCTCAAAGGGAAGAGACAACTATGTATTCTGCTTCCTCTATAGTCTTCTTAAAACATTAGTAGAGTCCTGGGCACATATTAGGTTTATAATAAATACAGATTTATATTTGACCTTTCTATCTCTTTGAAAAAAGACTTTTCTCTATAGAACTCCTTGATTAAAGTAAGAGTTGAACCCACCCTTCCCAGTCATGAATTTATCCAGGAACTCCTCCCAGGTGCCAGGCTCTGGGTGTAATTTTGCCATCTGGTAGAAATAATAGTAAGACACAGCCACATCCTTAGCATTTCGTGCCACATAGACCATCTGTGGGGAGATATGGGAAATCATGATTTCATTTATATTATTTAATAGTTTGTAAACTTTTACTTATCTTGCAAGAATACTTACTTTCTCTTTTCTATTTCCTCTTTAGCCTTTGAAAAGAACATCTCCAAAAACACAAAAAAACAAGTATCATAGGAATAACAGAAAATATTAACAAAAATGAGATAATATTGTTCTTAAATTTACAATATTTTTCTGTGTCACTCATTAAAACATACAAAAAGGAAAATAAAAGTTACAAAACTTAAAAAGATAAGCTTTTTAAGAAATTTTTTTTACTATTAGTTTTTTTGAGAGAGAGCATACTTGTTTGAGTTGGGGGGAAGTTCTGAGAGAGACGGAGGGAGACAATTTAAAGCAGGCTCCACACTCAGTGCTGAGCCCAATGGGGGACTCCGTTTCACAGTCCTGAGATCATGACCTGAGCTGAAATCAAGAGTTGGACACCTAACTGAGCCATGCAGGCACCCCTAAAGTAAAATTTTTAAAACTGAAAAAATGTCCTATTTTGAACTGAAAATAAGTTATTATTTGGGTACATTTAATCAATAATGAATAAACATTCTTCATTCTACTCACGATCACATAATGATCATTGCTGTTTATAATGATTTGGTGTGAGATTAAAATTTCATTTATGTATAGAGCCCTAAAATCTGCTTGGAAACAGAAATTTTGAGCATATTTTCCAAGAGAAATGACATTGTTATGTCTCGGTGATAATTTGGTTTTCAGGCAAGTCCACTGAAATCCATTAAGCTTAACTTCTCCCCTGAAGTACATCTAATAATAATACTGAGGCCCCAGGCATCCATGCAGTAAATAAAACCTTAAGGGAAATAGTATTCAGGAAGAAATCTCCTTTCATCTAATTAGAAACAGCTTTCTTCTTTTCTTTTAGTTGATGGGAAAAGGAAATGGGAAATTTTATATCCCTGAGTTCCTGATAGTAGTTCTCATATTCTGGGATAAAAGAGAAGTGGGTAGAAAGATTGTGAGTGTAGAGTTCTAAGATTTGAGACTGCTGCTGATGTAATTTTTTGAGATAAACATGTCTAATAACTTCCTATTTTGATACCAAGAGACTATGTTAATGAGCCAACTGTCTTCTTCTGTGATCATCTCCTCTAAGTTCTTTAGGGAGGACTGTTTCTACTTGCCTCAGTAAAGATAGAATGTGCGTTGGAAGTACTATTTTAATTATCAACAAATAGTATCCATCCAACTGTCATTAATAGTACAGTGGGTAAGTTGGTTGGAAATATTCACAAAGACAATGGAATTCCTTATATCAGTGGTTCTCAAACATTAGCATGATTCAAATTCATCTGGAGGTTTTATTAAAACTCAGATTTCTAGACCTCATCCCCATAATCTTTGATTGAATAGGTCTGAATTGGGCCTGAGATTTGCTCCTCTCACATGCTACTTTTGCTCAGGGTACCACAGTTTGTGATCCAGCAGGCTACATTAAAGAAAACAAAACAAAAACAAGGTGACAGTATGATAAGAATTGATTTCATAAATATTCTTTTAAATGAAATAAGTTCAATATTCAAGATTATATACTCTCCTTTTACAGACAAACTAATTTATAATAAAAACATTCAGTATAGTGGTTATCTCTGAAGATAGGGATTACTGCCCAGAGTGTGAAGAAACAGAGCTTTTGGGGTGCTGGAAATGTTCAATTTCTTGATCTGGGTACAGGTTTCATGGGAATTTTCACTTTGTAAGAATTCATCAAGCTCTATGCTTAAGATTTACATACTTTTCTCCATATATGTTATAGTTGAATTAAAATAGTTATTTTAAAACAAAGCCAAAAATGAACCCATTAAATATATAAATAATATAAAATATATAATTATAAACCCATATTTGTAAATTATAATTATATTAAATTCTTGAAGAAGCAGTTCTAGCATTATTTAAATACTTAGATGTTATTTAAAAGTAGATACCGAGTAAAGGGAGTTAGATAGAAAGACAGGCATTTTAGAGAACAGAAAACCTGAGACTCTCCGTGTTTGGGCACTAAGTCTGTATCTATATAGCTATAGCACTTGTGTCCACTGGTGTTATTTTAACCCTTGGATGTAGGGACCACAATATTATTTTTGCAATGATTTACCCAAGGGTTGTAATATCCCACTGTAATTTCTGCATGATGAGTAAAAGAAATTTCAACACAAATAAGGATTTTTTTTTTCTTTAAATGTTGCTACCTTGCAGTTATTTTTCCAAAATGAAGAAGGGAGAAGTTGAACAGGCAGGTGTGTTTTCACTAATCGAGGAGGCTTCATGTTTTTCAAGTCCTCCACACCTATAAGCACAGAAGTTAAGCTACATTATAAATGTGGAATCATAAAGGTCAATTGCAATAAACTCTAAGACTTTGTAAACATTAACTCCACCATATGGCTTGAAATAACTTTTTGGCTTCAGATACATATAAAATCTACCATGGTATCAAAAATGATAAATTCTTGTTAGTTATGTCGTTTTATTTCCTATGTAGAACAGACAATAACAGTCCATAAAATCTTCAGGTATAATACCTTGCTGAGGCAGAAACAATAGGAAAATGTCAAGACATCCAAATTTTTCCTTCATTTATCTTTCTTTTCTCATTTACTATATGAGGAAGCTGAACTAGAAGATTTCAAAACCCCTTTCCAGCTTTCTTATACTCAAATTGTAAGATTGAATTAAGCCATAAAGCTCATAACTAATTTTTAAAATTTTAATAATACAAGATCATCCATAATTCTGTTTCTTGAGTCTGTGAACATCAGCTAACGAGCAGTAGACATGATTTTATATTGGATCAGACAATTTTCTGTATATAACGAGTGTACATTTAAATGTTGAAAAGCTCCATCTGTGCAATTAAGAAAACATATATACTCGTCAAAATCTCCTCTTATGCAGATATTATCTTTGGGTGCAAGAGGCATATAATATGGTTGTAAGTACAACCGAATTCTTACTCTTCTATTAGAAACACTCAGGATTTAACTGTCCAAGCTCTGTCTATAGCAGTCCATCATGACTCCTCCAAACACCACAAAATGATAGGGGGATTTATTCCTATGGTAAAAAGGAAAATTCAGGGAAAATACCATTCTCGATTCCAGGAACAATCAATTCCATGAACGGCACTCGTTTGTATATTACGTCCCGCTTACATTTCTCCACATCCCCATTGTTATAGATCAAATCCAATATTTCACTGACCCAGGTTGTTCCTAAGGGAAAAAAAAAATGGAACAACTATAAACTTCTCCATCAAAAAGGATATAAGAAGGTCAATATAGGTAGAGAAGTTGTACAATATCAAAAACAAAAAGGTGCTCTTCCTTTCCATCCCCCTTTTCTCTTACCACTTTTCTGAATAAAGATCTTTATCTATCTTGAACATGTGTGTTTGTGAGAGAGTGACAGGAAGCCTGATTAAAATAATCATAAAGTAAGTCTTAAAAGGAAAGTAAGATGTGGGTAATCTAAGAGACAGTTTGTAAGTCATGTAGCACACCCTTCTGAGTGGAATGCAGAGGGAAGCAGCCAATTTCAAGTAGTCTGACTAGAAACTTGTACAGTTTTTATTAATATCACAAATATGATCAGGCTTTGGGGGCTGAAGAGTTTCTGAGGAAAAACATTCGGTGGAGGTGTGAAGAAAGATACAAAGAGAACTTTGCATCTGTGGTGACCAGGTGCTACTCACAAACAAAAGAACATTGATCCTAAGTGAGCCGAGTGGATGGAGTCACTCTGGTTTTTCTGAGATTGTGTCTCATTAACCTTGAGAAATGGATCCAAAGTACAGTTGATCACCTACCGACAACGGTTCAACTTAGGATTTTTTGACTTTACGGTGGTGTGAAACTCATAGGCGTTCAGTAGAAACTGAACTTTGAATTTTAAATTTTGATCTTCTCCTGGGCTAGTGATAAGCAAGATGAAGCTTTCTCTCATGACGCTGGGCAGAGGCAGCTAGCTGCAGCTCCCAGTCAACAAGATAAACACTGATTCACTTATAACTGGTCTATACCCACACAACCATTCTGTTTTTCACTTACAGTACAGTATTCAATAGATTACATGAGCTATTCAGCACTTTATTAAAAAACAGGCTTTGCATTAGTTTTGCCCAATTACAGGCTAGTATAATTGTGCTGAACACATTTAAGGTAGGCTAGGCTAAGCTATGATGGTTCGGTATCAAATACATTTTCAGATTATGATGAGTTTATAGGGAGGTAACATCATCATAAGTCTGTATTTAAGGATATGGCCTCTTTAATTATCTACAGTATTCAATGATCAGGTTACTGAGGATAGGCGGACAAAGCAATTTTAAGATTGGAGAAAAATATCTTTTTAACTGTTCCCATTCTCTTCCCCTTTATCAAACATGTAAGGAATGATAGTCTGTAAAGTGAATAATCATGGGTGGAAACTCCAAATTAACTTAAGTAATTAATCTATGTACTGCATAGATTTTTGGCCAATGACCTCACAAAGATGTACCTTTGATTAGTTCCACAAATTAGAGTACTTTAGGCCTCCTTTTTAGTCCTTTCTTGTGGACAATTCTTCCTTCTTTTCATCCCTAAATCGTGAATGTGAGACTATCTCTCTCATCCCTCTAACAGAGACAATTACAGTACTAAGAAAAAGGTGAGTGAAATTAATACTATCCTTGAAGAGTTTGTTGCCTCATCTTGCTTAGTCTTAAGCAATGATGCCTTGGGAAAAAGAGACCTAAATTCTGGGGCACCTTGGTGGCTCAGTCATTAAGTGTCTGCCTTGGCTCTGGTCATGATCTCAGGGTCCTGGGATCCAGCCCCCCATCGGGCTCCCTGCTCTGCAGGAGGCCTGCTTCTCCCTCTCCACTCCCCCTGCTTGTGTCCCCTTTCCTACTATGTCTCTGTCAAATAAATAAATAAAATCTTAAAAAAAAAAAAAGAAGAAGAGTGGGGCACCTGGGTGGCTCAGTCATTAAGCTTCTGCCTTTAGCTCAGCTCATGATCCCAGGGTCCTGAGATCCAGCCCTGCATCAGGATCCCTGCTCTGCAGGAAGCCTGCTTCTGCCTCTCCACTACCCCTGCTTGTGTTCCCTCCCTCTCTCACTCTCTCTCCCTCTGTCTCTCTCTGTCAAATAAATAAATAAATAATCTTTAAAAAAAAGAGAGAGAGACCTAAATTCCAAAATTCCTAAATTCCAAAGTACAACAGAACACATTTCATTTCCTGTCAGTAAATTAATTATGGTCACTGAAATCTGATGGAAAGAAATGCCACTTTAGCTATGCTTCAAATTAGAAATGTTTATTTTCCATCATTTTGGGGGGGAAAACACATGATTTACCTCATATATGGAGTAAATTAGCTTTAATCTTTTATAACAAAATTAACAGGGAACTGATATATTAATAACTTTAAAACATGTTCTCAACAGTTTGTAAAGGGAAAAAAAAATCAAAGACAAAAATGACCAAGAGTATATAATTACTTTATGTGTAGCCATCTAGCCATCAGCCTTTTTAGAAGAAATCCAGCTTCAAAGAGCACTTTTGTATATAAACTGTTTGTATGATTATATTATACCTTCCAAAGATGATCTTAATGGTTTTCTGCCTGTGAATATGTTTTTTAAAATAGTGAAAACAAAAGAGCATGTACATTTTCAGTAACTGCCCTACATTTTCTAAATTTGTATCTCAACAAGGAGATGCAGAGCAGTTTTGGCTCCAAACAATTTGGGATTGGTGGATGGCTCAGAGAACAATGTGTATAGTAAGAAACGAAAGAAAAAATAAGCGTTTACAAAAACAAGCTTGCGGGACGCCTGGGTGACTCAGTTGGTTAAGCCTCAGGTCATGATCCCAGCGTCCTGGGATCGGGTCCCACATCAGGTTCCTTGCTGGGCAGGGAGCCTGCTTCTCCCTCTGCCTCTGCTGCCACTCTGCCTGCCTGTGCTCCCTCTCTCTCTCTCTCTCTCTCTCTGAAAAATAAATAAATAAAATCTTAAAAAAAAAAAAAAAGGAAGAGCTTGTTTTCTATTTCTTCAAAGGTCTGTATTGTACATTTGTTTCCTTCCTGAGAGGATCTCTTTGTTTTCATAACAGTGTTGTTATCTTGATATTAGAATCTCCAAAAATTCAGGTGTTTCCTCCCAGGCTTTGTTACATATCCCTATGAAGGAATTTTAATACTTATCATATGAAAAGATTAGTAGTCAATGTACTTATTAAAAACTTCTTGTCCTTAAGTCCTTTAAGAAATGAAGCAGAAATACAAAAGAAAGTTGACTTTAGGGAATTTAACAACTGGAACAGTTGATTGGCTACAGGCTTAAGTTAATTAAGTGGATAAAAGGCAGGAGAAAACCCATTCTCTGATATCTCTCTGTACATCTATCACTGAGTAAATGGAAGACTCTGTCATAAAAAGATCTGGAGAAATAAAAATTGATTCTTATTGAGGCATCTTAAATTCTCCTTTCTGAGATCACATACCGAAGTCAGTAGCTGTTTAACAGTATAACAAAATATTCCTAAACGCATTTATAAAGTGTTTAAAATAATAAAATATTAATATTTACCCATTATATTTAAAATACAATGAACAAAATATGTAAACATTAAAAGGCATAGAAGGAATATAGATATGTAAAGCTCCTAAAGAATCTAAATCATTTTAGATACGCAGTTTTAATAATTTTTATTTGAATTTACAAAGGAAAATAAAACAACAACATTAATTTTCCCTCAGGTTATCCCCCATTCAAATGAAGGCGTTTTAGAATAGAAAGTGAGTTTATCTGATTTGTGACAAAACTGTCCCAGCAACTGCTACTGTGTACCCTAGACCAATGATCAGAAGATCAGTGGGCTTATACATATGGATCTATAAGCAATCAATGCGTGCAAATACATTAAAAGATCTTACCAGATTTAGGGTAGGTGGCGATCAGAAGGTCATCTGGTCGACTCTCAAAGGTCTCTACCTGGGACCACTCCTCAGCAATGCTCCAGAAGAGTGGGACACCCTGAACATCCACTAACTCCCTCCTATAGATATCCAGCTTCTTGTCCATTTTTCAGAAACTAGATTTTAAACAAAGGGAAGCATGTTAAGGAGTCTTTGTTTTAATAGTATTAATAATGGGGCTCCTGGGTGGCTCAGTTGGTTAAGCATCTGCCTTCAGCTCAGGTCATGATCCCAGCATCCTGGGATTGAGCCCCAAGTCAGGCTCCTTGCTCAGCAGACAGTCTGCTTCTCCCTCTCCCTCTGCCCCTCTCCCCTGCCCCTGCTCTCTCTCCTCTCTCTCTCTCTCAAGTAAATAAATAAAATATTAAAAAATAAAAATAAATTGATATTTTATTAAATAAATTAGTATTTGATTACTATAGATCCAACAGCACTAGATCACCTTCCTGTACATTATGAATCAGCGGGCAAAGAATGAGTACACAAACTAATATGGTCTTGCAGGACTTATTTTATATACGCTGCTTATATGTTAAATATCAACACCTTCCACTGGTATTTTGAATTGTACACAGCATTGCTTTGGGCAAAGAGTGCTGGGATAGCTAATAAAAGTATTGGATTTTGGAGTAAGGGGAGTGTAAGAACCACCGAACTGCCCATTCATTGCAGGGAAATGTAAATAAGCCTTATAACTGCAGTGGGCCTTTTTAACTGAAAACTGAAGAGTAGCCTAACATAGTACTTCCTTCCTTTAAATTTCTAGGAGGGACTGGTCAATTATTCCATCTAAATTATATGCAACAGTCCACAAGAAGGAGAGTATGGATAGAGGGAGGGTGGGAAAGAGAAACTAAATGACCAAAAAGGCTGGGTAAAAGAAACAAACTGGAGGTAGGTATAGCATCGGAGATAGATTGCTCTGATGAACTTTTTAACATTGGTGATGTGTCATTTTCTATTCTGAGCATGACTCTAATAAAGGTACTTTTATGTCTCTTTTGCTGTCGTATGTAAGACATACGACATACGACATTGAACTAGATATCCTAAATCCTACTTCAAAACGTGTTGTTGTTTTCCTAATTTTGCAGGTGCCGGAGTGGTTATTTTTCTTCCTCTGAAGTTCTAGAAAAACAGAGTTTATCTAACAAGCTTAAGTTTATAAGGCTTCATGAGGTCCTCTGGCACTTGCTGAACTTCTCTTGAACCTTTTCGGATATGCAATTTCTTACCATTTTTTTTTTTATGACCTCCCAACTCCACCTCTACCCTGCCCCATGCAAATAATTTTTATTTTAAAAGGTTATAAAATAGTTGCAGAATACTAAATCAATGTACAAAAATCTTTTGTGTTTCTATATGCTAACAATCAGAAAAATAAAGAAGACAGTCCATTTACAAATCCATATGCATCAAAAATAATAAAATACCTCAGAATAAATTTAACCAAAGAGCTGAAAGAACTGTACACTGAAAACTCTAAGATATTAATGAAATAAATTGAAGAAGGCACAAATAAATGGAAAGATATTCCATGTTCACAGATTATAAAAATTAATATTGTTAAAATGTTCATACTACCCAGAATAATCCCAGTTATGTTCTCCATTATGTCAAAGTGTAACATAGTATATCACTGGGGTGCCTGGGTGGCTCAGTTGGTTAACCGGCTGCCTTCCGCTCAGGTTATGATCCCAGGGTCCTGGGATCGAGACCCCATTGGGCTCTCTGCTCAGCAGGGAGCCTGCTTCTCTCTCTCTCTCTCTCTCTCTCTCTCACTGCCTGCCTCTCTGCCTACTTGTGATCTCTGTCAAATGAATAAATACAATCTTAAAAAAAAAAAAGTGTATCATAGAACAAAAGACAAAATGTACAAGTCCTTGCTTGGCTAGCTACCAGGTTTCTGTTTGTTTTCTAGAACAAGGTGTTGTTGCTATTGATTTTGTTACTTGTTTTATTTTGTTTTTCAATACACTTGTACATACTAACATAACGGATAATGTCATGAAGGCAAAATTAATTAATTAATTCAAAAATATTTATTGAGTTTCTGGCAGACTCTTTTCATAAGGGAATCTAATGAATATAAAAACTTGTGGCTATGTTCATGGTGCTTAGAAGTAAGGAGGAAAGATAGATACCAACCAAACAATCATACCAATAAACTGAAATTTTCATTGGTGATAAGGTCTCTGAAGCAGAGATATATCCATAAATAGAGGGAAGTTGACAGAATCAAGCTGCTTAGAAATATTTCCCCTGGGAAATAAGTAGGTGTTAATTTGGAGAAGAGGCAAACTTTCCAGCCAGGAAAAAGCACGTGCATAGACCCTAAAATGGGAGAGAGAAATAAGGCATACGAGCATAGAGTGCTGATGAGGAGTTTCTAAATACTTTGCCAAGTTATGTGGTAAGAACTAGAGACTTCAGGATTTTTTCTGTGTAATTAAGTGTGTCCGAAATACACTGGGGTCTCAGGCATTCTGCACCCAAACAAGGAAGTCCACTGACCCACCATGACGCACCGTTCCAGCAATAGTTCTGTCCTGATATGGAAGGGTAGTGACACACTGTACTTCTGGATGTTCAAGAGCATCACTGGGGAGGTGCATATATTTAAATATTACTATTTTGCTTTTACCAAAAGTCTTGGGATTTATAAATGCCATAGCATTCCAATACAATAGGTAATAAATATTAAGTTGTTTCTTGGGTTTGCTATACTTCTAAAGTAAATTTATGGCAGCATTGGGTTATGATTTAATGGTATTGCTACTACCATATTTCCTATTAATACTTGCTAATTTTCATGGATATCTGTCTGTGAAAAGAAAGCATAAAAAATATAAGAAACAAAGTTTTAAAAGCTCATAGATATTATCTCCCCCTTCTTCCCCTCAGTTCGTAAATAACAAATTCTGATTTTTTTTTTAATACTATTTGCTGGGAAGTACTAGGTACCAAATGCTGTATGCAGGCAAGGACTGGAATAGAGGAAATGCCATGCATTTACAACACCTTTTTTTAAATTTTTTTCTAAGTACAGAAAGTATATTTTTCAGTCTCCCTTACAGCTGGATTGGGAGCATGTGACTAAGTTCTGGTCCCTGAGCTGTGGGTGATGTAAATCCTTTCCTTGACCTCCAGTCCTCTCTTCCATGGTCACAGAGCCCTTCTAGTCTGTGTGTTCAGATGCCCAGATTCAAGACTGAGGTGATATTCCCACCCTGCTTCAGACTGCGACAGTGAAAATAAATTCTTCATTATGTTAAGCCATCGGTATTTTGGTGTTTTCCTTTTTTTTTTTTTACCTGTAGTATACAGTCCATACTGTATTATCCAACATACTGTGGAACCTACAGGAAAATTTACAGATGAAATATCTACTTTTATGGAGCTTACAGTCAATGTGCAGTTAGATAAATGAAGAATAGACAATATATGGGGATAAGTACAATGAAGAAAAATAGAACATGGTGAAGTGATAAAGAATGAAGAGCTAAGTAGTAAGAGAAGAATAATAACTAGAATACATGCAGAAAGGACAGATAAGTGAGTGTCCACACCTTTAAGGTGACAAGCCTCAAATGTAGCTTCTGCCTTCTCATCTACTCTGTAAACACACTCCACATGCTGATCTACACATATATATCACCAGCCTGACAAAGACTTACATATCTAAACATTTCCATGAGCGTCGCAACTGTTCCACAAATTTAAAACATTTAAATCCGAGGTCATTTCTTTCCTCCCAAATATGTTTTTCTTACTATGTTATCTAGGCCCTACCTTAACTGTAAATCTCTTTAGAAACTCACCAGTAACAACAGAAGGGAGCTCCTCTTTACTTGCCAGATGGGAGGCTACCCAAATTATGAATCATTTAATAAATTAGATCTTAAGACTTGCTCAGTTGAATTTTGTTACCACATTTGAGATCCAAAGTAAATGATATTCAGGGACAACAAGAAACATGGGTGTGGCACTCTCAAGCCCTTTTGAGTCCATTGTTTTTCTTGCCCTTTTGGAAGGCTATTGGTAAGTCCCCTTGGTTTCAGCTCTGTTGCATTCAAGCTACTGATCTAATTGGCTTTTCAGTCCAGGTTAGCGAATCAGTCTAGACTCACAGGAGGCTCTAATGGAGCACCTCCTTAGCCCTTGTTTTAGTCCACAATTCCATGTTGGAAACTCGTTCCCCATTTCTTGTCCAAAGTCTCCCTGAATGGAGTCTGCTGGTTTAGTCCACATTGGGGATTGCTGGTGGCGTGCATAGGGACTTCTCTTGGCCAGTCCATAGTGACATGTTTTGATTACTGCAGGTGTGTTAAGGTGCACATGCTAGTTTGTCTTACTTTATATAAATAAAGGCTATTGCTAAAGGAATCTTGGAGGCCAAAATCTGCAAAACTTAGTGGGCACAGGTTAAAGTAGAAGTCAGCAAAAGGTAAAAATTCTTTTTTTTCTCATTTTTAAAAATTTAAATAAAATTAACTAATTAACATATAGTGTATTATTAGTTTCAGAGGTAGAGTTTAGTGATTCATCAGTCTTTTATAATACCAGTGCTCCTTACATCATGTGCCTTCCTTAAGGCCCATCACCAGTTACCCCATTCCCCATTCTCCTGGCCTTCCAGCAATCCTCAGTTTATTTCCCATGAGTAAGAGTCTCTTATGGTTTACCTCCCTCTCTAACTTCATCTTAGAAATTATTCTTCCCTCCCTTCCCCTATGATCCTCTGTTTTGTTTCTTAAATTCTACATAGGAGTAAGACCATATAATTGTCTTTCTCTGATTGACTTAATTTGCTTAGCATAATACCCTCTAGTTCCATCCACGTTGATGTAAATTGTAAGTATTCATCCTTTGTAATGGCTGAATAATATTCTATTACATATACATACCCCATCTTCTTTATCCTTTCATCTGTCAACAGATATCTTGGCTCTTTACACAGTTTGGTTATTGTGAGCATTGCTGCTATAAACATTGAGTTGCAGGTGCCTCTTCAGATCACTACATTTGTATCTTTGGGGTAAATACCCAGTAGTGCAATTGTTGGATGGTGGAGTAGCTCTGTTTTCAACTTTTTGAGGAATCTCCATCTGTTTTCCAGAGTGACTGCACTAGCTTGCATTCCCACCAAGTGTAAGAGGGTTCTCCTTTTTCCACATTCTTGTCAACATCCACTTCCTGACTTGTTAATTTTAGCCATTCTAATTAGTGTGAGGTGGTATCTCATTGTGGTTTTGATTTGTATTTCCCCGATGCCAAGTGATGTTGAGCATTTTTCATATGTTTGTTGGCCATTTGGATGTCTTCTTTGGAAAAATTTCTGTTCATGTTTTCTGCCCATTTCTTGACTGGTTTATTTGTTCTTTTGGTGTTGAGTTTGACAAGTTCTTTATAGATTTTGGATACTAGCCCTTTATCTAATAAGACATTTGCATATATCTCTTGGTTGTCTTTTGGTTTTGTTGATTATTTCTTTTGCTGTGCAAAAGCTTTTTAACTTGATGAAGTCCCAAATGTTCATTTCTGCCTTTGTTTCCCTTGTCCTTGGAGACATGTGTAGCAAGAAGTTGCTGCAGCCAAGGTCAAAAAGGTTGCTGCCTGTGTTCCCTTCAAGGATTTTGATGGATTCCTGTCTCACATTTAGGTCTTTCATCCATTTTGAGTCTATTTTTTGTGTATGGTATAAGGAAATGGTCCATTTTCATTCTTCTGCATTTGGCAAAAGATAAATATTCTTATTAGAATGAGTTCTTCCTTTTCCTTTTTTTATATTTGCATATAAATTTACTAAAAATGGATTCCAAATTTCTATGACAATACATTGAATACAAAAATAAGAAAGACAAAGGAGAAATGTGCATAATTTATCATAATGAATTGCATATATGGTATTTTTATACATTACTATTAAATACCCTAAATTCAAATATCTTCTACTTGGCAGTAGTATAATAATCTTACTCAAAAGTCAGCATGTCATAAAATAAGCTAATATTAATATTGCAATCCCTGTAATTTATTATTTATTTATTTATTTGGTTGGTTGGTTGGTTTTGGTTTCAGGTTTTTATTTAAATAAATAGTTAACATATAGTGCAATAATGGTTTCAGAGGAGTAGAATTTAGTGATTCATTACTTATATATAATACCCAGTGCTCATTGTAACAAGTGCCCTTCTTAATACCCATCACCCATTTAGCCAATCCCCCTGCCTACCTCCCCTCCATCAACCCTCAGTTTGTTCTCTACAGTTAAGAGTTCCTTATGGTTTGCCTCCCTCTCTTTGTCCCCCTTATCCTATGTTCTTCTGTTTTGTTTCTTAAATTCCACATGTGAGTAAAATCATATGGCATTTGTCTTTCTCTGACTCTTATTTCTCTTAGAATCAATTTTTCCTAATCTCTGTTTGTAGTGCTCAGTAGAGATTATAAAATAAAATGTCAAATTGACCTTTCCTTTCCAAATTCAAAGCCCATTGTTAATTGAATTTTTCTCTCCCAGAGATAGCAATGGCCTTCTTGCTTGTCTCATTTTTATAATTGTGCTTGGCTTTCTGCCTGCCTAGAACATGTAGGCTGTTGGGGGGTTTTTTGTTTTTGTTTTTGTTTTTTGCTTGTTTGTTTGTTTTGTTTTTGGTTTTTGGTGTTTTATTTTTGGTGGGTTTTGTTTTGTTTGCTATTTTTGTAAGTGACTCTGGCTTTTGAGAAGGTAATATTTTTAACCATTTTTGGGAACCCATCTTACACCTGAGTGGGGTTATTTAATATTGCCAGAAATATTTAAAATTAAAAATATGTATGCAGAGTGAAAGAAGCAAATTAAGGATAACGTAGTTGGATAGGTAGACCAACCTATAATGTCAATTAAGTTACCACCCAATTCTTTGAGGACTTGAGAAAAAACTATCCTTATCTTACATACCCTCTTATAAAACAAAAGTCAGTTCTACAGGCTATTCTTTTCAGCAGTATTTATGTCTGCTTAGTTTTCCTAGATCCTTTTGGTAAGCTAAAACCTTAAAGTTATGCTAAATTAAATGATGAGTTAAGTTTAATTAATGTCTAGGGGGCACCTAGTTGAGTCAGTCAGTTAAGCATCTTTCTTTGGCTCAGGTCATGATCATAATAATTTGTGATCTCATTTAGTGAAGTGCTATAAGGTTGTTTATAATATTTTTGACAAACTTCTTCAAATCAAATTCTAAATGAAGTCTTTTTCACTGGAATGTTTCAAAGGGTTTTTAAATTAATCAAGCTTATTTGATATGTAATTTACATGAGAAGCATTGTCAAATAAGTAAAACTAAGCCTTCTTTATACTGTATTTGTAAGATTGTGGCACATGTAGATAAAGCTCATTCTGGTTCTGCAAAAACTGACCCCTCGTTTTCTGACTTTTGCCATCCTGATGGCCTTGAAACATGGCAATGGTCTGTTTCAAAATCAGAAAGTAAAATGAATAAATAATGGTTTTAAATTAAAGAATGTTAGGACTCTGGGAAAACCAAGACACTTGTTTGGTTCTTCCCAGCTCCCTGACAAACCCCATTTTTCAGTTTTTGCAGTTTTTTCCATAATGCATTTAAGATGACTCAAATTATGAAATTATGAACAGACATTGGTGGAGAGTCTTCTGCAAAACTTGTAAAAGCAGTCTATTAGCAATGTCTGACTTTTCAGGTCCTTAATTTTGGAAAAATAATTTTTGTCTTCAGAGGCCTCAGACTCCTCCCTCTGGACCCTTTGAACACCCACAGCTGGACTTCATTCAACTACCTCTTAGTGTGGGTTATCAATATGCTCTAGTTATTGGATGAGTGTTTCCCAGATGGGCTGAAATTTTCCCCTGCTGCAAGGCTAATGGCCCCACCCTAGCAAAGAAACTGTTGGAAAGTGTGTTCCCCACTTGGAGTATACTGTGCATGATCTCCAGTGATGGAGGCGCCCATTTCACTAGATAAATGTTAAGAGCCTTAACAAAAAACTTACAAAGTTCTTAAAATTCTTTCAGTATAAAACCTTCTGCTGGTCCCTTTTCATCTTATGCTAGTATGACCAATGACTGTAAATCTCTAATATCTTACGCTCAAGCCTGTTACCAGCAGGTTAAAGAAGGCTTTTGGATCTAAATTCATGGGGTCCTGCTGGTCATAGTTTGGATCTCAATGACTGGGTGTTGTAGAACATCATCAGAGGAAAACAGCCCTCAAGCCCCATCAAAAAGGACCTTACTGAGTGCTCCTGACCACTGACACTGCTATAAAACTAAAAGGTATTAAGCCTTGGGTACACATCACATAGCTGAAGAAGGTTCCGTATGACACCTGGTCCTGTAGAGATGCTGAAGACCTCTACAACAAATTGATGAGGAAGAGAAGTAGCTGACATTGAGATAGACTGCTTCTACCCAAGACAAAAAAAGTCGGGACTCCATACTTTTTTTTTTTTTAATTTTTTAAATAAACATATAATGTATTATTAGCCCCAGGGGTATAGGTCTGTGAATTGCCAGGTTTACACACTTCATAGCACTCACCATAGCACATACCCTCCCCAATGTCCATAAGGACTTCATACTTTAAAAATGAAACTCTTTCTCCTTTTCCTTTCCTTTATTCTGACATTACCCTGGAAAAATAATGCCCTCATCTGTATCTCCCAGGTCAATGCTAAGTCAGGGAAGGAGGGATGGGGGTAACCATTGAAAAAAAGAAAAAAACATTTATATGTCAAATCTGAATGAATATAAGTAGCAAAAAATAGTTTTTATAAAGATTCAAAAAAGAAAGCAAATGGGGACATTAGGAAAGACCTGGAAAAGGATAATAACATTTGAGATAATATATGAGGGGTTGATTGTATTTTAATGAGCATAGACATTAGGATTATTCATGACAGTGTGCAAGCATGAACAATGATAAAGGAGAAGAGAAGTATAAGATATGTTCAGGAAAGGATGAGTGGGTCATGTTGACTGAAAGTTGCTATAGGTTTAGGAAGGTGTCTCATGCATTCATTGACTCCTTTAATGATACCCGGTAAGTGCCATCCATGTGCCAACAATTGGCCAGGAAAAAGACAGTAAAGATTTTTCCTTCTATAAAATTTGCTATCTAGTGGATAATGAAAGACATGACTGAAAAGTTGTCCTTATTGTGGACAGCTGTGAATGTTGGACTGCCCAGTTTGTACTCAATTAATAAAGAGACAAAGGGCCACTTAAGATTTTGAACAGAGGAATCATGTAATTGAACTAATATGGAAATGTGAGGAAGAGTTAAGAAGTGATGAATGTAAATAAGGAAATTTATATAATTCTCCTTATAACTTTCTGTTGCCCTTGCAATGATCAAATACAATGTAAGTGATTAAATCCATATATTCTGAATTTCTCCTCTCTTGATTTCCATGTTATCACATTCTGACTGATCTCCTATCTCTTTGTTAATTCTCAATTCCCCAAAGGAATATTTCTATCTATTTAGGCCAGAAGTGTCATTTTTCTTTGGAGTCCCATATTTGGCTCTCTTAGTTCCCCAGAAGTTCCTCAACTTCTCAAATTCAGTAACCACAGTTTAACTCATTAGCTTTGCTCACCACTGAACTAGTTCTTGTCCTGGATTCTTTGTGTATCTCATATTCTGGTGATACCACATTCATTCCACTACTCAAGTCAGAAATCTGTGAGTCATCTTAGATTCCTCCTTCTCGAATCTCCTTAATCCAGATGGCTCATAAATCTGATTATTTTTATCTTTCAAGTATTCCTGGGAAAACAGCTTTTCTTTATGAACTAAATTAATGGTTTAGACTGTAAGGTCTGTAGATTTAGAGTTCATATGCCGGATCCCTCATCTACTATCAGTGGGACTCTAGACATAGCATAAACACAAATTTCAATTTCTTAATCTTAAAACAGAGTTAATTATTTATTTAATTTATAGAGCGATCTTGGTGAAACAAGATGATGCATTATACTGATAAAACATAGGGTATATTTGGTAAGAGGTAGCCATTATTATTATCATAATATATATCATTATATATATATATATCATTATTATGAGTGCCCCTAAATTTGCCTTGCTTTATGTCCTTTTAGTCATCCACCTTATACTGTGACAATGGTCTTAAAATTAGTTTTAGTTTCTTATCTCCAAGCTCAGTTCCTCTCCCTCCACCTGCCAACTACCAGTATGATCTTTAAAACCTGATCACAACCCCAAAGTCAAAAGGATAAAGTGTAAAGAACATTTCCCTGGTTTTCACATTTAATCTCTGCCACCCTGTTTATGTCTTCCTCACTTGGACGTTAGCCTCCAGCAACAAGGCAATGAAAAAAAACATCTCTATCTCTTTATCTATATCTCCATCTGTATAGATAGCTCCACGCCTCACATCCAGTTATGGCACCAGCATTTTCTGTCTTGGAGCTGATACTCCTCTCTTGTGTATCTGGAAAACTCCTATTCACTCCTCAAAATCTAACACAAATGTCACATCCTCTGAGAAGAGTTCCTAGTGACCTAAAGACAAAATCAATTACCGTCCTTTCTCCATTTTCATATCCTGAATAGACTGATACTACTTCACATATTTCAGTGTGTTGTTATTATCTGTTTACAATGTCTGTTTCCTTGATTAGAATTTAGATTCATTGTCCCAATATTGCAACAAATATTTGATTTTGTAATCCCAAAGCCTTTACTTTATACAGATAAGCATATTGAAATGAAATGGAGCTTATGCAATTTTCTAGGTGGGATAATCAGGGATTAAATTATTTTATCTTACCACTGTAATTATAATTATTAAGCCAGCACTTTGGGATGTCCTGAAAAGTATCAGTAAGTCATACATCCGATTAAGAAGGAGCTTGCATTCAAAATGCACACACATTTACACACATTTACACCGATGTACACAGACACACACATGGACACACACATACACAGCCCTGCTTTAATGAAGCATTTTGTTATTTAATTCCTCATAAAAATGCTCTAAGTTTAGTCCTATTATACCCATTTATCAAGGGGGAAATTAACATAGAGGAATTTGCCCAGATCACACAGGTCAGTAAGTAGCAGGACTGGGTTTGAACCCTGATAGTCTTGATTTCAAGGCCAGTGATCTTAATCACTATCTTGTACTACCTTCTAAGTCTAAACACTGAAGACTTAATTCCTAATGCAAGGTGACATTTAAAAAGTGCCAAATTATGTGGAGGTAGTCACCTAATCTATAGAACAAAAGGTGTGATTTGATTTTGACCATGAGGTTTGGCTAATAATAGATACAGAAGACTATTCCAGTAGAAGAGAGGAAAAAAACAGTATTCCTTTTTACCCAATGTCTCACACACAATAAAGTACTTTATAACTACATAAAGATATCATCTACTAAAATGCGTATGAAATGATTTTTAGAAAAACAGTCATGCTAATGATTTGTTTTAATAATATTTATCCTCATTTATTCATATGTTTCACCTAAAATTTTATTTGGAACAATTTCTAAAGGGAGAAACTGTACATTTTTAACTTTGTTTCATGTGTGAAAACTGTATAATGAAATATTTTAATTTATATACAGTTTTTTGTAACTTTTGGAATATTTCTGTTTTTAATAATATTTGGTTATTATAAAGTATACATTAAAGGTGATAAGTGGGTGTATTTTAATATTTCCTCAATCTGATTCAGATTTTGCATGAGCTTAATATTCTAAATTAGCATCATGACTCCTAAAAAGTTCTAAGCAAAAGTATTTGTGTAAAACATGCAGTCATATTTAACTTACCTTTAAACTCCTGAGAGCTTTAAATGAATATCCTCAAGTTAAGAATCAGAGCCAAAAAATCATTAAAAGAATGGTATATTTGAGTTGCATAGAACTCACTATGTGAGAGAAATTGAGTTGATAAGAGCTCAGGATATGTTAAAAGAAGATGATTGTTTCCCTTGGGTCTCTTTTGTTTACTTCTCTGAAAATGTCCCTTGAAATATAACTTCCTCTGGAAGATCATTATAAGCCCTTGGAAACTACTTAATATTCTTTGCACTGATAAAAGTCAATGTTAGACCATGTTAATTGAACAAAACAATTGGCTTTCATGCCCATTAATGAGTTAAAATAATGAAATCTTGAACCTGAGGATATGATGTGCCTTAATCATAAAAATATTAATATTAAGATCACAATAATCAATACGTTATTCTCCTGGAAAGTGACAATATTTTGATATTCAACAGATTCTTGGCCTAAATGAGACAGATTTTATTAACTCCTTTTTAAATGTGTAAAAACTCAACTGTTTCAACAATACAAGGAACCTGAAGAGAGACATTTGGGCACACACAGCTCTCTCACGACCCTCTCTATATCAGCAGTAGAGCCCTGAGCTACTCACCTCATATTTCTGAGCCATATTTTACCTGTCTAAAAAATGTGGGAAATGCACGAAATTGTCACTCCTATTTATTTCACCTCTAACATTACATAATTCTAACTAAAATGAATATATGCTTTAAGTCACAAAAATAGAAACAAGAAAGGAGGAAGATGTTTAACAGAACACTCTATTGCTAAAAAATTCTGTTAGGAGCCAATAATTAAAACACTGCTTCACTTCTATCAAAATTCAAAGTGCACATTTATAAAAGCTTCCCACTCATGAAATCTCCAATAATACAGAATATTCTATATTTCTCACATGACCTTGGCAATTTATCTCCGTAATAAATTATCCAATTAGTTGCCTTTCGATTGTTGTTTTTTGTTTATTTGCTGTATACATAGAAATGAGACCATGTTCTTTTCCCACACATTGTATCTTATAAATGATTGTAGCTTATGTTGTCAAATTAAATGGCTAAGATAATATGGTTTAACATTAAGGCGTAATAAATGAAGAATATTAAGATTTATGAACACTTATAGTCATTATAATTTCCACATTTTTTTTTTCTTTTCAACTTAATAGCTTTGAAATTCGTATTATCACTGGAAATTTTCAGAGTGTAAGAAACTTGCCCTATGACACAAAATGTAAATATGGTAAAGTCAGATTTCAAATCCTGGATATTAACACATCTAATGGTGAAATCACTCACTTTGTTGCTGGAAAGGCCACTGTTAGAAAAATCTAGAACTTACCAAATATGCAGTTTTGGGCAAGTGAACATTTTTTGAGCATAGAACACTTTATCTGACCAGATAGTATCCATTTCATAGAATCATTGTCATTGTGTCATGGTCATTGTTATAATCTCATGAATGAAACTAACTAGAATTTAAATAAAACTTGAAAAAAATCTCATAAATGAAATATTTTAATGTGTATGAAAATGTCACATGCTAACTGTTCGGCTGGCAGAAAGAAAGGGCTACTTAAGATGGCAAAAGTTCCCACCACAAAACCTGAGCTCGGACAGGAGAACAAAGACCCAAGCAGGAATCTGAAACCCCCACCCCCACCCCGGGCTCCTGTGGACCAATGGGACCCCGATGAGCAGGCGAAATATCCAAATAAGGGAAACTTGCCAAAAGACCCCTGAGCTCCCCTCGAGACCCCTTAAGAGCCCCCTCCTCCCTGCCTTGGGCACGACTTCCGCCACTCTGCTTTCCAGAGTCCTGGAACCTCGCCCGAGGGTGCCCACCTCCTCCCGGCACAACTTTCCTGGCTCCCCTTCTCCTGAGCCCTGAAACTTCCCCAGAGACGCCTTTAATAAATCTTGCCTTGCACCCAATTTGCCTGGTGTCGTGTTTATCTCGCCGAAAAAAACTTTACATTTGGTGCCAAAACCCAGGAAGGAGATTGAGCCCCCATGCCAGTGGGGAGGCTCTCTCCTTTCCCTAGCCGGACCCAGACCTGCCTTTCTGAACGACACTTCTGAAGCCGTGTTGAGTTTCCCCCGATTCCGCGCCTCCTTCTGGAAAGCCCTTCCCTAATCGCAGTCGCGTCAGGGCAGACCCCGCCGGTCACCAGGTGGCCTCCGTGACTCCGAGAGGCTGGGAGTCGTCCTAACCTCTACGACACAGTTTTTCCGCAGCCCAGTGGTGGACGAGGGGACGCCTATCCTCCAGCCCTCGGGTTGCCTGGCAACGAATTGTGGGGACCTCCCAATCCAAATTCGACCCTAAAACATCCCGGGGGTGTTTTAGGCCTGTTGGCCAATTTAAATCAGTCCCAATGGCCTCCGGAAGGCACGTTTAATTATCGGATTCTCATGGACCTAAATAACCCCAGCAGACACCAAGGCAGATGGGCCAAGGTCCCTTATGTTCAAGATCCCTGAACCGGCGCCCTCGTCTACCCCTCCCCCTCCCCACTCCTATCCAAACTCCTGACAAAGTTATCCACAGTAAATGTGAAACTCCAAAGTTTACTGAAGGTCAAATAAGCTCGTGTTATTTGTTAAAATCTGTTAGCAAAGAAATGACTAAACTGATGGTTAATTGTCTGTCTCAAAGTTTTAATGGGTAATTGCTGAGATAGCTTTCAAAGTCTTTGGTAAACTGAAAGTTTAAAGTTTTGCTTGGATGACAAATGGAATTAAATTTGTTAAACATTTAGGTCTTTTCCAAAGAGGATAAAATGCCAAGTCATTGAATACTGAACATAGGTTTGTGCTTTTGACTTCTTACAGCAAAGAAAATAAGAATATTTAAATCTGTTAGTAAGCTTGGTTTGTGCTTAACTGATTCATAAATTGGCATCTAAAGAATTCCGCTATAACTGTTCACAATTGATTAATAACTGACTAGAGGTTAAGGTGTTTCTAAGAGTACAAAATTCTGCTAACTGTAAGACAGATGGAAATAAAGGAAGCAACTCTGTATGGAGGAAAGTAGAAGATATGTAAGAAAGATTTAAGGAATGAGAGTACATTTTGTTGAATGTAAAAGGAGGTAATTTTGTCCTAAATGAGATGGTTGTTTAGGACAAAACCTGAATGCAAAGGAAAGCTGTAGAAGGTTTGTGAAGGGAAATCATTCAGGAACCCAATGAAAACCCGGCCATGTTTCTTAACCGACTTACTGAGGCGCTGACTCAATACACTCGCCTAGACCAGGCCTCTCCGGCAGGGGCGACTGTTTAAGCTACCGACTTTCTCAGTCAGCTGCCGACATTTGGAAAAATTAAAGAAAGTGGAGGAGGGCCCTCAAACTCCCATTTCTGATCTGGTGAAAATGGCATTTAAAGTCTTTAACTCCCAAGAGGAGGCAGCAGAACTTAAGTGTCAAGCCAGACTCCAACAGAAGGTCCAACTACAGACCCAAGCCCTGGTAGCAGCCCTGAGGCCGGCAGGTTCTAGGGGTCAACAGAAGGGAGCACCTATCTGCGTCCCTCCTGGGGCCTGTTTCAAGTGCGGAGCCGAGGGACACTGGGCCCGTCAATGCCCCAATCCAAAAGCGCCTACTAGGCTGTGCCCTCAATGCTGCATGATGGGCCACTGGAAATCGGACTGCCCCAGCCTCGGGGGATTCCCGGCGCCTCCACGTGGGGGAGACCCTGAGACGGTAAGTCCTGCCTTCCAACTTCTCGGATTGGAGGATGACTGATGGAGCCCAGACTCAGACACCCCTCTCACCCATGCCGAGCCCAGGGTCACGCTCCAGGTAGCAGGTAAGTCCAATTCCTTTCTGCTGGACACTGGACATTCTGTCCTGCCTTCCTACTCGGGTCCTACTCCTCCTTCCCCAGTTGCAGTTATGGGAATTGATGGTACTTGCTCCACTCCAAAGGCCAGCCCACCCCTTACATGCAGCCTGCAGGGGTTCCCCTTCTCACACTCCTTCCTCATTATCCCTTCCTGCCCCATTCCCCTACTAGGCAGGAACATCCTCCACAAACTTCAGGCCACCATTCATCTTGCTCCCTCTCCCTCGACTTACGCTCACCTCGTCCTTCCTCTACTTCCCTATGACTCGTCCTCTATCCCGAGCTGTTTCCCCTCTATAGACCCGCAGGTATGGGACATTCCCAGACCTGTAGTAGCAACCCACCAGTGAGGACTTAAGATCATCAGCAACCGCCTGGACAGCAGGGTCTCCTTATCCCCATTAACTGTCCAAGCAACTAGATGTCACCGCCTAGGGATGGCAGCCCTGCCTCATGGCCCTAGAGGCAGTTGCCTCTCTGACAAAAGAGGCCCTCAAACTTACCTTAGAACAGCCCATCAGGGTCTTCTCCCCCAATTGACTGATGGACTTAGTCAGCCACAAATCCTTGGCACAACTCACTCCTTCCAGTCTCCAACTCTACCACCTGCTGTTCATAGAAAACCCCCAGGTTACACTCTCTGTCTCTCCTCGCCTAAATCCCGCCACTCTTGCCGACACCTTCGTCTACCCCCACTCCTTCCCACTCCTGCTCTCAACTCCTGGAAGAACTCTTTCCTCCCATCCAGGACTTTTGGACCGGCCACTGCCTGACCCCGATCGCACTCTGTTCGTGGATGGGAGCTCCCTCATAGCTCCAGATGGATGGCCACACACGGCCTATGCAGTGGTCACCCTGGATGCAGTCATAGAAGCGGCCCCCCTTCCCATTGGGACTACTTCTCAAAAGGCAGAACTCATGGCTCTCACCAGGGCCCTTCACTTATCTTTAAGGCCAACGGGTCACTATTTATACTGACTCCAAATATGCTTCCTTATTACCCACACTCACTCTGTCCCCTGGCGAGAAAGGGGATTTCTCACAACCAAGGGAACTCCCATAGTCAATGGGCCTCTTATTGCCAAACTCCTTGAGGCTCTCAAGTGCCCTACTGAGGTGGTTATTGTCCACTGCCATGGCCATCAGGCCTCCAAGGACCCCATCTCTTTGGGGAACAACAAGGCCGACTCTATTGCCTGACAGATGGCCTTAGACTCCTCCCTAGCCCCTCTCCTGTTTCTCAACACTCCTCACAGTCCCTCGTACACTGATGAGGAGACTCGGGCCCTCAAAACATTAGGTGGCAGGTTGGGTGACAAGGGATGGTATTTTGTCCAGGACAAAATTGCCCTCCTGAACAGCCTAATCCACACCCTCATTACTGACATCCACCAGTCTCTCCACATCGGTCCAAAGGTCCTATACCAATTTCTCCAACCTCCCTTTCACCACCCCCTCCTCCAAAAGACCACTAAGGAGGTTCACCAGGCCTGCAGAACCTGTTTTGCGGTCAATGCCCAGGGCGGCCTCCGCAGACCGGGACCCACCCACCAGCTCCATGGGCATCAGCCAGGCTAGGACTGGCAACTTGACTTCATTCACATGCCTCGACACAAAACCTTCAGATACCTGCTAACTCTTGTGGACACCTTCACAGGCTGGATCGAGGCATTCCCCACCACTAGGGAAACAGCAGACAGGGTCGCCGCCGTTCTCATTGAGCACATCATCCCGAGGTTTGGACTCCCTCGAACCCTACAATCAGACAACTGACCCGCCTTAATCTCTAGTGTAACCCAACAGGTAGCTGAGAGCCTCAACATAACCTGGAAACTTCACATCCCATACCACCCACAGTCATCGGGTAAGGTAGAAAAGGCCAACGGGCTGCTCAAAGCCCAACTCACCAAACTTACCTAGAGACCTGCCTTTCCTGGCCCACACTTCTGCCCCTGGCTCTCACCAGACTCTGGACTACGCCCCGCGGGCCTTTGGGCTTAAGCCCATTTGAATTACTATAAGGCCGGCCCTTTCTTATAAATCATAGCCTTCCAGCCATTTCCCCACCTCTTTTATCCTATCTACCTTACCTCACTCTCCGAGCTCTCTTAAGGGCCCACGCCAAAACTGTCATCCCAGCCCTAAGCAACCATGCTTCGAAGGGGGGACCTGCCTATACTAAAATGAAGAATGTTGTTACTTTGTTAACCAATCAGGTATAGTTACCGCCAGGATCAAAGAACTCAGGGATCGGATTCAAGCACGGCGGCGAGACACGTCTTTCTGGGGCCTGGATCCCTACACCTGGGTAACCTGGCTGCTCCCTTTGGCGGGACCTGTATGCATAATCCTCCTTCTAGTCTCAGTTGCTCCCTGTCTTTTCCGATGCTTGCAGGGTCGCCTACAAGAACTTGCCCGAGTGTCCGTCAATCAACTCCATCTCCATCCCTACTCTAGACTGCCCACTTCCGACTACCCCTATGACGACCCCCCCCCACCCCCGTCAGCAGGAAGGAGCCAGAACTGAGTCAACGCCCCTGGCACCATTATATAAAGCAAAATGTTGGAATGTTGGGCTGGCAGAAAGAAAGGGCTACTTAAGATGGCGAAAGTTCCCACCACAAAACCTGAGCTAGGACAGGAGCACAAAGACCCAAGCAGGAATCTGAAAACACTCCCCCGCCCCGGGCTCCAGTGGACCAATGGGACCCTGACAAGCAGGCGAAATATCCGAATAAGGGAAACTTGCCAAAAGACCCCTGAACTCCCCTCGAGGCCCCTTAAAAGCCCCCTTCTCCCTGCCTTGGGCGCGACTTCCACCACTCTGCTTTCCAGAGTTGCGGAACCTCGCCTGAGGGTGACCACCTCCTCCCGGGACAACTTTCCTGGATCCCCTTCTTCTGAGCCCTGAAACTTCCCCGGAGATGCCTTTAATAAATCTTGCCTTGCACCACTTTGCCTGGTGTCGTGTTTATCTTGCCGGAAAAAACTTTACACTAACATATATTTCTAAAAGAGTTATCATATTATCGCCATTTATACCATCATAATCTCAAAATTCATCCTCTTTTTAAATTTCAACCCTGACTCAAATCAGGAAAAAAAAAAATTCTCTTCCACCTGGAGAACTATTCTCCATGCCTGATTCAGTCCCATGAAAAGAGATTATGGGTCAAGGTTTTTATACTTAATCTACGCTTTGTAATCAGTCTTGAGCAAGTAATTAACCCTAAAAGTGCTTGGCAACTTTAGCCTTTAAGTGGAGATAATTGCATCTGCCTGTCTTCTCCATCTCATACAGACATTCCCAAGTTAGATGGACCCTATTACTTGATATCCTCAGGCCCTCTTTGTACATAGGCAGGAAGTACTGGATGCCATCTGCTCTTTTATCACCAAAATCTTTTATATAAGAATTTGATGGTGAAGAGTTAATTATACTCTTCTCCATCTGCAATCCCCAGGGCTTAATAAAATCTAGAAAACAGCTCTCCAGTACCATAGCAATGGAAGAGAATGGTGAGGTCATCATTTCAGTTCCTGAAGCATAAACAACTCTGCTTTAAATTGGGTCAGCTTGTTTGTAAGCCTAAATGAAATGTTAGGAATAGGGTAACAAACATGTATCTTCCTTAAAAATATAATTGTGTCATGTGTGCTTGTGTATGGGTTGTTTTTTTCTTTATGTCTATTTTGTCTTTGTTTCTTTCTTTAACATTTGGTTTTTCTGTCACCATAGTGCTGTATGATTTTACCTGAAAAGTAGGAGATTTGGATTTCTCCTGAAGAGAGATAGACTCTACAGAGTTGGAAGAAAGTTGAACAAAAGTTTCTGTTTTATAAGATCAAAAGGGGCAGGGGTAGATGGGAGAAGGTAGAGAAATAAACATTTCACAGCACCTACAATGGATTGGAGCCAGTTTTCAAAAGGACCTTTCAAATGTGATTTTGAATAATTTATGTAAATTTTCTTTGCCAGATTATTCTCATCTGTAAAATGGGAATTATTTTATGTCATATCACATTGAATAGCTGTAAGAATTAAATAAGTAGGGATGCCTGGGTGGCTCAGTTGATTAAGCATCTGCCTTTGGCCCAGGTCATGATTCCAGTGTCCTGGGATTGAGCCCTGTGGCCCCAGCTCAGCGGGGAACCTATTTCTTCTTCTCTCTGCTGCCTCTCCTCTTGTTCCTGCTCATGTGCGCTTATGTGTACATGCACATACTCTCTCTCTCTCAAATAAATAAAATCTTTAAAAAAAGAAGGAAGGAAGTATTTGGAACAAGGTTTGACACAGAGTAAAGATCAATAGAATATTAACAATAAAAATAACTTTAATAATAATTTACATTTATAACAATATTTGAGATAGATATTATTTATCCTTGTCTTTCAGAAAAGGAAACTGAAGCTTGGAGACGTTATAAGCAATTCCCAATATCAAACAACATGTACATAGTGAAGTAAAGGATCATAACCACAGGCAGTAATTTCTCTGACATCAGCTATAGCAACATTTTTCTAGATATGTCTCCTAAGGCAAGGGAAACAAAACCAAAACCAAACTATTGGGACTACATCAAAACAAAAAGCTCTTGCACAGCAATGAAAACCATCAAAAAAACAGAAAGACAACCTACTAAATGGGAGTAGATATTTGTAAATGATATATCCAATAAAGGGTTAATATCTAAAATATATAACTAATTGATAAACTTAATACCAAAAAACAAACCAACTGATTAAAAAATGGGCAGAGGACCTGAATAAACATTTTTCCAGAGAACATACAGATAGCTAACAGACACATGAAAAGATGCTCAACCTCACTAATCATCAGGCAAATTCAAATCAAAACCACAATGAGCTATCACTTTACACCAGTTAGAATAGCTAAAATCAAAATGACAAGAAACAGGTGTTGATGTAGATGTGGAGAAAAAGGAAGCCTTGTGCATTGTTGGTGGGAATATATATTGGTACAACCAGTGTGGAATATTATACTCAGTTTCCTCAAAAATTTAAAAATAGAAATACCATATCATCCAATAATTCTAATACTGGGTACTTTCCCAAAGGAAAAAAAACACCAGTTCAAAAAGATATATGCTTATCCTATGTTTATTGCAACATTATTTATAATACCCTAGATATGAAAGCCACCTAAGTGTTTATCAATAGACAAATGGATAAAGAAGATATGGACTACTTATCAGCCATAAAAAAAAGATGGGATTCTGCTATTTGAGGCATCATGGGCAAAGCTAGTATGCATTATGCTAAGTGAAATAAGTCAGAGAATACTGTATTATTCCACTCAAAAGTGGATTCTAAAAAAAAAAAAAAGAAAAGAAAAGGAGAAGAATAAACAAACAAAAAGCAGAATCAGAACTATAAATAGAGACAACAAACTGATAGTTGCCAGAGAGAGGGGTATGGGTTTGGGCAAAATACTGAAAGGGAGAGGGATAATACAGGCTTCTAGATATGGAATGAATATATCAGGGGAGTTAAAGGCCCAGCATAAGAAACAGGCAATGATATTTTAATAATGGTGTAACAGGACAGATGATAGCTACACTTGTGGTGAACCTAACATAATGTATAAACTTGTCAAATCATGGAGATGTACACCTGAAATTAATATAACACTGTGTGTCATCTATACTCAGAAAAAAATCATAACCAGTTTCATGGATTCTGAAGACCATCTTGTTCCTTTTTTGTTTTTTTGTTTTTCAGTTGAATAATTAGGTTTTTCTTCTTTAATTTGATAGGAAAGTATTTAAAGTTTTGGATTTGTCCCTGGTTAGTTTTGGCCAAATCCCAGAGACTTTAATATCTCCAGGTTTTATATACATTTACAACATAATTTGTATTTAATTATATGATGACTGCTAACCTATAGATTATTTTAAAGAAAATGTATTTGATTTGCTAATTTAATTTGTTGCATATTACAATAATTTTTAATGAGATTCTCTATGTTAATCTGCTGGTCTAAAGAATGTAAACACCATAACTTTTGTATTTTATATCTGATTGTGATTCTGTGTCCATAAATGACCAATTTGCTGCAAGTTATGTTGTCTATTGATAGTATAAGCATAAATATGTGCATATATATATGCATATGTACAAATGGATTCAGTATCAATATATTTTTAAATCTCCAAAATCTTTTTTAAATTTAATCTATTAGAAGATTAATATTGTATAAGATTTCCCTCTTTACATGTTTCTATCAATTTCTTTCAAACTTTTAACATATGCAGTATATGAGTTTTTCTTTTTACTTTGGACATATGCTTCCTAAAATATAAAATTGTGATTGTGTTTATTATGGAATATAATATTTATTATCATAGATTCACCTAACACTTAATCCTTTTGATTCCTATCTTATGAGACAAAAGCATTGTTACTTTTGTCTTCTTGGTCTATATTTGTTATGTTTTTTACTCACCCTTTAAAAAATTGATATATATGTGTGTGAGTACTGAAATACTGCTGTATAGATATGTGTGTGTATGTATGTGCATATACATGTATGTATGTATGTTTTTTCTGTTTTAATGTTTAAACCAACTTGAGCACTTTTCTTTTTTTTTTCTTTTTAAGATTTTATTTATTTATTTGACAGACAGAGATCACAAATAGACAGAGAGGCAGGCAGAGAGAGAGAGGAGGAAGCAGGCTCCCTGCTGAGCAGAGAGCCTGATGCGGGGCTGGATCCCAGGACCCTGGGACCATGACCTGAGCCGAAAGCGGAGGCTTTAACCCACTGAGCCACCCAGGCGCACCTTGAGCACTTTTCTTAACAGAAGTATTTCATCATTCTCCTTTAAAATATTTCCTTCTTCACCTGGGTGGCTTAGTCGCTTAAGTGTCTCCTTTCTGCTCAGGTCATGATCCCAGGGTCCTGGGATCGAGCCCTGCGTCCAGCTCTCTGCTCAGCGGGGAGCCTGCTTCCCTTCCTCTCTCTCTGCCTGCCTCTCTGCCTACTTGTGATCTCTGTCTGTCAAATAAATAAATAAAATATTTTTTTTTAAATGTAATGCTTTATATTCTCATTACTACAATAAGAATTTAATGATATCAAGTAAGTCTTCATTAAGACTTTCTCTACTGACATGGGGTTCTTAGACTATTACTTTGATAATAAATCCAGGGGAAAAGTCAAAGAGCTATAGAAGAGACCATTCTGAAGTAACTATTCATTAAAGTGACAATAGAAGTGTACATGTGAAAAAAAAATACAACATAGCTCAACTCTTATCAAAAATTTATGGAAATTGAAGAACACATCGCTCTAGTGGTTCTCTAATTTAAAAATTAAAAGAAGGTCATACATGTATTGTAATGAAAAATATGCCATATAGTCAAATTATATTTGAAAAAAAAAGAAATAAAGCAGTCATCAATGGAAAATGCATTTATCTAACATCTGTACAATACAATTCTTTGGGAATCTCAAGAAGTATACAAAAGCTGACTTGTATCTTTGCCTAGCAGTGGATCATACAAGAATATTCCTTTGAACTAAACAGAAACTGAGAAGGTGGATGACTAATAACCTTTAAAACTGTTTTTTAGCTTTACAAAGCTAAAGTTAGTAGTGTAGACTACGCAACACAATTTTAAATATGGAAAATAATCCTGTAAGTTTCTGACAGAAAATCTGGACCTAAGAACTCCAAATATTTCCCTTCTTGTAATAAAACATCCATACTAGAATTTTCCATTTTTCACTTTCTAGGTTTTCAGTTGTTAAATTAGTCGTATACAAAATATGGGCACTTTAGGAGAGAGCTGACAAGTTACTTACCAGATGCCTGTCTTGAGGAACTGGAAGTCCAGATTTTGTTTCTACAGAAATTGAGTACTAGAAATTTCCCTCTGTATATTTTTTAGGCAACCAAGACAATTCATCTAAGCATTAGGAAAGCAAACATTAAAGTCTGTAGAGCTTTATGGGGTTAATGATTAACTGTAGAAAATCTATTACTGGTTTAAGTATTAAATGCTTAAGTAAGGCTCTTTATTATTACTTGTGGTAGTAGATAGAAACAAAGAGCCCATGGAAATCTCCTAAGCCTGGCATTCAGAATTAACTCCTATCCAATAATTATGTGTAGTAAATAGAAGCCTTTATTTTTACTTTTGCTTCTGACTCCAACTGTAAAAGCCATACAAAACAGCCACATGCTATTTCATGGCTCCTGTGCTCTCATTAGTAACCCTTATTTAAAGGTGCTTTATCTGTACCTCTAGAACTGCATGGGCAAGTCAGACCAGCAAGAACATGTTCCTTGGGTAGAAACGGGGAAAAGGATGGGAAACCCAGGAAGGTTGTAATATATTCTTTTCCTTAAATGATGCCTGTACTATCCAGAGGCAGATCTGTGTATCACTTTTTTAAGCTGCTGGTAATAGTGATGACTGTGTGGTAAAAATTCTGTTTCAAAATCGAAAAAAAAAATGAAACTATTGCCATTTTCCATATGATCAAAATATTATCTATGATGTGGTTTCTTTTGTTTCTAGATCTTTATAATGTGCTGCTGACAAAAGGCAAAATTATTTCAATCTGTGAATTTATCAGTCTATACAAAAATGGAATTTGAAGTTGAAACCTCTCATCAACAAAGTATAAAGATGTAATTAAGTATGAAGATCTAAAGTATAAAGATATATCATTATCCTTTGTGAACATCCCAGTGTCTTTGACCGTACTGGAAAAATCTTAAAATTTTATCTTGTAGTCTGCTTCAGGGAAGAAACTAAGAAACAACCTGAATGTCACACTGTTATGGAATTACAGGAAGGCAAAACAACTGGAGACAATTAGATACTTTTCACAGATTAGTCTGAAAAACGGGGGAAAATATTTCTAGTTTGCCTTCCCCCAGGCTTTACAGCTAGAAAATGATCCTCAAGCTCTTATCATGTCTCCAGTTATGTCCCTTAAAAGAGATTGGAGATTTATGTTCTAGAAAAATTGCAATTTAGGGATTCAGGATTTAGGGTCACTAGATGCTGCTGAAGAAAATGTGTCATTAATGAAAAGAAGGGAATTAAGTGATAAGAACTTCAAGTTAGTTTTATAAGAAGGATGCAGCCCATTTAATTTGATCTCATAGGAAAGACCCAGGGAAATAATCAACTTGACTTCATTCTCCTCCTTCTCTCAGATCTTCTGTCAGATAGAAACCAGAGACCCCTGCATCTTGTTGATGTAATCCATACACATCAGCCTCATAGGGCAGAAAACAGGATGAAATCTGGAGGGATAAACTAAAGATATCCCACATAGTAAAATTGCCCCACTTTTCAGAGGGTCTATTTTCCCAAATTCTGATTATTATTTGTCTAAAAAGCATTGTCAATTTGATTTCTGAAACAATATTTTAAAAATTCTTTTCTGTAGTGTTACATTTCATAAATAAATATTATTTAAGAATAAATGTTACAAATTTGCAGAACATTATGTGTATATACATATACACACATATGTATATACATATATACATACATATCATATATATACATACATATATACCTGACTACGCGTAACCAGAATGGTGGTAACACATTGGTGGATTTCATCCTACCCTACCCTCTTGGACATGACTGAAACTTAAGGCAAGATATTTCGAAGTTTAAATCTCTGGTTTCTTATGCCTATGTTAGTGTGTATGTAGTACATTGTCTGGGTGATCTTTAAGGTATGGAGCAAGGCATGGTATAATAAGTTATGGTATGAGAAGCTATCATATGGTAAGGTATGTTATAGTAAAGTATGGTATTGTGCATTTCACAAGCCTTTATGTGATGAACCCAGCATTGTGTGATGAATTCAGCATTTTCACCAGAAGAAAATGAATAACTGACTGAGCTGTAGTGTGGCAGGGGGTTAAGAGCAAAACTGGGAAATGCTTGAACTCTTCATTATGAAATTCTTTCTGTAGGATATAAAATCAATGTCAACATTTTTGGTAATAAAAGGTTGAAAAAGGTGAGAGAAGACCATGAGAGCTGATATTAATGTAGGCAAATATTCATTATTCTCCACTTTACCTCTGAAAGACGTATATTATCCTCCCCAGCAAATTTGAATTTAGGCCATGATCTCTTTGACCAATTAAATGTGAGAAGGAAGAACATGCCAATGATGCTATGAGAAGCATTGCATTTTACCATGGATCTCTTGTTTTTTGTCTACCGTGCAAATGAGCATGTCTCATAAAAGGGCTGCTCCTTCACCCTGAGACACAAAATGAAAATACATGTGTCAGAATCTTAGCCTGTCTAAATTCTGGAACCATGGCCGACCAAAAGGAACATCAACAAGAATAACCCTTTGTTGTAGTTAACAAGAAGTTTGAGATTATTACATTTCTTTAGTAAAGCTAATACGATCTCTTTTGACAGAACTTCCCTAAATCATTGCTAAGTTGGAGACTAGTTTAATATTCTTCCTATGAGCAGTTGCTCTAAAATATCTGCAATAAATATGGCCATTCACTGTATCATAATAAAGGAACTAACCAACAAGAAGATCTAACAATTGTAAACATATATGCCTCCAGCTTGAGAACATCCAAATATATAAAACAATTAACAAATAAAAAGGAACTCATTGATAATAATACAATCATAGTAAGGGACTTTAATGCCCCACTTGCATCAATGGACAAATCATCTAAGCAGAAAATCAACAAGGAAATAATGGCTTTGAGTAACACACTGGACCAGATGTACTTAACAGATATATTCAGAACATTTCATCCTAAAGCAGCAGAATGCACATTCTTTCCAAGTGCACACAGGACACTCTCCAGAATAGATCACATATTGGGTAACAAATCAGGCCTCAACAAGTACAAAAGATTAAAATACCATGCATCTTTTCTGACCACAATGCTATGGAACTTGAAGTCAACCACAAGAAAAAATTTGGAAAGATCACAAATATGTGGAAGTTAAAGAACAGTTTACTAAAGAATGAATGGCTCAAACTGGAAATTAAAGAATAAATAACAAAAATAGATAGAAGCACATGAAAATGAAAATATGCCAATCCAAAATCTTTGAGATGCAGGAAAAGAGGTCAAGGGAGGGAGGTATATAGCAATATAGGCTTACCTCAAGAAGCAAGAAAAGTCTCAAGCATGTCACCTACCCTTACACATAAAGGAGCTAAGAAAGGAACATGAAGCCAGCCAAAAAGGGAAGTAATAAAGATGAGAGCAGAAATAAATTATATAGAGACTAAAAAAGACTCCAGATGGTAAACCATGAGAGACTATGGACTCTGAAAAACAATCTGAGGGTTTTGAAGGGGCAGGGGGTGGGAGGTTGGGGGAGCCAGGTGGTGGGTATTAGGGAGGGCACGTATTGCATGGAGCACTGGGTGTGGTGCAAAAACAATGAATTCTGTTACGCTGAAAAGAAATACAAAAAAAAAAAAAGAAGAAGAAGAAGAAAGAAACTAGGAGATGATTCTTTGAAAAAACTTAATAAAATTGAAAACCACAGCCAAACTGATAAAGGGAGAGAGAGAGAAAGGACCCAAATAAATAAAATCACAAATGAGAAAGGAGAAATAACAACCAAAAACAGAGAAACAGAAGCAATTATAAGAGAATATATGAAAAACTATACGCCAACAAATCAGACAGTCTGAAGGAAATTGATAAATTCCTAGAAACATGTGAACTACCAAAGCTGAAACAGGAAGAAATAGAAAATTGAAAAGACACAATCAGCAAAGAAATTTAATCATATCTGATAAATGGTTAGTAACCAAAATATATAAAGAACGTATAAAACTGAACACCCAAAAACAAATAATCCAGTTAAAAATTAGGCAGAAGACATGAATAGACATCTTTCCAAAGAAGACATACAGATGGCTAAAAGGCACCTGAAAAGATGCTCGACATCACTCATCATCAGGGAAATACAAATCAAAACCACAATGAGATATCACCTCACACCAGTCAGAATGGCTAAAATTAACAACACAGGCATCAACAGTGGTTGGCAAGGATGCAGAGAAAGGAGAATGTTCTTACACTGTTGGTGAGAATGCAAACTGGTGCAGCCACTCTGGAAAACAGTATGGAGATTTCTCAAAAAGTTGAAAAAATAGAACTACTCTATGACCCAGCAATTGCACTACTACATGTTTATCCAAAGGATACAAAAGTACTGATTTGAAGGGATACATGCACCCCAATGTTTCTAGCAGCATTAGCAGTAATAGCCAAACTATGGAGAGTCAAATGGAGAAGAAGAAGTGATCTATATCTGTATCTATATCTATCATCTATCTATCTATCATCTGTCTATCTATCATCTATCTATCTATCTATCTATCTATCATCTATATGAATGATGGGAGGTTACACAACCATTAAACAGAATGAAATCTTCCCATTTGCAATGATGTGGATGGAGCTAGTGAGTATTAGGTTAAGTGAAATAAATCAGTCAGAGAAAGACAAATACCATATGATTTAACTCATACGTGGAATTTAAGAAACAAAACAGGTGAACATGGAGTGGAGGAGAAAGGGACTAACCAGAACACAGACTCTTAACTGTAGAAAACGAACTGAGGGTTACAGGAGGAGAGATAGGTGGGGAGATGGGTTAAATGGGTGAGTAGGATTAAGAAGGGCACTTATGATGAGCACTGGGTGTTTATGGTATGTATGTAATGTTTCACTATATTCTACATCTGCAACTAATATTATACTGTATATTAACTAACTGGAATTTAAATAAAAACTTGGGAAAAAAAGAAAAATAAATAAATCTGGCCCTTTAGAGACAACTTTGGTTTTGATATTTGGAGATTTGGACAAAATTACTAAATAATTCAATTAAAATTAATGTTCAACAGTTTCATGAGTTGACATAAATAAAAAAAATAGCATTTTCATTGGTAAATCAGTAAGGATTTTTTTAATTCTTTTGATAACAGATATACATATGTACCTGGATAGACATTCATTCATTCATCAAATACACATGATTACTACAGTGAATAAGTCTCCTTTCCATGCCCTTTGTTTTGATCAGTGAATAACACAAACTCCCTGTCTCCACGGAGTTTAATTTGATTTGGGTTAGAGAGAGACAAAAAAAAAAAAAAATGTTATCCTTGGTTCCTTGGTCAAACTGGAGTCTTAATTTTACCATTTTACCATAATTACATCTTAATTTTACCATTTCTCTTTCTTTGTAATTGATTAGTATTTTCTGGAAAGATACACTTAGTATGTGCAATATCCTGTTCCACACTGGGTTAGTTACATATTGTAGTGTAACAAATTACCCTAAAATACAGTGGCTTAAAACAACAAACATTTATTATCTTGCACAGTTTCTGAAGGTTAGGAAGCTAGAAATGATTTAGCAGAATGGTTTGGTCTTAGAGCTCTCACAAGTTTATAGTCAAAATGTGGGTGCTCCAATAATCTAAAGGCTCAATTTGAATTCAAGAATTCAATTTTAGGATGCTTGACTTGCATCGTTGTTGGCAAGAAGCCTCAGCTCCATTCTGGTCAATGACAGATGACCTCATTTATGTGCCATGAGGGTCTGTCTACAGAGCTAAGTGTACTTATGACAGGACAGATTTATTTATTTTTTTTTTATTTCCAGATGTTAAAGGGATAATTTTTTTAGTTGAAATGAAATTGACATATAATATTAGATTAATTTCAAGTATACAACATAAATCGATATTTGTATATATTGCAAAAATTACCACAATAAATCTACTTAACATCTGTCGCCATACATAGGTACAAAATTCTTTCTTGTGATGAGAATTTTTAAGATGTACTCTCTTAGCAACTTTCAAATATTTAGGACAGAATTATTATTATTATTATTATTATTATTAGGAAGGCTTATATAACCTGTGTTTTAAATTAGTCCTGAAAACTTTAGGCCACAAAAGTATGCAAATTCCTCTTTTTATTTCTTTCCCTTGCAAGTGGAAGCATTGCTAAGGGCTGAGAAGCTACTGGGGTCTGGCAGGCAAAAGCATGCTTGGAGAATGAGAAAGTGGCAATGAGGCCAAGGGTCAAGTAGGGGGAAGGACAGAGAAGGTGGCCAAGATGATCATAGGGTTGGGGGAACTGAGCAAACAAATAAGTACATTAGAGATAGTGGGAACAAATTTACAATTTTGGAAAATAAGAAGGCTAGACAATCCCTTGAGGTTTTGGATTTGTAGGTATTAATATAAACTTGTATTTTTTTATAATTAGTATAGTCAGACTTAGAAATAAATGTATATGTATTTATAAAAATGCACATGTGTGTATGAATATCTATGTTCTTTGTATTTGTGAATGCGTAGTGAAATTTAATGAAACATTCAGAAAAAGACACAGGAGAAGGGTAAAGTGAAAAACTGGTTGCAGTAGTTATAGACAATTCTCAAATGCTTCTGACATAAAGAAGAACAGAAAAATATAGGACTATCTGGAGGATGTTTGATGCAAATATTTGTTGTGTTTTAAATTGTAAGATATTCCAACATTTTTGCTGATGGGAACTGATCATGCAAGAAGAGAAAATAATGAGGATACAGAGAGAAATATCAATTGCTAAACTAGATGACAGTTGAAGAATTTAGTGCACAAGTAGAGAGGCTGGCATTACTCCGATACCAAGAACTGTTCCTCTGCAGTAAAGGAAAATTCAGATTTTAAGGAGAGACATTTTTGTTGTTGATGGTGGAGAAGCTATTTTTTTTTATTTGCAATTAAAAGAAATAGCAAAAATCCTTAAAGTACTCTTTCTAATTCCAGTACTCATATTTTTTAAAAATGTGTTGTTTAATTTTGGTACAGATTAACCCTAGATAAAGATTTTAACTTCCAACACTTGTCTTAATATACTTGTATATTTAATATAAGCTAAAAGACACTTGATTCTAGCAATGTGGTTATGTAGATATTTTGAAAGACAGTCAACAAGGAGCAAGTAAGTTATGGATAAAATATACCATTTGGTGCATTCCTAGGCTTTCTAAAAATGGAAGGTGTCTCTACACTTCCAAAAATGGAAGAAAGAAAAAATTAGAGAGGCTGGCAAATTACAGCCTTCAGACCAAATCTGCATTTCTATTTGTTTTTGTAAATAAGTTTTATTTTAACAAAGTGACACACTTATTCACTTGCGTGTTGTTGTCTCTGTCTCCCTTCAAGCTACAGTGACAAAGCTGAATAGTTGCAATGATGACCATATAGCTTGCAAGTTGGAAATATTTACTATCTGTACTTTTACAGAAAAAAAACAAAACACAAGAGTTGCAGGAAAGAAAGAACTTCAAAGAGTTTCTGTACGATCAGCATCCATTTCCCCCTATTATTAACCTCTTATACTTCAATGGTATTTTCACTACATATTAAATGAATTGAAGTTGATAAATTATTATTCGCTAAAGGTTATGTAGGTTATGTGGTTATTCTTTATTAGAATCCTGTAGATGTTAGTCAAATTCACATCTAGGGTACCACATTATACTTAGGAGTCATGTGTCTTTAGACTCCTCTTAACTGTGACAAGATTCTCAGATTTTCTCTGTTCTTGATGATCTTGATAAAACTGGAGCCTTGGTCAGGTATTTTTGTATTGTTCTTCCTTCAATTTGGTTTTATCTGATTTTTACAATTTTTTTTTATTTTTTAAAGATTTTATTTATTTATTTATATGACAGAGAGAGAGAGATCACAAGTAGGCAGAGAGGCAGGCAGAGACAGAGGGGGAAGTTGGCTCCCTGCTGAGCAGAGAGCCCAATGTGGGGCTCGATCCCAGGACCCTGAGACCATGACCTGAGCCGAAGGCAGAGGCTTAACCCACTGAGCCACCCAGGCATCACTGATTTTTTTTAAGATTTTACTTATTTATTCATCATAGAGAGAGAGAGAGAGAGGTTGAGAAAGAGAGAGCATAAGCAGGGAGAGCAGCAGGTAGAGGGAGAAGCAGGTTTCCCACTGAGCAGGGATCCTGATGTAGGACTCAATCCCAGGACCCTGGCATCATGACTTGAGTCAAAGGCAGATGATTAACCAACTGAGCCATCCAGGCATCCCTATCTGATGGTTTTTCTGTGGTTATACAATGGTTATACATTTGGGGGGAAAAGATCAGCAAGTTTATTTTCATCATGTGCCAGAGGTATTTTCTATGAATGTGTCTTATCATTGAAGATGTTAACCCTGATCAACTAGTTGAGCTAGTATTTGCCAGGTTTCTCCACTGTAAAGTCACTCTCCCCTTCCCACTCTAGCCTTGACCCTTTCCATACTCTTTTGAAGTCATTATTGAATCCTATACTTAAGGGATGGAATGGGAGTTATACATAGCTAGAATTCTTCTGTATTGGATATTTATATATGTTCCCACACATAACTATTTATTCAATTAATTTATATCAGCATGAATTTGTGGATATTTATTTTATCAGTGGGTTTTAATCTAGTACTATTTTATTTATTTTGTTGCCCAGATTGAATTCTCAGGTGTTTTAGCCATATAAAGGAACTCTCTGCCATGGTTCAAGTTATGTGCAGTTACAACTGTCATAAATAAATGCTTACTAAGAACTTTCTGGTCTTAACATGGTATCAATCAGTTAGTCAGTCAACAAGCATTAGTGCTTTTAAACATCTAGCACTTGTCCTGAAGTCATCATTCTAGAGATTTAATTATTGGGAAACCTTAAACACTAAGGTAACCAGAAATTTCTAACTTTCCAGGATGCACAGAACCAAAGCTGCAGTGGTTACACCTGCGGCCCCGCTACATGATGCTATCCAAGGCTCAGTTGTCTCCAGCTCACACAGACATGAAGCCCGGCTCAGGGAAGATGACAAAAAATCTCAGAGGGTTTGAAGTTCCTATCTGAATTTCAAACTAGATCCTAGTCTCTTTCTTTCTCCAAAAAAGTTACAAAGATTTCTGGACAAGCTATCGGGAAATGTGATTGATCTAAATTTCAGTCAGGCCAACTTGGGATACACTGGTTCACTAAAAAACTAAAGTCAGAGAGATACATGAGTTTATTCTTGTTTAGTTATACATTAGGCAACAGCCACTGTCAGTTCTACAAACTACAAAATTAAAAAGCTTCTGTTATTATAAACTATAATGTTAAATGAAAAAATAATCAGAAAATGGGTATTTTTTTAAATTAAAAATTATTCCCTTCAGAGATTGAAATTCTACTTCTCATCCCACCCCAAACAAATCTTAACTGTTTTTGAGACTTTCCAATTTTTACATGATGTATAACTATGTTACACATTTTTTAAAAATAACTCTGATTCTGAAAAATCATAATTACTGAACAGAGTGCTGAAAAATCCCAAGACTTTTCTCCAAGGTGTAAGAATACAAATCATATCAATTTATCCCTGGATTTGGCTTTTTAGCTTACTAATTAAAGATACAATATTCTACGAAAGGCACATAGTGAATTTTTCATGACCTTGTGTGTCTTCTGATTTAGAGAAAGGAAGCATTTAGTGTTATGATAAGCATAGTATAGAAAAGAAAATCACCAATAAGATATAGAAAAATAGGAGACATAAGCCAAAACAACATTGCTTAAATAGAAAATAATAATTATTCTTCTCTTACTTTTGTTTTTGTTTTGTTTTACTGGCAAATATCACATTCTTTAATACTTTAGTTTACAGAGCTTACATTCCATACATTGCATATTGGACAGAAGGACCTCTACAGCATGTTTCAGATTAGCTGAAGACATTCAAGCATAAATAGTACTCATTAGGATTATTTATACAACTGGAAATCAGTTCTGTTCTGCCCAAAATTTATATTAGACTAAGGTAAATTCCTAAGTGATTTTGCAGAAGATGAAAGAAAATCAAGAAGGAAATAATATTATAATTATGCCTCCAAATGTATTTATTCTTTAGTTTTTCTCCCATGGTCTTCAAAGTCCCTGCAGAGTTATTAATATACATATTTATGCATATATGTGTATATAAATATATTCATATACTAAAGGTACTACTAAATGGAAAAAAGTAATCACAAAAATAATTTGGAATGCTTTGCTGTTTTAAATGAGACTCTGACAATTCAAACTGTATGTGTGTTCCTACATCATACACATAGATCATAGATTTGTAATAATTTATAGATTATAGATTTGTGTAATATTTGTAAAAGAGAAGAAGAAAGAAAAAAGATTGTAATGGGGAAAAAAATCTTCTTTTTATATGAATATCTCAATAATCGTGTGAATCGGATCATGATCCTTCATATGACTTCTTTTTTTTTTTTTAAGATTTTATTTATTTATTTGACAGACAGAGATCACAGGAAGCAGAGAGGCAGGCAGAGAGAGAGAGGAGGAAGCAGACTCCCTGCTGAGCAGAGAGCCCTATGTGGGGCTCGATCCCAGGACCCTGAGATCATGACCTGAGCCGAAGGCAGAGGCTTTAACCCACTGAGCCATCCAGGTGCCCCTTTCATATGACTTCTTTACCAATCTAATTTTTTTTTTTTTTTTTTAAGAGAGAGAGCCAGCACGAGTTGGGGGAGGCTCAGAGGAAGAATGAGAGAGACTCTTAAGCAAGTCCCACACTCATCACAGACCTTGATGTTGGGCTTGATCTGACAACCCTGAGATGACAACTTGAGCCAAAATCAAGTCAGACACTTAACCAACTGAGCCACCCAGGCACCCCTCTACCAACCTAAACTTTGAAAAAAGTGAAGAATGATGAAAAGAAAGCTTTAATCTCATATATATTAAGAAACTCTTCTTAGATTTCAGTTCTTAACTTCAGTGTAGACCCCTTCATTTGCTGCTCATAATGTATATCAAATTTCTCATTCAGAGCTACCGTAAAGTGATTCTTCCAGTCTCCTGCAATCCCTATAACAAAAGGGAAAACAGTAAATATTACGTTTTTCAGCCAGAATCATGATGTTTTCTAATATTCATACTTTCATTAACACCTAATCAAATTTTATTCTTATAATTTTCAATTATAAAAATAAAATATATACTATAAATAGTGTGTGAGTGTTTGTGTGTATACACACATATATATATTTGAGCTTATAAAGAAAGATGTGTCCTGATTATTAACAAATAAACAAAACCCGGCAAATTTCTTTCTCTGACCCTTTCCTCTTTTGCTACTTTATTTAATTTTTCTTCCCCAATTCCCCCTGAAATGTTGGAGTTCTTAAGATGAGATCCATTTTTGCCACACTTCCAAGATATTAAATATCTTCATACTAACACTCAAATCCAGGCTTATGTATCCATAGCCCGTTGCCTCCTGGATTCCATAAGAGTATCTCAGATTCAACTAGTTCAAAATTAAATCCATTTTCTTCTCCACCAAATTGTGGGTTTTTCGTGTGTACTTTCCCATAACCTGATTTATAGCAGCACCAGGTATCCAAAGCATAAATTTGGAAGTTCTCCCTCAACCACAATATTTGATTTTATACTCATATTCAGACTCTCTTCATATCCATTTCTTCCATTCCATTTTTGCTGCCACTGACAGGTAAGCTTCTCAGCATCTCCTACCTTATGTTACTGCAAGACTAGCAGGTCCTTTTCTTTTGAATTCCAACACATCCAACGTTCCCCCAGCAGAAGGAGTATCTTAAGTTAGTAGTTTCCTTACCCCCTTAGTTAAAGGAGCTCTAAACTTTCCCAGTGAAGTAACCCCAAAAGAGAGAAAATCTGTGTCTTCAGAATTAGGTAGGGTCTAAGGGTATAGCACTAAGCAGCCCTTTATAAGCATGACAACTATTTTAAGTCCATTAGTCTTAAAAATACATGTGGACCTTATGAAAAAGAAGACTGAGATCATCTGAGAACTAGACAATTAAAATATAATCCATACATTAACTCGCTTTTTGGGGCTTTCTGGTGGTGTCAGTAGCAGGTTTGTTATTCTTATCATCTTAAAAATTCCTGGCCCTGTCACTGAAAGTTCAGTTCAAAGGGCAAGATTTTCTCTATTCTGTTTCTGCTTCACATATTAGTAGACTGATGTCCCAATAGTCTACATATTCTACATGCCTTTGGATTTATAAAATGATCACAGCTCCTCAGATCATTCCTCTTCCCAATAAAATGTCACCTCATTGTATTTTGATATTTTGCCAAACAAGGCTATATTTGGCAGTAAGTGCTTTGAAACTTAATCTTTTCAAACAGCTTTAATGAGGTTAACTGATCTACAAAGAACCGTACATATTTGTATAGCTTGGTGAGTTTGGGTATTTGGCACTTAGTTTTGAAAACTGTTTGCTGCTTGGTCAAGGAAAAGATAATTGTTCTAGACTTTTATCCTCATCTCAAGGTGAGATAATTATAGAAGTTTTCTTTTGAGTTTCTTACTTGAATTTGAAGAGAATACGAATTTTAAAATTATATATAACATACATGGTATAACACCAAGGCACACAGGCTTTATAAATGACAGTAGTGTGTGCTGTTAGTGCTGATAGTGAGGCTTGGGTGGCTGTTGACAATTCTTAGTATGCTCCATATACTAAGTTATCAGCAAATAATAGCAATTTAGCAGCAGCAGCAGTAGTAGTAGTAGTAGTAGTAGTAGTAACACTACTATTTTAATCTCACTACAGAACTGGTAACTCAGAAAAAGTATTGCTCAAATGTGAAACAGCTTTGAAGAAAACAAGCTGGGTCCACAGGCAAGAATAGACTTCAATAGGTATTTGCCTATAACTCATTCAACTTGCCACTTTGTAGAGCAATCGAGGCAAATTACATGATTCTCTCACCCTTTCTCATGAAGGGAGAAATTTTTTGGTTCATGACTTCATCTGGTAGTGTTGTATAATTGGTAGATGGATTGTTCTTCATCTCCTGGAATGAAGTGTGTTGTACAATCTTGTCCACAAGCTCCTCTGACGGCTGTCTTCCCAGAAATTGTATCACTTTTATCACCTCCTTTCTGATATCCTAGGAAGAGAAAATATTTTGAGGACTCAATTACTAAAGTTAAATTCATTACTATTTAGATTAAGAGAGAGAGAGAGAGAGAAATTCTTTCCCTTTTGTCCCCACTGGTATTGGAATTAGACTTTTAATGAAGAAAAATACTTCCTGGAGAAGTATTTTTTTAACTTCTCTAAGCATAATTGTCCTTATCCATAAAATGGACATAAAAGTTGCTTCAAAGATTGTTATAATACTAAATGAGATGATGTTTATAAAATATTTGTTGTAGACTTTGATGCTTAGTACATGCTCAATAACTATTATCTACGAGTATGAATAGACACTCTCAAAGACTAGAGTCCTCCGTGAAAGATTAAGTTTGGGGGTTGAAAATATGTACATAGTTTTACTTTTCTCTTCTAATTTATTGATGTACATACCAAGAAACAAAGTAACCAAAAAGATTAAGAAAAGGTATAAAAACTCAAATATCCAACATGGAACATCAGATGTATATGAACCATAGCTCAAGCATCCCCAGCCCTACACGTCATTTCTGTAGTGTACCCTATTATCCAGATAAACCACTCATACAAATATTCACAATACTATAATGCTTATTTTGTCATATAGTTCTCTTTACAAAGAATGTTATTCTCAAATTCTCTGTCCTGCAAATTACAACTTGCCTATCAAACTTCCGCTTAAGTATCACCTTCTTTGGCATAATTTCCTTGACTACTTCAGTTTGAGTGAGATGACCCTATTTTCTCTCCTGTAAATTCCCATATAAAAATCTTTATTCTCATAATTTTATTCACTTGTCTGTTTTTCTTTATTTTATGAACTCAAGTTCTTTCAAATTTTGTATTTGGTAATTTTTTGAGATTTGGGTTTCGACATATTCACAGAAGAGTTCTATTTATTAGCTTCAAATCTATGCTAAAGTATCTGGATTATTGTGATTTTGGGAGGTAGCTGCATCATCTATTTAAAGGCAGATTTTTGTAACTACATTGTTGTCAAATGCTAATATTTTAGAAATTACTAAGTTGCCCATATGTTTTCTTTTTCTAAAGTATTTATTTTAATAACATAAAGTGTTGTATTAGTCTCAGGTGTACAATATCCCATATGTTTTCAATTTCTCACCTCCTTCATGTCTTCATAGAAAAGGAATAGCACTTGTGGATTATTTCTCTTTTCCCACCAAGATTTTGCATGTTTATACCAGGAACCATATGGCACTAAAGTTAGAGATAAAAACAATGTAAGAGCATAGTATAATCTTTATACAGCTTGAAAATGAGTATTCAAACAACAGTAGCAACAAATAAATATAAGTGAATTATCATGGAATGAAAACAAGAGATCAGTCACACATCTTTTTTTTTAAAGATTTTATTTATTTATTTGAGAGAGAGAGGGAGAGTTGAGTACCATAGAGAGAGAAAGAGAGAGCACCAGCGGGAGGAGAGCCTGAGGGACAGGGAGAAGCAGGCTCCCCACTGAGCAGGGAGATGATGCAGGACTGGGTCTTTAGGACCCTGAGATCATGACCTGAGCTGAAGACAGATGCTTCATCAATTGAGCCACTCAGGTGCCCCATTGTCACACATCTTAAGCAAATTTCTCTGCAGCAAGAGAGGCAAAGTATGTTGAGTAATTTGTGTACAGAAACATATTCTAAACTTTCATCATTATGAATGGTTAATGACACAGAAAAAGTAAAGGAAATTCCCCTTCCACTAACTTGATTCAGAGCTTATGAGGATTTTTGAGGGGTGTGTGTGTATGTGTGTGTAAAATCAAGCTGTCAGTGAGGAGAGTAGAGTGGGAACTATTAATGATCTTATAATCTGAATTCAGTCTAGTCTCAAATTTACCATTTACAAACTGTCTTTGGCAACTAAAGCCAGTAATTATATAATTTCTTATTACACTACTTGCAGTTTATATAGCAGAGGTGATTTGTTAGGGAGCCTTAGTGCTATTCTCATTTCAAAAAAGTTAGAAGATTTTCAAGATGGTATGATATGACATGCTGAAATGCTGTCTCTGTCTAACTCTCTCTTCCCTTATCGTGTCTCATGCTTATCTCAATGTTTTACCCAATAAAAAGCTGACAGAATAATATAATGTTGTCTGATTCAAAGTATTCTGCTTTGCATTGTCATTGACTACCATTTCTGTTCTTTGACTCTATTTACAATTGCTCCTAAAAGAAAAAGTCACACAATGATATTTATAGGGCCTTATTCATCCGTTTTGCAGAAGAGTAATACTGTCTTTCTCCGCCTTACAATGGGGATTTTGACGATCTTGTGGCATTTGTTTAATTCATGACGCTTTTGCATAATTTTTTCCCAAAATGTAACAAACATAAAATATATGTGTTCTAGTTTTATTAAGCCAATACTATCTTCTATGAATATAAAGATGATATTTTATTATTATTATTGCAGTTATTATTACAGGATAAGGATGGCCTTCTTTAGATAATACTGGACTCTGCTGAACTCTTTCTTCTACAACTTTAGATAGTTGGTGTAGTGTGAAGTTAAAGAAAAAGGTAAAATTTCCCAGAATTTCAGCTCAAGTAACCCTTGTGTGGTTCCGAGAAATCTAGCTGAAACATTCAGACTGTACCCTGGTGGAAAGAATAAGAACTTTGTAGATATTCAGACTTCTTTATGAATTCTGACCCCGCAAAACACTTGAAATTTTCCTTGGAAACAAATGAGCATTCTCTCTTCTCTATTTCCTTGCCCTTTATTCAGTAGAATTTTAACACTGTGAAATACTTTTCTAATAAAAAGAAATGAGAGAAAACTGGACACTGAATCTCAGTCATAGAGCAGAAAATCTGTTACAGCCAACCTCTAAACACACTTTTATATATTTATTTTTAGGCACTGAACTGGAATGTCCAAATTCTGCAATTTGCCACCCACATCTGGAAACCCTATGCTTGCTTCAGAGTTCAGAATCTTCTGGAATTTCTGTGTTTTATTTAAGGATCAGAGAAGATAACAGACCATAACAAGACAACAAAAATTTTTGCTCAGAGATGTCATTTGTCTTGTATTATTTACCTTTAAGGAGTTGAGAGTAAAGAAGCTCCTCTTACCTTGTCCTTCCATAAATTTTTCCACAAACTCTTGGAAAGATCCAGGATCTGGATGAGCAGCTACCATTCGAAAGAAATAATAATAAGAAACAGCCACATCTTTGGCATTCCGGCAAAGATAGATCATCTAAAAAGGTGAAATTATATATGAAATCATTTTAATTTTTTTCAAACATGGTCTCATCAAGATGTAAAAAGAAAACATTTATGTTTTCAACTACAAATATAATACACATTCATTGTAGAAAGTGGATAAAATATATGAAATTATATAGAAGAAAAATTCTTCAGTAACCTGAAATGGTAGCATCTTGTATACAGTTGTTTAGGGCTAGTTCTCACCTTACATTTTTCATGCCATTTTCACATATAATAACTTATTTTAATGTCACAAATTTCATTCAATCTTAGAGAGAAAACTTGTTTACTAAGGGTTTACTTAACTTCACACTTATCTTAGTAAAAATATAATGTTCACCAATATTTTTGAGTTTCCATATTACATATAGAAGAAGCACCAATCAGACATAGCAATCAGGAAGCCTAGTTTTCATTGTCAGCCTGGCACTAAAAAGTTCTATCATCTTGTGCAAAGCACCAATTTTGGTTCTAAATTTTCTATCCAATAGAAATTTTCCATCCAATAGAAATCCAATTTTCTCTCCAATAAACAAGTGAGTTGGGATCTTTAGTCAGTCTGCAGAAGTAAACTCCAGTATCCTGTGGTCTCCACTCTCTCCCTTGGCCATCTGAGTAATGCTGTTAGGGAAGGCTACTCACGACTCTACACTGTTTACTGGTTTTCATTTGGCTCAGAAGCCTGTCTTAACTTCGCAGGTTTCTACACTTTCAAACTATTTTAAAGAAATCTAGTTTACTTTGAGAAAGATGGTTCTTCACTATCACTTTCTCTTAAATAAATAAATAAAATCTCTAAAAAATATATAGTTCTCATTCTGAAGGTCCTGCTAGAAAAACTTCCAATTACTGCCCCCCCCCAAAAAGTGAGTTTTCTTTTCTTATCAAAGCTATCATTAACTATATTGAACTTTTTCAACCTAACTAAATACTCTTCCTACTTCTTTTTGCCTATTAGCTGAATGGAACTCTTTGCCACTATATCCATGAATTCCCTTCAGAATTGTCATCCCTTGCATTTCTTCAGGCTGTTCCCTCTGTCTTGAATATTCTCTACATCTCAAAATGCTGTCCATATTTAAAGTTTGGCTCCAGGTCTCCATGAAACTTTTTATTTCCCCAGATGGGGATAAGGTGTGAACAAAAGCCATCCTTCTTCCCCTAAACTCCCATTAGTTTATTTTATCTCCATTTTAGCAGATATTACTCTATACCTCAAACATTTTACCCCACATGCTCTTCCTGCCTTCAAGGAAAAGCTAGTACTGCAGCTCTCTCAAGTCAAAATTTCTAGTTGACATACAATTCCCTTGGGATCATAATCCATTTTAAAAATCCTACACTTGAAAAACCCCTGTTCCTGTGATTCTCGGTTCATACCTCTAGAAAGCTAAAGCCCTTCTATGCTTGTGGTCATTCCCTGCCTTTAACTGAAAATGTGAACATCGGCCTCATAGTATTATTCTCCGTTCCTAATCTTGTCTTCATCCAGCATAATTTTAGTATCTGTATGCATGAACCATTTGATTCTCTAGCTTCTTGTATTCATTCATTGTTGCTTTTATTTCAGCCAACCACTTTTATGTCCAAATCATGAATCTTGTTAGCACTCTAAAGGTTTCACTTCGGAAGCCTTATTCGAGAGCATCGTGTTTTCTTTCAAGACAGTCTTACTCTTCCCGTCTTCCTTATCAGTTATTCCCAATATACTTGTCCTGCAACAATTCCAAAGCCTCACATTTATTGGCCTCAATTGTTTCTCTTATTTGTTTGATCCCTTTCCCCCCACTTTTTAAAAATCACTTACAGCTTCTGGCTCACCACTCCAAATACATTTTTACTAGTACTTTCAATCCATATATCTTTCTGTCCCCCAGTGAATTATCCCAGAAATACTCAGGAAGTGAATCCATCTAACTGTTTGATGAATCCCTAAGATAAGCAGTTTTGTGAAGGCTGAACAGTTTAGTGAAGACTAAGACTATTGTAAATGTTTCTGTTTTCATTTGAGAAGTGAAGGGGATACAACCCATTCTCCAAAGGAAAAAAGTGACTTGGTCAAATCTCTTGAAAAAGTGGTGATTACACATCTCCTGCCAAATATATAAATAGCATTAGCTAATGAGAGAATATTTATGTATGGAATGATTTCAGCAGGATGTATTGTTCTACCTAGTATTGCTTTTGATAAAAGTTATAAAAAACAAACAAAAAATAGAATCTTCAGAATTTTAGACCATGGATCTCCAGAAAAATATCAAATACACCAGGTAACATTAGAGTACAAAATAAAAATGTTTCATGACAATGATAAACCCCTATTTTGTTATTAAGACTACATATAGTACTTTAATATCGCATATGAGTAGCATACATGGGTCATAGTGTATCCTAAGAAAAAGCTTAAAAGTTCTTGAGAAATAGCATGAATGATCCAAGACTTAATGTTTTAGGGTTTCATGTATCATTCTTTGTGAAAAGCAAAACTGATCATGTCAATCATCAATTTAAAATGTCTGTAACTCGTTACCATTAAATAAAGTCCAGACTTTTCAACTTAGCTTCAATGTCTGTTGTGATCAAACCCTAGCTTACCTCCCTTCATTTATTCAGCTATTGTGTACACTCAAACTTGCAGCTAAACTGAACTTGTTTCACATCCCCACTGGGGTTGCCTCTGGGATTGTACAGACTAACTCTTACACATCTTTTAAACATCATCTGAGATGTTACTTGCTCTTAGTTACCTCCCCCACCCTCATTGTCTGAGTTAGAATTCTTCTCTTACTTGACTTATGGCACTTTCTTCATTGTCTGCTTATTTGCCCTGTCCCACACTGGACCATGTGATCGTGGAGACAAGGATTGCATGGGTCTTATTAATCTTTATATTGTTGGCACATGATAGGCACTCAGTAAATAATTACTATATGATATTGTCTGGTTTATCTTTGTCTAGTTCACTTCCACACCTCATGGCGCCAAGCACAATAGTTTGCAAAAAGGAATACATTCAGCGTCATTGGTAATAATGACAAACATAGGGACGCCTGGGTGGCTCAGCCAGTTAAGTGTCTGCATTTAGCTCAGGTCCTGATCTCAGGGTGCTAGGATCAAGCCCCGCATAGGGCTCCCAGCTAGTCTGCTTCTCCCTCTGCCCCTCCCACTGCTTGTGGGCGCTCGCACTCTCCCTCTCAAATTAGTAAATAAAATCTTAAAAAAAAAATAGCAACAAATACAAAAGTAGTTACCATTTAGTAAATGTTTACAATATACTAGATACTGTGTTAAACATATAACAAGCATTATTTTTATTTAATCCTTATAACAACTCCATGAGGAAGATTGTATTTTTATCCTTCTCTTACAGATAAGGAAGCTGTGGCTTGGAGTTTACTTGTTTTTTTCCAAATCACCTCGAAAGTTGGAGTTGAAAGCTAGACTCTGACTATATTGACCTTAATACACATTTAATTTATTAAATGTCCATAGATTCCAAAAAAGAACAAATAAACAAATGTAAAGTTTTAAGAATATTTGATTCTGCTTACCTTACAGTTCTTTTCCCAAAATGAGGCTGGAAGAAGTTCAGCTGGCAGATGAGTCTTCACTATTCTAGGAGATGCCATCTGTTTTAATTGTTTTACTCCTGATTTTTAAAAAGTTAAAGGTTATATAACTTTAAAAAATTAGAAATACTTATATGAATTTTATAGACATTTAAAAAATAAAAGTAACCTTCAGATTCTAAGTATATTCATAATAATAGTACATACCATGACAGAAGTTTAGGTAGTGGAAATTATAAAGAAAAAATAAGATAAAGTAAAATTTCACCATTTGGGAAAAATCTTTATTAACACTTGAGTAAGATATTAACACAATCATTATCAACATTCTGCGTTGAACATGTACTTGAACTGCACAGGTCCACTTATATATGGATTTTTTACAGTGCTATAAATATAAAATTTATATTTATACATTTTATATAAATATATATTTATGCAAATAAATATTTATGCAAATAAAATAAGTAAAATCTTTTTAAAAATAAGAGAAATTATATATATATAATATTTATGCAAATAAATATATATTTATATAAATTTTATAGTACTATATATATAATTTCTCTTATTTTAAAAAGATTTTACTTATTTTATTTGCGAGAAATAGCACAAACAGGAGGAGCCGCAGACAGAGGGAGAGGGAGAAGCAGACTCCCCACTGAGCAGGGAGACTGCCTTGGGGCTCATTCCCAGGACTCTGAGCTGAAGCAGACATTTAACCAACTGAGCCACCCAGGCCCCTCTTATAATTTTCTTAATAACATTGGCTTTCCTCCAGCTTACTTTATTGTAAGAGTATAGTATGTAATACATATATAACATACAAAATATGTGTTAACAACTGTTTATGTTATTGGTAATGCTTCCAATATAATAGTACGCTATTAGTAGTTAAATTTGGGTGTAGTCAGAAGTTATATGCAGATTTTTTATTGTGTGAGGGGTGATCATCCTTAACCCCACAATTGTTCAGGGGTCAACTGTGGATCCATATGATTAGACTCAGAGCCATCTAAATACATACATGCAGATAGAATTTTTAATACCTCCTAGTTAATTTTTTTCCTCAATATATTATACTGAAACTGCAATGTGAAGAAACATAAGACATCCTAAAATTTTTAATTATATCATAGAGTTATTATGTCACTTTATTCTTTTATTGATCAACACATTGTTTCTAATTTTTCACAATATTAAAAGAATCTGTGATGAATATCCTTTTAGATATATTCTTGAAAATTTATGGATATTTTTCTAGTTTTTAATGTATTATCACATTCAGCCCATATAGGGACAAATGCTTAAATATTACTAGGCTCTCATATGAAGACATATAAGAGCTATCCTTATTCAATCTATTTCAGTCTAATGTTACAATGTAAACTCTGTCAAGATTTAAATTTAAATTTACATGCTTTTCATGGAGAAGACATAATACTAATTGCCACTTTTGTTTACAGTCTCTTTCCTTGCACTGTCTATATCCACACTTTAGAATATATGTACATAGTTTTTAAAATCTAAACTTAAAAAATCTACTTAAGCATTACCATTCATTAACTCTTCTTTTCTGCATTCCAAATAGGGTATTCGATTAAAAATGACATCTTCTTTGCATTTTTCCACATTGCCCTCTTTGTAGATCATGTCCACAATTTCACTAACCCAGGTTGTACCTGTAAAAATTAGACAAATCTCAGTGTTTCACCGACCATTCAGGTTGACAATGCAAGTAGTGTATTTATAGCTGGATTAAGCAGAAGTGTCCTAATGCAATATAATTTGAAAGATGTCAGAATAACTTTAGAACTCAAGAAATTTCTTCTCATACTTAATCTTACAAGACCTCAAAATAACCTCAATAAATGAAGATGAATATTGTAGTAAGACACGCCTATGGTAGGAGTCCAAATTTGTCCACAGTGAATTGGGACATTGTGCAAGCTGGTAACAGTTTGGGATTTAAATTTTTACATCTAAAAAGTTAGGAGGCTTGAATTATTGAATTCTTACTACATAGAAAGCATTGCATTTAATTAGACATTATCAAGAAAAACAAAGAGGAATAAGATACAGTTCCTGGCATCTAGGACACATCAACAATAAATATATTTAAGCTGACTAAAGTCGTACAAGTGAAAATAATGCACAATTGAATCCTGAGTTTAATTTAAAGAAAGAAAAGATGAGTATTCAAGTAGGGAGGAGGAAAGCTTTCAGGTAAGTCTTGAAGAATGGACTAAACACAGATGGGCAAGAAAGAAGAACTGAACAAGTTGGAGAATCCAGAGAGCAAGCATGTCCTCAGAGGCTCCCACATCATGTACGTGCTATTCCTGTAGCCTGGAACAATCTTCTAGGAGCTAAATCTCTCACATCTTTGCTTTGTTTACCCTAAGAAGCCTCTGAAGTGCCCCAAGCAAAGTACTCCTGCTATATGTTCTCACAATACCCTAATGGACCTCCTTCACCCACATTTTCATACTATATCATATCTGCCACTTTATTTATTTATATTACCCTCTGGGTTATTTATTTATATTCCCCTCTGGATTATACACACTGAGAAAGCAGAGATTAAATGTGTTTCGTTCACCATTGTATCTCCAGTGGCTAATACCACCCTTGACACATAGCAGAAACTCAATAAAAATTTGCTGAATGAACAACTGAAAAAACAGAAATGGGAAAAACATGCAAAGAAATGGTGAAGAGGCAGGTCAATGAGAATAGAGGGTTTGTACTTCGGGGGAGATAATGTGCATAGGAAGGTGTCATTCATTCATTCTTTCAACACAAGTATATCGAGAATACGCTGGTCATTATGTTAAATGTCAGGAATACACAGTTAAGCAAGATGTAGTCACTATACTAGTGTTTCATGTGTTATGGAGACTTATACTCCAAAGACATGTATTTTGAGCACAGGATTTGAACTATCTTTTTGGTCTATTAGATATCTACAAATACTGCATGAAAATAAAATTGTTAATTTTGAAAAAAAGAAAAAAAGTAAAGAGACTTGAATAATAGATGATGCACTCAAGCATGCTTCAACCACAGATTTTACTGTTAACTTCTGATGCCTCAAGCTGAGCCCCAGTACAGAGGAAACAGAAAAAAATAGACTTGATCCTTGCCTCCTAGTGCTCAAAGTCATGTTTAAGAGTTGGAAACAGTGCATAATAATTACAAAACTTCTTTTTTCCTTAAGATGCTATAATACATGTGGGCACAGGAATTTCAAGGACTACAAAGGAAGAGTATTTAACTCAGTGTGCTTCTGCTGCTGTGACGTATCAACAAGAAATGCCTTCAAGACAACATGAGAATTGAACTTAGACTTAACACATTATTGGCATTAGTTCACCAGTTTTGTGAGAAAAGGATTCTAGCAGGCAGAACCATCTCCCTCCCACCCCCCACCAAGATCAGATACTTAAGAATAGTATAGTAATGAGGAAAAGAATTGGAAATACATTATAAAGCCTAAATGGAAGAAGAAATGGGTGGGAAGGAGGCTGCAGAAGCAAGCAGATGGCAAGCATAAAATGCCTTGAAGTTCATATTAGTGTTTGAATTTTTTAGAAGTTCTGGAAAGGCAATGATATACATTAAGCAAGAGAGCAAGATTATGAGGACTCTGTTTTGGAAGAATTCCTTCAGTAAGATAACAATATATTTAACACATATATAAGTGTCAAATGTAACAACCAAATAGAGAAGTCTCGATCAGATCTAATTTCTAAAGATCTATGGTTGTGAGATTCCAGAACTATAATTAAGTTGAGCTAATCTCAGGAAAAAAAATATGTTACTTAAAAAAGGAGTTTGGGGGCAAACTTAAGGACAGCTAGTTAGCTGAAAAAATAATTTTTTAAAAGTCTGGAAAAAATTGTACTTTGTTTATACAAAATGACTATATGGTTCTATATTCATGCATTTATATTAATAATTTTCTAAAGGTACATGGAATCTGTGCTGCTCAAGTCACAGGTACGGAACGTGCTCTTAGAACAGAGCTATAATATCCACTTTTTCTGTGTCTGTACCAGAACTACCATGTCTGTCTTTAATATGAAGAATCAGTGTGGAAGAAGCGAACAGCTTAATATTCACCATTCAAGGTGGGTTTGTCATTTCTAGATGAAAAGAGAACAGAACTGAGGTAATAAGAAACTTACCAGATTTGGGATACGTGGCAATGACAATGTCATCTGGTCTTGCCTGGAATGTATCCACATCATCCCAATATTCTATAAAGTCTTTATACATTAGAATTCCGTGGACTTTGCCAAAGTATGCATCATAGTCAGATTTGGAAGAATCCATCCTAAGGGTCGTGCCCTGAAAGAAAAATGTATATTTTCCACTTATATGTACTTTAAAATGTTTTAAAATTAATAATAGCTCTGTACATTGAGGTTCTCTTGGGTTTCTAACATTTCTTAGCTATTGAGTATATAGAGTAAAGGCATGTTTAAGAAGTATATAACATAGTCTTGGTGCTTTAAGAATCTCTAATCCCATTCAGAAGGTAAGTCTAACAATATAAAAGAGTAAGAAAATACAAGGCACTATAAAATGTTTAAAACAACATAAAAAATAGGGGCACCTGGGTGGCTCAGTCTGTTAAGTGTCTGACTTTTGGTTTCAGTTCAGGTTATGATATTAGGATCATTGGAACAAGCCCCATATTGTGCTCTGCATGAAATACAGAGTCTGCTTGGGATTCTCTCTCCCTCTACCCTTCTCCTCCCTGGTCTCTCTCTCTCTTTTCTCTCTCTAAAATAAATAAATAAATCCACCCCCCGCCCCCAAATAAACCTATGTAAAAAATAATGTGAAGTGCTTGTATTATGTTAATTTTTTTAAAGGATTTTAAAATCTGAGCCACCCAGGCACCCATGGATAATCTCTAAGATTTTTAACAATTGTATTGTACTCTCTTCCATGGACCTAAAAAAACACCACTAGGGGCACCTGGGTAGTTCATTCTGTTAAGTGTCTGCCTTCCACTCAGGTCATGATCCTTGGGTCCTGGGATCCAGCCTGTATGAGGCTGCCTGCTCAGCAGAGAGCCTGCTTCTCCCTCTCCCTTTATCCCTCCCCCTACTCATGCTCTCTCTCTCTCTCTAATAAATAAATAAAATCTTTTTAAAAATTTGTATTATATTTATGCATAGCAAATTCCATGATGAATAAAAACAGAGTCTTCCATTTCCTTGTCAAAATTGATGGAGTATATGAAAAGACTAAGAGATTTAAAAAATACAACAGTATTCTGGCAAATAATCATGGTGATTAATCATGTATACATCAAATAACATGAAAAGATGGATGGTCACATTTGATAGCCACTGCCCGATCTCAAAGTCATAGCTTCCTTAGTTCTTGAATGTTTCATTTAATGAAAAAATTCAAATGCTTGATAAGTGTATTTAAAAGATGAAATTAATGACACTGTAATGGATATATCTAAAACATGGGTTCTTGAGGATATAATAGATTCCTCTGGGGCCTCTCACATTACCTTCACCTTTCTTTCTCATTTGATCAATAAAGCAGTACATATTCCCATTGAATGACTTGTCTGAAACATATAAGGTTAAACAAGATGGTTATAACTGATAAATCATTTCCTGATCCCATGACAACTCATTTCATGTTCAGCATTGGTCATAGGATTTTTAATTAAGCAAACTTTCCTTCATTGACTTTCAACTTCTTCCACTATCTTTCCTTTTCCATTCTGAGTTTGTGATATAACATCTCAACAAATTTAGTCCTTTGATATTAGCCTCTTTAGATCTCCTTTTTATTCATCTGTGTGAACCAGATTAGTGAACATGTGCCATGATGACTGCTCTGTGATGTGAAGCCTTCTTGAGCACATCACCTCCCTACATTCTTTCCCTTTGTTTAACCACACCCTTAAGTACACCCTCAAGGCAAAATGTCTTTGGTCTGCTCTGGAGATAAGACTATGACACACACTTATTCTTTAAAAAAAATTTTTTTTCTTAATTTAAGTTTTAGGTTGTTAACATATAGTGCAATATTTGTTTCTGGAGTAGAGCTCAGTGATTCATTACTTATGCACAACACCCAGGGCTGTTCATAACAGGTGCCCCCCTAATACCTATCACCTATCTAGCCCATCCATCAACCCTCATTTTCCTCTTTATTGTTAAAAGTCTCTTATGACTTATTTCTTTCTCTCCTTTTTTTCTTTTCCCCCGTCCCATATGTTCATCAGTTTTCTTTCTTAAATTCCACATGTGAGTGAGATCATATGATATTTATCTTCCTCTGACTTATTTCACTTAATATTATACTCTTTAGCTCCATCCATATTGTTGCAAATGGCAAGATTTCATTCTTTTTGATACCGAGATATATAGATAGATAGATAGATGATAGATAGATAGATATAGATATAGATATAGATATAGATATATCACATCTTCTTTATCCATCCATCTTTCCATGGACATTGGACATTTGGGCTCTCTCCATAGTTTGACTTTGTTGATAATGCTGGTATAAACAACAAGAGCGTGTATTCCTTCCAATCTGTATTTTTGTATCCTTTGGATAGGCACCTAGTAGTGCAATTACTGGATCATAGTGTAGTTCTATTTTTAACATTTTGAGGAACCACCATCTATTCTCCAGAGTGGCTGCACAAGTTTGCATTCCCACCAATGATGTAAGATGATTAGCCTTTCTCTGAATCCTTGCCAACAACTGTTGTTTCTTATGCTGTTAATTTTAGCCATCTGACAGGTGTAAATGGTATCTCACCATGTCTATTTTTTTTTTTTAATTTTATTAATTTGTCAGAGAGAGAGAGAGGAGAGATACCAAGCACAAGCAGGGGGAGTGGCAGGCAGAGGGAGAAGCAGACTCCCCACTGAGTAGAGAATCCTCACTGCCCCCAATCCAGGGCTCCATCCCAGGACCCTGGGATCATTACCTCAACCAAAACAGACACTTAACCAACCAAGCCACCCAGGCATCCTTCATCATGGTTTTGATTTGTATTTCCCTGAGAGATCTTGAACATCTGTTCATGTGTCTATTAGCCATGAGGATGTCTTTTTTTAGAAAAGTGTCTTCTGCTTCTTTCTTAACTGGGTTACCTGTTTTGGGGGTTGTTAAGTTTGATAAGTTCTTTGTGAATTTTGAATACTAACCCTTATCAGATATGTCATTTATCAGCCCATTCTGTAGGCTGCCTTTTACTTTAGTTGATTATTTTCCTTGCTGTGCAGAAGATTTTATCCTAATGAAGTCCCAAGGGCTCATTTTTGCTTTGTTTCCCTTGCCTGTGGTGATGTGTCTAGTAAGAAGTTGCTATGGTTGAAGTCAAAGAGGTTTCTCCTTGGACACACACATTCTTAAACATTCTCCTCTTGGGTGGTCCCCTAGCAGTACTCCCAGCCTCTAGGTCTACAAAAGCAAGTCTTAAAGGAGGTGGGGTTGCAGAGATCTACTCATCTTTCATGACCCAAGACACACTTCAGTCCATAAGCCCGCTTAATAAAACCATTTCTTGTTAAGCTGGAGCTGGTCTTTTTCTTTGGTTTTATGGTTCCTTTGGACTTTAGAGGTTGTTTTCATGTACCTCCCTTTCACAAATATCACCCTTGCCCAAAAGCCACCTGGTAAGTTATAGGCTTATCCATTTGTAACAACTATGACTTTTATTGTCTTTTTCAGAGAGCCTGTAGCGTAATAAGAGCCTTCTGGAAGTAGTAGTAGTTCTTTTAGTCACTTAATGTGCTTCCTTTAATACAGAGAATCCCAGTTCATGAGAGATGCATTATAAAAAGAAAATGAAATTTCAATTACTGTGACAGATCGATTATCCCAACATAAGAAATAACTGGTGTAAAATTTTAGGATGATAAATCCTACAAATTAAACCAAATGGTTAGACCATTGACTTATTCTGAAGGTTTTTTTTCCCCGTCATGTTTTCCCCACTATATTTCTAGGCTGCACATTATAGCTGGAGACTTTCAGATGTTGCCTCCTAACTCCCCATCACCAGCACCAGGCACTAAGTCCCACAGACTCAATCCCTCGCATATCAATCATATTCCTATCTTCATGATCACTGCCCTTGTTCAGAACCTCTCCCAAATGTTGACTGAATATGAGAGTAGCCTTTCAGCTGGCCTTTCTATAAAAAGTACAAATCTCTTCTTTCTATAATCACCAGAAGAAAAGGAATGGATATTCTTTACTAGACATTTAACTTTGTGCCAGATTTGAAAAGTCTTATTTTAAAATCTTATTTATAGGTCATAAAATTATATGAAAAAGCAAACATCATTATCTATTAAGTTTGTCCTGTAACAGACCTTGAAGACAGAAACTGTTTTTGTCTTACTGAAGGGAGAACAAATATGCACACAGTTATGCATACATGTAAATGTGCATATATAAATATTCTTATTTTTGACACATGATTGGTGAAAACAAATTAAACAATATAGAGACAATGAAAATGCCCTCTTTATTATACTCTGAAGAGATAATCACTCCTAATAGCACTATATTTATGCTTCCAAATATTTAAATGTATATAAAGCCTATATACTTACATATCTAATTTAATTTGTATTATAGTTTACATTCTTTTTGCACTCTATTTTTTCACTATATAGTGTGAACAAAATTTTCTATTAATCCATAAATTCTGTTTTTATTCTTATAAATGACACATGGCAGTCCATAGTATGGGTGTAACATAGATAACACAATTCTTTACTGAAGGAAATTTCTGTTGTTCCCCATTTTTTAGATATAAGTAGCACCATAATTAATGTCTTTAAGCATATGTACTTTCACACTTACCTCTGCAGTGACAATGGAATTGCAAAAATAAAAGGTATGCACATATAAAATATCATTAAATGTTTTTAATTGCTAAAATTATACCAATTTACACACTCTATGCAATTGCCTATATTCTCATATCCTCACCAGTATTAGAAATTATTTGTTGTAATCTTTCATAATTGAAAATATGTTTTTAAAATTGTGTTTCAGGGATAGTTTATAATTTTTCATGTTTCATCTTTTATAAGTTAATTGGTTATTTTAATTATTTTAATTTTATTAAATTGATAACTTTATTATTTTTTATTTTATTTTATGTATTTTAATTTATTTAATTTAAATTTATTTAATTTTTAATTTAAATAAAATAGATTAAATTGTTTAATTTAATTAATTATTAAATTTATTATTATTATTATTTTATCCATCAAGAGTGTTGCTTTTTCCTCACTGATTTATAGCTAGTAATTTATTGTTGATTTTATACTGAAGATATATGTGCTTTTTCTGTTTTATATGTCAGTAATCTTTAAACTGTCTTTTTTATTTTAAGATTTTGTTTATGTGTTTGACAGAGAGTGAGAGTACTCACAAGTAGGGGAAATGGGCAAGGGAGAAGAGAGCAGGGAACCTGATACTCAGCTGGACCCCAGGTCCCTGGGATCATGACCTGAGCCAACAGCAGACAATTAACCAACTGAGCCACCCAATCTCCCCTAAACTATCTTAACAAACTCTTTTGATACAGTTGCATAGAAGTTTATTGTTCACATAATCAATGTGTCAAATTTTTGCCTTATGGTTGGTATGGTTCCTTAAATATTTAAATGTGCCCATACAATGAGAAACATATATATGTTAAAAGTGTATATAATCATATTAGTTTAGAGGATTAATGTGTACACAACAGAGAATAGAATATAGTTATTCTATAATATAGTTATTCTATAATATAGTTATTCTATAATATAGTTATTCAGAGTGTGGGTCCTAAAGTATACCACCATGTTTAAATCCTAGTTCTGCTATTTGAAATTGTATGATCTTGGCAAATTACTTCAGGTCAGCTATGCTCCATTTTCTCATCTACAAATTAAGGATGATAATAATGATAATACCAGAAACACTGAATGGAAATTATAAATTCCCATTATAAATTCTTAATAACTATGAGCTTATATTGTTATTATACCAAATCCATATGGTACTATGGAGGAGTGTAGAGAGCAAGATGGAGTCTCTCATGTCAAGCAGGGGGCTGTGTCAAGCAATGATGCAAGCAGTTAAGTACTGCATCTTGGAGATATGCCAGGACCAGCATTGGTTGACATCCCACAAATGATAACAAGCAGAACCAGAAGAGGTCTTCTGGGCCCCCAAACCAATTATACCTCTTTAAAAAGGGGAAAATTTTGGCGTCAAACTGTCAGAATCTTCAGAGGTGATCTCTCTATGTCTGACCACTTTAAAAAGGCAGCCACCACCCAAGGTTCTGCCCACTGGCTCTCTGAATAGAACCAAGACCCTCCATTGTTTGAATATGATAAGTAGTAAGTGCAGAGAACTGACCGAGACTGGACCAGGCCTTAACTCAACTGCGCATCCACAAACTGACTTCAGGTTGGTTCATTAACTTCCTACACCCTTCTGTTGTTGTTGTTTGTTTGTTTTTGTTTTTATTCTTTTTAAGAGAGAGAGAGAGAAAGAGAGAAACAACGACTGGGGTAGGGGACTACAGAGGGAGAAGGAGAGAGAAAATTCCAAGTAGACTCCATGCTCGGTGAGGAGCCCGACACAGGACTCAATCTCACAACCCTGAAATCATGACCTGAGCTGAAATCAAGAGTTGGACACTCAACCAACTGAACCACCCAGGTGTTATCTTGTTTGTTGTGTGACTTGTCTTATGTTCTGCTCTATGTGCTGTGTAAAAAGCCACATTAATCTCATGGTGAAATGTCATTGAGTTTGAAATCCTGAAACTGTTTTATAATTATGACTAACTTTGTTTTTTGACTGACTAAAGCTGACATAATGTGTCACCTTCATAGCATGCTCATGATAAGGAGCCAGACACTTTGGACACTCTCAATTAGAAATAGTACACATAACATGGTAACATCTCCTCTAAAAGCAGAGGAAATATATGTTGTTAAAATTCCCAAGAATAAGGGCACCTGGGATGATCAGTCATTAAGCATCTGCCTTCAGCTCAGGTCATGATCCCAGAGTCCTAGGATTGAGACCCTCATCGGGCTCCAGCCCTGCATGGGGCTCCCTGCTTGGCAGGAAACCTTCCTCTCCCTCTCCCACCACCCCCTGCTTGTATTGCCTCTCTTGCTGTGTCTCTCTCTGACAAATAAATAAATAAAATCTTTTTAAAAATTCCCAAGACTCTATTTCATAAATACAAAATTACCTGGAGAAACTGATAATCAATAACCTGTTTTCTCACTGGAGAGGGTAAAATCTGTAAATATCTAATATGATTTTTACAACACATGACTTCTATTTGTTTGCTTCTCTTAAGTTCTTTGGGACAACCCAATATATTTATTTCATTTGGCCTCAGATTACACACCAGAAGACAGACACAATGGAAGAGAGTTTTTCATTTGTTTTTGACTAGAGAATGGCTTAGCATGTGTTTTTGTTTTTTTTTTTTTAACATTTTATTCATTTATTTGACAGAGAGAGATCACAAATAGGCAGAGAGGCAGGCAGAGAGAGAGGAGGAAGCAGGCTCTCCACGGAGCAGAGAGCCCGATGCGGGGCTCGATCCCAGGACCCTGGGATCATGACCTGAGCTGAAGGCAGAGGCTTTAACCCACTGAGCCACCCAGGCGCCCCTTAGCATGTGTTTTGGAAACACAGAACAACACTAGGCCTGCATGTTGTTACTAAAACTTAAAAAAATCCCAGTCCCTAGTAGCAGACTCAACTCTTTGAAGACCTCCCTCTCAGGTAGGTTAGATGTCATCTCACCAAAATTATGAGATTTTTATGAAAAATTAGTCTTGTTAATAATCAGCTTGTTGGGAGCCTGGGTGGCTCAGTCGGTTAAGCGTCTGCCTTAGGCTTAGGTCATGATCTTAGGGTCCTGGGATGGAGTCCTGCATCCAGTTTCCTGCTCAGAGAGGAGTATCCTTCTCCCTCTCCCTCTACCCCTCCCCCCTGCTCAAGGTCTCTCTCTCTCTTTCTCAAATAAATTTTTAAAAATCTATAAAAATAAAATAAATATAATAAAATAATAAAATAAATCATCTTGTTCCCTAAACCTTTCTTGCTCTCAGAAACAGAAATCTTTCACTAGAAGAAATGTGTATAACAGATGTTACTTGCCCAGCCTATTGATTTGTTTATTCATGTGAACAACTTTCTTGGTGTTCTGCCAAGTTTGCAAATATTGGCTTACAGTCAACTGGGAGTAGCCGATTTTATCATTCAGCAGTTGGCTGGCTTCTGCTTACCCCTTCATGGTCAATTTTTTTCTCAGAGTTAAGCTGAATGGCATATAATAAAATCTCTTTTCTTATTAACTTCTCTTAGTAAGTTATCTCATATCACAATGTATGGACTCACCCTTTAGCTACTCTCTTCTTTCTCAAAAGATGTATTTCAGTTAGAAATTGTCAATTTTATTTTCTGAGTATAAAGGTTACTGTTGTCTAGAAACACCAATCAACAAAAATCATTAGAACTGTGCTTTATAAATTCAATAAAATTCAGAAAGAATTTTTCTTTTTCCTCTTTATTTCTTTCTCCTTTTCTCTATCTTCCCCTCCTCTATCCCCTAATCTGCCTCTCATCCAGCAGCTACTATGTGTGTGGGCACCTACCTCGTTTCCAGATGCAGTGTTAAGTGTCGGAGACACATGGTGAGTGCAGATGAATAGAGCTCACTTAGTCCCCACCGTCTTCTACTTACTCAGATTTGGGGAAAATTGTTGAAAGCAGTGAACATCCAGTCTCCATACTATGTCACAAAGCAGATGTTCAAAAATACTTCTTAAATTTAATTGCCAAATCGAATCTCTCTGCTCTCTCTCATTTCTATTAAGGACTCCTAGATAAAATAGCTACTATTTTGCCAATAATCTACATCTATGATGGGCCAAGGACTTGGACTTATGCTATATTCTCATTTAAAAGTAACAGTAATATACATAAAGGCCCATGGTGGCATTCAACTACTTCTGTCACACTTCACAGAACTGATCACCACACTAGAAGTCAGTCTCCACTTTAACTGTTTCTACCCTGCTTGAAATGGAGGACATGTCCAGCATGCAGAACTTACAGAGTCGCTATGATACCATAGTTTTATGTTAAAATTCTTTAAACACCAAAGCACTATATAATGCAAGATTTATTTTTAGTGACAAGTGATTTAAAAAGGCTTCGAAATGTTTTACATTATTAAGTAACTGAAGTATTAATAAAGACTTTATTCTCTCTGTGTTTCTTTTTCTAACAGCTTTGTGATGTATACTTTGCATCTAAATTTTCTACATCTAAAAATCTAAATATTAACATCAGTAATAATAGTAAAAATACAACCTGTCCTGATGATCCTGGGAAAAAAACTGGGTGATCCAATTTAGTTTTCTTCCATCTCCACTCAGGTTTTAGGCTGCCTAAAAAGATGAGAACCACTTAAGCATTTGAAATGTTTCTGGTGAGCTTTTATTCCCAATGCCAGAGAGGGAGGCGGAGATTAATTTGTGGGGCTTGGTTTTCTAGCGTCTGTGATGCAACAAGGATCAGAAATACGTATACATACCTGCTGATGGATTTAGCCACAGAGTCATGCTCATTCATACAGGGATGTGAAAAGCCTCTGCTGTTAGTTTTCATTCTTGGCTCATAATCAAATTCCTAAATTTGCCAATAGCAATCAGTGGGTTGGGAAGAAGGAGGGAGGGGAAGTGAAGAGGAAATGAGGGAGAAGGGGTTTGGAGCAAAATATATGCTAGGAAGGGGAGGTTCTTTATTTATTCACTGATGAATAATAAAATGAGATTGACCTTCAAAAGAATAAACTTCTTGGGGGAGCGAGAGGAGAAAAGAAAAGGAGGGAAAAACCAGGAGGTCAGTGAGGACCCCGGATCAGTAGACATAGCTCAGTTTCCTGAGGGATGTCAAAGAAGGCTTTGTAGTATCTGGTTGTGTTCTAACAAGTCAATTGGAAAACACCTCCTACTTTCAACTCTGAAGCGGATCTGAAAATCAAAAACAGATGACAGCTAAAGAAAGAATGTAGATAGACATCACTCACCTTTGAATTATTATTTAAAAAATCTCACTGCTCTCTGCACCCAGTCACATGCGTAACAGGATAGTGTGGTATTTCCATGTGATGTTAACCTTTGACGCCAATGTAATTTAGATAAGAGAATATGAAAAACAAAACCCTAAAGATTTGTAGAGCCCAAGAATCCTTCACCTTTCTTCTTTTCAGGCCTCTGCACCTGCTGAGGAAATTTTCCCTTGCTCCCACCCCCTGCCCTAATCAATACCTCTAACCCAGTTAGTTCCAAATCTCATTAGTTCTTATTTGTCTCTTGATTATAATGAGAAGACACTTCCTTTAAAAGGTTTGTTATGACTCTTGCAGAACTGAGCAACCCTCTAAGTGACCTTCAAACCCTATGCTACTCATTAATACTTAACCCATTATACTGTAATTAAAATTTACTTGTGTAGCTTTCTGATAGTATATAACTTAGAGGGTTTTTACTCAGTGATTAGCATGCTGCTGGCGTGAATGTATACTAACTGAATGAAAGTGGCTGGTGTGTTCGAGACAGCAGAAGTTAAAAAAAAAAGTAATTGTTAGTTATAGAAGTTACTAATATCTAGCCCTACCAAAAGTAAAAAAGAACAGTTGCGTGGTTTTTGAGAAATGAGGCTTCTCACAATACAAAATCAAGGTACAACAGGAGTAACAGAGGGTCAAATATAGATTTTATATTACTTGGTTTTCTGTGGTTGGTCATTTATATATTTCTATTTTTTGAGTTAAATAAAATGTGTGTTAAAAGGATTTGATCATTATAAAATGTAATCATTAAACATACACATTTAATAGAGATGATAATTTTTAACCTTGTTGCATAATTTAACCTTTAATTATTATTTTTTAATAATAAGGATCTGGGGGCGCCTGGGTGGCTCAGTCATTAAGCATCTGTCTTCGGCTCAGGTCATGATCCCCAGGGTCCTGGTATCCAGCCCCACATCGGGATCCCTGCTCAGCAGGAAACCTGCTTCTTCCTCTCCCACTCCCCCTGCTTGTGTTCCCTCTCTCACTATGTCTCTCTCTGTCAAATAAATAAATAAAATCTTAAAATAACAATAATAATAAGGATCTGTGAGACTTACTTTATTGTTTACCAAAAATAATCTTTTATTCAAAAAGTCAGGATACAAATACAAGCTAACTTGAGCAGGTTTAACCTCAGGCCATCTCTCTCATCCTTCTCTTGTAGACAATTGGCCACAGGAACATTACAAATGCTTCAGAATCATGTGATGTTGGTAAACTCCAAAGGCAAAAACACATTGAGCCTTAGAAAATTTTATAAATGAGGATTCACTTGCTGATCAAAATAAAACAACAGGCAAAATGGCCACTTTAACTAACCTTTCATCCTTCTCTAGGAGCAATGAGTAGAGAACTTACAGAGTGATTGGGTCCTTGGTCTGAGCTTTCTTCCTTTGTACCCCCATGCTAGGAAAATAAAAACCCAGATAAGGACTTTTTTTTTTTTAATGCTTATCGTGACTAGTAGAATTTGGGTAGGATTGCCATCATACCACTGTCATTCTCTAAAACAGTGAAAATAAATGCAAGATGGGCATATCTGTGTGACAAAGTGTTCCCAAGGCAACAGTTACTTATTCCCTCTGTGTGACTGTTAAACTTTTTCTTCTCCTTCTGATCACACACTTATTTCTTTTGGGTCAAGTTTGAGGGTTTGTTTTATAAACAAGATTTCAGAATTAATTGTGAAAAGATAAGTGACTTTTAAAAAAACTATTATTGTTAATAGACTATTTTTTAGAATAGCTTTGGGTTTACAAAGAAATTGAGCAGATAATACAGAAAGGTCTGATATAGCTCTTCTCCCCTGTACAGTTTTCCCTCGTTATTAGCATCTTGGATTAGTGCAGTACATTTGTTAGAATTGATGAACCAATATTGATACACTAATATTAAATAAAATCCATAGTTTACATGAAGATTTCCTGTTTGTTCAGTAAAGTTCTATGGGTGTTGACAAATGCATAATGTCATGGGCCCACCATTACCATATCATTTAGAATAGATTCAATCCCCTACAAACTCTTGGGCTCTACCAATCAATCCTGCCTCCCTTCGCCTGAACTTCTGACAACCACTGATCTTTTTACTATCTCTGTAATTTTGCCTTTTCCAGAATGTCACAGAGTTGTAATCTGTTATATAGCCTTCTCAGACTGGCTTCTTTGACTTAGCAATATACATTGAAGGTTCTTCCATGTCTTTTGGTGACATGATAGCTAATTTCTTATTGTTGTTCATTATCATCCAATTGTCTGAATACCCCATAGTTTGTTTATCCCTTCACTTTGGCTGTTTCTAAATTTTGCAATTATGATCAAAGTTGCTACTAACATTAACATGTAGGGTTTTATGTGGACAGAAGTTTTTACCTCACTTGGGTAAATACTTACGAGTTCAACTGCTGGATTATATGATAAGACTACGTTTAGTTTTGTAAGGAAATGCCAAAATGGCTGTATTGTTTTGCATTCCCACCAGCAGTGAATAGAAATTACTATTGATCTGCATCGTCACCAGCATTAGTGTTCTCAGTTTAGGATATCGTGTGCTGTAGTTTCACAGATCTCAGTTTTCTCTAATGTCCTTGATCTATCTCCTCTTTTGTCTTCCTTTCTCCCCATTTATGAGACAGAAAGGCCAGGAGGGCTATAGTTAAGTATTTCTCTTCTTCTGGGTTACATACATCTCTGGTAATGACTTTTTCCATAGTGAGTAAGACTTTTGTGGTGGAGAGGATGTTAGGTTTATTTGTAAATGGTTATCCCCAACCCCCTCCTTCTGCCTGAAGCTCAAGGAGATTTTTCTCCATTCATTCTTCACCACCGTAAGCTGGTGAGACTCCCAGAAGTCAAACTCAGGAAACATGGAGCAGATTTAAGACTGAGCCTCCTGGAGTTTTTAAGTCATAAACTCATCCACACTTAGCCTCTAGCATTTCACCAGTTTACATTTAACTCTTCCTACCAGTTTAAGGTTCCACAGGCTTCTACTCTTACTGGCTCTCATTCTATGTATTTGGAGCTGCAGTCTTCCCTGTGACCCCCTTTCTCTGATAAGTCTAAGAATTCTTGATTTCTAGTTCCATTTTTGTCATTGTTGCAAGGGACTATTTAAAGTTCATTATATGTCATAGCTGGGGCTATGTATAAAGGGGCACCATTATTATGCTCTGATACATTGATGAGCCTCACTTTTTAATATTCCATGAGCCTAAAAAAGTAAGTGACTACAATCTTCTCTCACTCAGGAAAAGTCCCCGGGAGTCTTATCACAAAAAAAAGACATAAACACTAACTTTTTAGTAGCATGTAACTGAGCATATGGGTACTTTGAAATGCCAGATAACTTAATGTTGGGAATTTTGAAATAATTTATAAAACTCAACATCTTCATGTAATCTTAGCAAAAGAAAATCTTAAATTCATATTTTGTCAAAGTCAAATTTATTATTTTATCTTTCATTGTCATTCCTATCAGATACAGTTTTGTTATCCAATTGTTAGAGTTAGTTTTTTTTTTTTTTTTTTTTTTTTATTCATTTGAGAGAGAGACAGAGCATGAGCAGGGGGTGTGGCAGAGGGAGAGGGAGAAGCCGACTACCCACTGGAGCCTGACCCAGGACAGATGCCAGCCAATCCCAGGACCCCAAGATCACGATTTAAGCCAAAGTCAGATGCTTAAACAACTGAGCCACCCAGGCGCCCCTGGAGTTAATTTTAAAGCTAAAAACAGGAGTGTAGACCTATAAATTACATTGTTGATTCTAAATTAGACTTATCCAGTTATTTTAACAAATTTATACATTAAAAAATAATAAACTATGTGTAAAATAGGCTATAATTTTTATTCTTTTACTACCTGTACCATCACACAATTAGTGTATTATTGCTATATCTTTAAAAACGGCACTGATCATTTGGTAAAGACTTTTGAAAATCCTCACCACTTATTTTTTTGTGGGTCTATTTATTTTGTAGGGATTTCCTTCTCTTGAATTCAAGCAAGTATCAGCATGTGGGAAGATTGTGAAATCACATTTTTCTTTTATTATTTTGATTCCTTTTCTCCTCAGTGAGTCTAATCCTCAAAGACAATACCAATACATAGGTTTAAGTTCCTTTCATTTTAACCCTTCTCAAACTCTCCATTTCAAATCCTTGGCAAATTATAAAATATTTTGAAAAAATATTAATAGTATACTTATTTTGTAAGATTTTATTTATTTATTTGACAAAGAGAGACCCAGCGAGGGAGGGAACACAGCAGGGGGAGTGGGAGAAGCAGGCTTCCCGCTGAGTGGAGAGCCAAATTGGGGTCTCGATCCTAGGACCCTGGGATCATGACCTGAGCTGAAGGCAGACGCTTAACAACTGAGCCACCTAGGTGCCCCAGTACACTTATTTTGTAATATCTCAACCTTGTTATTGGTACCATGTTAACCTATAACTAGTTACTGGGCTCGCTCCTTATTCATCCATCTGTGACAGCAACAATGATTGGAAGAGGAAAAAAATAGAAATATACCTACTATGTGCCATGCAGTTTATGTATAGTTACCTGTGATCCTGTGATCATCACATTTATCATTTGGAGGTATGTCCTAGAACTGTATTCTGAGACTTTGTCAGCAGGTGGATACTGGAAGGATGATACTGTGATACTGGAATCTAGCTCTAAGAAGTTTCACAGTAAAGAGAGAGAGAGAAGACAGAATAATTGTAAACCCTTCCAATAAGGTATATTCTTCATCTTTAAAATGATTTAGATTTGAATTAGATATCTTGATAAAAATAAGCAAGAATAATTACACAGCAGATAGGCAGAAGGTGCTAGGACCGTGGAATGGAGAGAGCATGGTGTAACAGGTAATAGGTATGTGTGTGTCAGGAGTCAGGAGCTGGAGCGTGGAAGAATCTGTGGTATTCTAAAAGTCAGGCAGGACATTGACAGCCTCCACACAGGTTGGGAAAGCGCTAAGCCCGTGACGGAGGTGTTGCCACAAGCCTGGAGCTCAGGAACAGGACTAATTCCAAGAACGACAGAAAAAACCAAGTCTAATTCCTATCTGAGAGGAGATAAGGTGCTCAGATGAAGATTCGGATATGTGAAAAAAAATATGTGAGAAATCTGGGACACAAAGCAGGTTTGGGGTCATAAGAAAAAGTCCCTTACTTGCTAAACTGTTAAATCATAGCTAAATAACAATAATAATATCTAATGTTTCACAAGGGGTTATTGCTTCTCAGAATCTGCTAAGTACCATACATAGATTATCTCTTTTCATCCTCACAATAGCCTTACAAATTAGTACTATTATCCTCACTGTCAGATGCAAAAATTAAGCCCAATGAGTAAGTTATGTTGCACAAATTAGGGTTTTGAACCTGAATCAATTAATCCAAGAACTCAATCATAGACCCCTGTGCCAAAGGACTGTAGCAGTTAAGTACACTTAATCTCCCTGTACCATCCCTAGCTTTGTCCCTCTACTTCTCACTTCCTCCTCATTCCCAGTGGGATTGGTCTCAGAGCATAGGAAGATGCCCGTGGAAACCAGAAAGATCTGACTGGGATTTAGGGTGTCCTTATAGAACTTCTCTCAGATTCCTGTTGCTGATCCTTGCAATGATACAGAAATCCTTTTGGGGGTCAGAGGAGATTGCTTCTTAGACTTCTCCCTGTTGCTTAGTCTAGTCCGGTAATTCTCAACCCTGGTGGCACCTGGTGACATTTAAAATATTGAATTTCTGCATCATGTCTCTTACCTTGTTCCAATTCCCTATAGTTCTATCTCTGACGAAATCACCCAGTTAGACCTGAGCCAGTTTTGAAAGGGGCAAGACATAGCATCAGAATAATTCTCACCTACCTAAGTGCTTTTGCTTCCGTGTGGAGAGCCTTGGGTGTAATTCCCATGTTTGAATTGCATCCCAACCCCCAACCCCCTCTCAAGAATCTTTCTTAGATCCAACAAGACCAGGGGACTGGTACTCCAGGGGCAAGTCCTGAGGATCTGAAGATACGGAAATTGCTTACACTCATGCAGTTCCACAGCACCTGTGGGTTTCTGCTCTGATCTCCACGCTGTAGTCAGCCCACTTTCTATTACTTCAGCCACTTCTTAGGGAAGGATTCCATTTTTAATCTCAATGCAATCTCTACTTCCTCAATTTCTTGTAGGTTATATAGTTTATATTCTTGAAAGGTCAGAAACGGGAGAAGGAAGAAAAATGGTGGTAGATTTGTAGTGTTTATAAGAAGGTATTTCCCTCCCTACCTGTTATAAGTTGAATTGTGTCTCCCCAAAACAGATATTAAAATTCTAACCCTAGGACTTCAGAATGTGACCTTAGGGTCATTACAGATGCAACTAGTCAAGATAATATCTTACTGTAGTGAAGAGCAGTTCCTAATCCAATATGATAATGTCCTTCTAAGAAGACAATGGTAAAGATATGAGGTGAAGACAGAGGTAGAGACTGGAGTTATGGGCTGCAAGCCAAGGAACACCAATGCTTGATAGATGCCACCAGAAGGAAGGAAGGAGCAAGGAAGGATTCTGTCCACAGTCTCAAAGGAAGCATGGTCTTGATGACATTTTGATTTTGGACTCTGAGCCTCCAGAACTGGGAGAGAATAAATTTCTGCTGTTTTAATCCTCTCAGTTTATAGTAGTTGGCTATGGCAGCCCAAGGAAATTAATGTCCTGCCCTTGCTACTTGCAGGTAGAATATAGTTCTCTACTCCGATAATCTTTAAATTGACCATGTAACTTGCTTTGTTCAATTGAATATGAACAGACATGACAATAGGCTATGTCTGAACAAAAGCTTGGAAAGTCTTTGTGTGTTTTGGTTGTCAGTCTTGCTCTAATCATCTACCATAAGAACATAATGTTCCAGATAGTATTTCTTCCTTCACCTTCAGTCCCCCAACGAGAAGACAGGTAAAATTCAGCAGAGCCCAGCTAAGCCATGATTGAGTGGCAGTCCTCAAGCAGCATGATCAAGAAATTAATTTTTCAGGATGCCTAGGTGGCTCAATGGGGTAAGCTTCTGTCTTCAGCTGAGGTCGTGATCTCAGGGTCCTGGGATTGAGCCCTGCATCAGGCTCTCTGCTCAGCAGGAAGCGTGCTTCCCCCTCTCTCTCTGCCTGCCTCTCTGCCTACTTGCGATCTCTCTCTCTGTCAAATAAATAAATAAAATCTTTAAAAAAAGAAATTAATTTTTCTCATTGTAAGTCACTGATGTTTTGTAGTTGTCTTTTCTTTCCAAAAATGCCAACTAAAATAGGAGTCCTAAAAAAATAAAGTTAAATTTTTCCAAATGAGCCTGATTAAATAAATAATGGTCACATCAACACAGACCATGATGTATGTGCTGTAGATTAAGGGAAGAACACTGCATTTTAGCAAAATATTGTAGAGGACAATAAAGTAATCTAAGATTTATGTGCTTTTGCACAGATTTAAGAAAGAAAACTTACTTCTATATTACATCAAAAGTTTCTTTTATCTAAGAATTATAAGGTATATGTACTTAGAAGTACAGAGCTATAAAATGCTGTGAAAGTTCAGAGCTGATATTTTGAGGATTGGGCAACAGCAAGTAATCCAATATTTAGAGCTAAGAATATGTGAATAAATATCAAGGTCAGATTAAAATTAGAAAGCATTTACCCAGTCAGTGACAGAGAGAATGATCTTTCAGGATTGTAATATTGTAATGTCAAAAAGAAACCCCCAAACCAAAAAAAAATCTGGACTTAGTAAGAAGGGATTTTATTTGAAAGAATTATTGCAAGGTGTTAGGGAGCCTTAGTTGGGGGAGAACATTACAGTAGGGAGCACATTCTGACTATGAGATTAGCAAGCATTCTAAGAGTAAAGCAAAATAAATACTGTATGATCTGACTTATATGTGAATTGAAAAGTCAAACTCATAGAAAGCAGAGAGAATGGTGGTTACCAGAGGGCTGGAAGTTAGGGGACCATGGGGAGACATTGGTCAAAGGGTACAAACTTACAGTTTATAGAATGAATAAATTTTGGGGATCTAACGTACAAGATGGTGACTGTAGTAACTAGCACTGTATTGTACATTTGAAATTTGCTAAAAGAGTAGATCTTCAGTGTTCCCACCACACACACACAAAAAGTGGTTGACTATATGAGGTGATACAAGTGTTCATTAGCTTGATTATGGTAATCATGTCACAGTGTACACTTAAATCATCACATTGCACACCTTAAATATACACAATTTGTGTTTGTCAGTTATGCCTCATTAAAGCCGAGAATGGGGGTGGGGGGAGTTACTTACACAAAAGGGATTTTCTTTCATACAAAGTCAACAAGGCTAGAAAGACCCATGCATGGAGTAGTTGGGTGAGAGGGTGGCATTGAGGGAAGAGCCAATAAAAGAATGTTTATCCAGAGGCCAGTCTATCTATTCTCAGAATGGGCTGTTAAGGGAGGGGTTGTTAATTGATTCAAGCTGAAGGTAAGAGAAAGTTCAGACTCCTAGAGGAAGGAGGAAACGGTTTTGTTTAGTTTTTTTTTTAACTTACTATTGCCAATTTATTTCAAAGGATATTTTAAAAGATACAAATGAACAGCCAGATAAAGAGGTATACAGTGAGGTCTGGAAGGGCCTTGAGCACAGGAGCTTCTGTCCCCATGGATTTGAGGTGTGCCCCCCTCCCAGCAGATGAATGTGTTTACAACCATGAAGCTCTATGACCCCGTACTTTGAGATTTTTCTGGAGGCTTCATCACTTAGCTGCAATCAATCATTAACTCAATTGCCTGTCCTACTCTCCCTTCTAGAGGATGGGGGGTGGGGCTGAAAGATCCAAACTTCATGGGTTGGTCTTTCTGGTAAACAGCCCCCATCCATGAGCCATCCAGGACCCAGCCAGAGTCACCTCATTAGAAACATGCTCCAATCACCCGGGAAATTCCAATAGATTTAGTCAATGTATGTCAGATGCTTCCATCACTCAGGAAATGATAAAGGTTTTTTTGTTTTTGTTTTTGTTTTGTTTTGTTTTTTAAAGATTTTTATTTATTTATTTGACAGAGAGAGATCACAAGTAGGCAGAGAGGCAGGCAGAGAGAGAGGAAGGGAAACAGGCTTCCTGCTGAGCAGAGAGCCCGAAGTGGGGCTTGATCCCAGGACCCCGGGATCATGACCTGAGCCGAAGGCAGAGGCTTAACCCACTGAGCCACCCAGGCACCCCAATGATAAAAGTTTTAAGAGCCCTACGCCAGGAACCAGGAGCAGAAACCAATATATATTTTCTATTATTTCATAATGGAGGGAGGGAATCTGAACCAAAGATTAGTTAACAAATATTTTGTTCCCATTGATCAATGGGACACCATTTACATGGCAAAGAATAAGAAACCAGAATGTCTGTGTCTTGGCTTGTCTGTAAACAAAGGGCCATCCCTGAGTCTTAATCTGAGTCCTATGGGGAGGAAGTCCTCTTCTTATGGGGAAAAAAGATGACCTCTTTTTTATGATGGAAAAAGAAGTCTTTAATGATAAATAGGTTACAATGAAATAAACAGAGTGGCAGTTTTTGGGGGAATAAAAACTCGGGTAGGATTTCCGTGTCTCCACCCCAGCTCTAGCTTTCACCCTCCGCCTTCCTACTGGCTAATTTGGATGATGAGGCCTTGGTGGGCATGCCCGGCCTCTTCGGGCCCTTGGGAGCCTCTATCTTCCTGGCCAGAGGTTCAGGTACTATCTTAGGCCCGCCACCCCTGGGATGAGCAGAGGCCTTGGCTTTGGGCCCCTCCTTGGCCACATGGGCAATGACCTCTTTAGGGATGTGGTTGTCCTTCTTTTTGGCTGGAGAAACAGCACCATTCTTGCCCTGAGGGACTGTGGATTTTACACTCTGACTCCCAGCTTTTGTCTTCCTGGGGGCCTCACCACCTTGGCTCTTCCTTCTGCCTTTGACCTTTGACTTCCCACTGAGCCCAGTGGCACTGGGAGGGGCCCATGGGGCCTTGTCTGGCTGTTGGGAGGCCTTCCTGGCCTCACTCACTCTTGCCTCTTGATCTTTGGTCTGGCTGCCTTTCTTGGGAACCTTCTCTTTGGCTGCACCTGGTTTGGGAGGAGCCATCCTCACCTCTCAAGGCTTCCTCAGTCCCCTTTTCACCTCAGCTGGGTTGGAAGGGCCCTTCTTTGTCTCTCTCGATTTCTTAGGGACCTTCTCCTTGACCTCACTGGGCTTCCTGGGGGCTGTCATGGTAGATGTCTTTCTGGGTTGGACTTTCCTTTTACGCTTGGAAACCAATTTGAAGCTGCCAGTGGCACCCCTGGCCTTGGAGTTGGTGGGCCTGATGAGCAGACAGCGGTGCAAGCCCGTGGCCAGGACCTGCTTCAGCAGGTGCTTGAACCAGAGGCTGTCCGCCACAGGGTACTTCTGTGAGGTCCTCACATGGCGCTGTGACTCGGGCCTGGCTCTTCAGACCCAGACAGTCCAGACGACCCCACTGTGGAGGGCAAGGGGGCTGAGGACGCTGAGGATGTTGAGATGTCGCTGGAGGCAAAGCTCCCAGGAGCCATTGCATGGGTAGACACAGATGCAGATGCTGATGATCAGACCCCTCCCAAGGGGTTTCTTTGCAGTAAGCCCTTTTCTGGGACACAAAATGGTGAAGGAATTCCTTCAACCTCCCCTCTTTTCCAGGGACGTGGTCTTCAGGTACAGTTCAATATCATCAGCAATATCACAAAATTATAAATACACTGAGATAAGGAATGAAATGTTCAAGAGGTCACAGTGCCCTCCATGGTATACTGTATAACACAGGATAGCGAATGAGAACAGACTTGATAATGAGGCTGCCTGCCCTGCTTGCTATGAACTGAGCTAGCCAGGTAATTACTATAACTAGTATTTCTTAACATAAAAGATTACAACATTTACCTCCCCTACTAAGTGGAAAGGAGTAATTATTATTAAAAATTTCTGTAAACTGAAAAACATCACCCATGTTACTTTAATATGTGTAGGATGAACATTGGCTGTAGAGATACAAGAGGACAAGTAGAGCCCCGTGTTCTCTCTTTGCTAGTTTGTGAGAACACATTGCTTCCTCTGCCTTATGCTTACCTCCACATCTTGCTCAAATAGAAAAGAAATTAAATTTAACTTGCCAGAAATAGTAATTTTGAAATCTCTGCTGTCCAGTACTTATCAAAAGCCTAGTTAGGATAAGCAATATTTATGGAGAGTTGTTGAAGGGAGTGGGTTCTATCTGTTCCTCTGGATATTTAAAATGTTACCCTTGGATTAGGCCAGGCCATCAAAGAGCTATGTACTTAAACTGAATTATTTTAGATTGAATGCTTTATGAGCTGCCTTACGAAAAATTGTCAAGTGTATGAGTTTGTGTCTTCCTGTGTAAAATTATAGAATCTTCCAACTACACAAGTCTTCATTTGTATCCTTTTGTAGGCTTCATGGTTTTGGTTTTTGTTTTTGTTTTTAAGTCTTACATGATTCCAGCAGTGTGGGTAGGCATATTTCAATTTGGTTATTCTCATTATTATTATTGCTATGTGAAGAGCTGGTTTAATTAATTGTCTCTTCTAGCAGGTGATTCCATGATTATTTGCAAGTTCTTGCACTGATAGTTGAATTTGGAGCCAGCCTTTCATCTTAGAAGGTAGAACATTGGTGGTGGTTACTAAGCCATCACCAGTGAGCGCTCTCCTTGCCCTTCTATCTGCTTCCTCATTATCATATTTGGCTAATCTTAGTTCAAACAAACAAGTTGGCACCAAATGTCATAAACATTTCCCCCTCATTTATACTTCAACTTAAAAACACATGCATGGTCACTGTATAAAAAAACAACAACAACATACAAACCAGAAACATTTTAATAGATGAAATGAAAACATTCTTTATATTTCCTAGAAATAGTCCCTTATTAATTAATTTTTATTCTTCTGTGACATATATTGTAGAAAAAGAAGGCATATGAATAAATAAATATGAAGTCTTTTATACTTTCAGTATTTAGGATCTTGTTAACGTCTCACTATCCAAGAAGGTTTGAACAAGATTGTTGCAAGGTCAAAACAAAAAGAAAAGTTTACTGGTTAATTATATAAATATCAGCTCTATGAGGGTAAACACTGTATCTTTTCATTATTTGAATTTTTTTAAATCCATGTAGTACATTTCTATATATATAGAAGTAGAAGGGATACCTGGCTCGCTCAGTTGGTAAATCAGGTGACTCTTGATCTCTGGGTTGTGAGTTCAAGCCCCATGTTGGGCATGGGGTCTACTGAAAGAAAGGAAGGAAGAAAAGAAGAAAGAAAGAGGGAAAGAATTTACTGTTGAAAACTTTGTACCACCAGACCAACTCCAGATTTTTCTGAGGCTATGGGCTAAGCTAGTTTTAAAGAAAAAAATTATTCATGAAACTTGTTAAAGACTATAAGGCAGATGCAGATGATTGCAGTGGGTACCGGGATTAGTGAAATGAGGGTTTGCAGTAGGGGAGAGAGGCCCCTTGCTATATAGCAAGGCAGGATGGGGATTTATAAGGTGCATAACTATGTGGGAAGGGGTCAATGGACAGAAAATTACTAAGACGGTAGAATGCCATTCTTTGCTAAACTAACCGAACAAGAATCTTCCTGAAAGTAGCCACAGCTACCAGGTATTACCCTGGAGGATAGTCGGGGATGAGGAATTTGGTCACATATTGAGTGTGATCAGATATTGCTAAACTGATTTGGCAGGATTCCTGTCAAAACTAGACTCCACAAGCACTGAGATGAAGCTCAAGACCAGGTCTCATGAGCAGGGGGCTCCGAGGAGCTTGAGGAAAGTTTGGTCCGGAAGAGCGGCTTTATCACTGACAGGATAGGATCATGCTACTCTCCAGTCACATAGAGCATCTGTGACGATTGACAAGGGAACATTAATTTGCTTTTGAATTTCGGGCTTGGAGCACAATAAAAACCAAAAATGATCAGAAAGTTTAAAGGCAGTCAATTCAATTAATTTTCTGCTTGGTTTTTGTTTTGTTTTGTTTTGTTTTAAGCTGTGTTGAGAGCAAATGAGTATTTTTGGATACAATTCAAGTAATTATTTAAAAATTAATCCAAGGAACAATTTCTTAGCATCAACTAAGTACTGGACATCATGTTGGTCACTGGACACACATAGTTTGGTCAGCAGTAGAAGTTACCTTTAAGAAGCTCACATTATAATAGAACACTATCAATAAAGGTCATTTATCTTAACAGTAAAGTACAAAGGAAGTACAGAGAAGAAGAGTAAATGTCTTCACTCTTCTCACTCTTGATCAGCTATAGATAAAAGATTTTCATCAACAATGTCTAGTTTTTGAACCAAATCTGCTACAGCAGAGGAGAAGAGGTAGAGGAGAAGAGGGTTTTAATTATTTTTCTCATTTTAGGTTATTCCTTATGTTGAAAAGGAGATACGGGTTCAGAACAGAGTCACCTCTACTAAACACCACCTCAGCAAACCAAGGACTTGTTACCTAAGCTAATTGCATTTTCAACCCCCCACCTCCCCCGCCCAGCCAGGAATGCAAAATTTTAACCAGTCAATCTGAAATTACCTTGTTCACACTAGTGAGGTTACCCATTCCAGAGGCCCTCCATTCTGCTTAGAAAGGCAAATTTTCATGAAACAATGCACTTTTTGCAACTAATTTCCTTTTTCTGCCCCCTTTCCACCATTGAAAGTCTTTCCTTTTCTACAGTCCAGTTTTCTATAGCTCATTGCTAGACGGGATGTTGCTAGATTCATGAATTGCTGAATAAAGTCAATTTCATTGTCAAATTCAATCAATTAAATTTTTGCTTTTTAACACTCAGAAAATTTTTTCCCTTTATTCACTGTGTCCCTGCAGCCTTTTCCATTAACCTCAAAAGTGTGTTTATCCACAAGAAACTACTTCTTCCATAATCCTTATAGCTGGGACTGGTATTCTGTGCTGAATTTCAAATTAACCAGGAGAGACTCTGACATGTACTTCAATTCTAAGTCCTTGAGAAGTAGATAGACCCAGTGCTTTCCCTAGTCACTCCTATTAGTGGGGAAACCCTTTTTCAAAAAAGGATAGCCCTAAAACCCAAACACCCCACCTTCCCCCTGAATTAGAAATACTACCGCTATTGGAGATTCCCCACCTAAAACCCTTTCCCCCCCGGGTAAGGATACTGCCCACAACCACCTGCCAGTTTGTCCTACTCCAATAGACTGCGCCTTGATTTATGAACACTCCAGGAGGACAAACCTTGCACAGGGTTCAGTTCCCTTAATCTTGTGGTTATTCCTCCATTCCTCATTGCCTCCCAGCCTGTTAGAACAGGAGTTAATGTGTACGGAATGTGAAGGAGAGCCTTCATAAAAGAGATGGTCTTTGAGTGGCTTCAAAGGGCAGCTCAGATCTCTTAAAAGGGCAAGAAGGAAAGGCAGAAATAGCAGAAACCCTTAACCACACAGAAATACAAAAATATTTTCTTTCCATCCTGCCATCCAATTATCTTTTCATCTATGCTCTTTTTTTCTACTGAGCATGTTTATTCTTTCTTCTCTACAAGTTGTTCCTAATTTCCCAAGGAATACACTAATACACACACACCCCCACACAAAATTCTATTCTATGACAAAATACGAATTCAAACAATTAGATAAAGCAAAGTCGCTATTTGATATTACCTAACTTCACAACTTTTTTGGAGGTCCTTGAAGATCGATTTGCAAACTTCTGCTTGTAATGTATGCATACAGTAATACACAATACATATACTAAGAAATATGTAATATGTTATTTTACATTAAGAAGAATACACTCTATGAATTGTTTTTCCCCCAGTTTTTGTCACTCAGGAATATTTGGAGAAAATTTATTTCAGTAGACACACATCATTATTTTTAAGGACTAAGTCATCAATTGCCTTGGGTCTGCTCTTCTCCCTCATTAGAATGCTATTTCTCCCTTCCCTTCTTGCCCTTTTAAGAGATCTGAGCTGCCCTTTGAAGCCACTCAAAGACCATCTCTTTTATGAAGGCTCTCCTTCACATTCCGTACACATTAACTCCTGTTCTAACAGGCTGGGAGGCAATGAGGAATGGAGGAATAACCACAGGATTAAGGGAACTGAACCCTGTGCAATAACCCTCCAGATTAACAAACGAGGCTTGAAAGTTTAAAAATGGCTGGATAGAGAGTGAGAACTGAGATTCACTCTCCCTTGGACTGACTTACGTGTTTACATTTCAAAGGTCAGTAAAATCCAGAATCAGGAAACTTTCTTGGGTTTGCCAAACTGCAGGACTTGGCATTCCAAAGGATAAGTACCTTGAAACTCTCTTATTCATGTCCCAGTTATAGTTTGTTTAGATTGGGAGATTAAGCTTCCTTACATCTCTCAGCACCAGAGAAGGATGACACGTATATAAACTCCCAAATGCATCCTTTTTGGGGGTTCCTCTCCTGTAATGCAAAAATTGCCTTTGCATTTACAGCCTGTCACATTGCTTCCGGAGAAAGGCAGAGAGAAGGGGCAGAGGGGGACTGGTAGGATTGTCACCCTAATAGTACCTCTGATCTCTGCACCAAGAATTTCATGTTTACTTTCAGAGAGCACAAACAAACATAAGTATTAAACACTTACCACAGCACTGATATCCATTCCATTGAAGAGTAAAACTTCTATGGCAGGGTTGAAGGTGGCTGTCTCTCAGCTGGTTTTTTAAATCCCATCCTTTTCAGTACAGAGATTTAAAGACATTATTTTCACTTGATGTATTTCACATGTATCTATTAAGGGCTTAGTAGGCACCAAAAAACAGACCAAAATCTAAACCTAAATCTAAATCTTTTGGGATGAGGTAGACAAAAGACAAACAGTAAACATTTAGAAAGTCAAATAGTGATTAGCTTTAATTTTTAAAGGAAGGCAGGATAGTAGGGTGAGGAGTTTGTTTTAAATATGATGGCCAGGAAGACCCTTTCTGAGGAGGTCAAATTTGAACAGAGATCCAAATAAATTGAGTGAGTCCTAAAGGTATTTTGGGGAAGAGCATTTCAGAAAAGAGGTCAGAGCTAATGCAAATGAGCCAAGTCAAGGACATGGCCAGTATGTTTGGGGAACAACAAGGTTAGTATGGATTCAGGAGGAAAGGGGACAAAAATGAAGACATGAGGTGGGAGAGATGAGAAACCAGATGCAGAGGTTTGTAGCCCAGGGAGACTGCTTTGGCTATTCTGGGAGAATTTATCACAAGGATCTAAGCAGAGGACTAAGAAGAGATCCAAATTCTATTTTAAAAAGATTTACCCTCACCACTGTGTCGAAAACAAAGATGAGCTTGGAGGTGAGATGAGAGCAGAGCAGAAATAGTTGGAGCTTTTGCAACTATCCGGGCCATGGTCCATTTACTTGCACAAAATTAAAGTGAGGGATTTGCTAAGAAATGACCATAGAGCTAATGGGATCTGGAAATGGTAAGTGAGTTGTCTGGGCCATCAGGCAGTGGCTGGCCCCCTCCCAGGATGCCACTCGTGATGTTTTCTGCTTTGTAAGCTGTTCCCCAAAAGGCAGGACCTGACATCATAGGAAGGGAATGAAGCAATTATGATTCTAATCTTTCCCTATAACTCATTCCAATTTCTGGCATCCGAACATTTTAAGACATTCACTACTACAAAGGTGGGGATTTCTGGTTATGGGTACAGATTAATCACTGGATCCATGAGATATGACACTTATCTTCTTGCCATGGTCAAAGTACCTAGCAATGCAAGTGAAAGGGGGAACACTGCAAGGTAGGAGTGATTTGCCGTGGTGCTGCTAGAGCCATAAAAACACAGACAGCGCGTTTGATGTAAGCATAGGCTAACGCAATTCAGAACTGTTGGGCAGAATCTGAAGTGTTTTATCATGAGAGAAACAAATGAGCTATGTCTATGGACATCAAGGAATTCCAAAGAGATTATAACCTGGTCTATCTCTGAATGACTTCAGGGCATTCCCTCACAAGCTTGGCCTTATAACATATGAACTCATGAAGCAGTTTTCTCACCATGACTAAAAATAATATCCTGCCTCCCACCCCCACACCCCATTAATAAGCTGTCAGAGAGAAATAAGATGTTATTTAGATGGAACATTTAGTTGAATATTTCCCAGGTTATAGGAACCATTGCTATTTTAGTTCTTTTTTTTTCCTTCATTTTTTTTTCCTTTTTATTCTTCCTTTCTTTGTTCCTCACAAATCAAACCTATTTCCTATACTTTTTTTTATTCCAAAAGTTGCAGTTTAAAATATTGAAAAATCTTTAAGTTGATGCCAGATAATTCTCTTTTTTTTTTCCCTTAGGAAAAAGTTTTGAAGCGCTATGTGGAAGTAGAATTTCAAATTGTTGCCATTAGCAAATAATGTTATTTCAAGGTTTTCATGATAGTTACAATTTTTAAAACATTCTGATGTTGTATGTTAATACGAAAATAAATACATTCGGTTATGTTGCACAGAAATATGAGAGCTCAACAACAACAACAACAAAAATGTGAGAGCTGAATTTTTTTTTTTAATTTATTTATTTGACAGACAGAGATCACAAGTAGGCAGAGAGGCAGGCAGAGAGAGAGGAGGAAGCAGGGTCCCCGGTGAGCAGAGAGCCCGATGTGAGGCTCGATCCCAGGACCCTGAGATCATGACCTGAGCCGAAGGCAGAGGCTTTAACCCGCTGAGCCACCCTGGCACCCCGAGAGCTGAATTTTTAAGCTTAGTAAAACACAGCTTACAAACCAACAATGAAATCCTGTTCTTTGTTCTCATAATTGTACCCCACTAGGTAAAAGAACAATTTTTTAAAAAACATATTTTTAACATTTTTAGCAAAAGTAAATAGTGCTTTAAAAGTTAGCCATACAGGGGCGCCTGGGTGACTCAGTTGGTTGAGCGCCAAGCTCTTGGTTTCAGCTCAGGTCATGATCTCAGGGTCATGATCTCAGGGTCATGAGAGCCAGCCAGGAAGCCCCACAAATCAGTGCAGAGTCTGCTGGGGATTCTTTCTCTCTCCCCTTCTATTTCCCCCTCTGCTCCTTCCCCTACCAAAACTCCCAAGCTCTTTCTCTCTCCCTCTTTTTCTCAAATAAATAAATAGAATCTTTAAAAAATAAAATAAAATGTAGCCATGTAAATAATTATTATTTAAAATATTCAAAGAACTTTCAAAACCTAAAATTAAAAATAAATAAATAAATAAAATGACCTGGTCCAAAAGAAAAAAAAAAAAAAAAAGTGGATAACAGATCTGAACAGACATCTCCACAAACAAAACATATAGATGGCAAATAAGCATATGAAAAGATGTTCAGCATTACATGACATTAGAAAATTATACATTACAATTGTGAGATATACTACTACACACCTATTAGAGTCACAAAAATCCAAAACAATGAAAACACCAAGTGTTGGTGAGGATGTGGAGCATCAGGGATTCTTTTTCATTGCTGGGAAGAATACAAAATAATGGGGGTGCCTGGGGGGCTCAGTGGGTTAAAGCCTCTGCCTTCGGCTCGGGTCATGATCTCAGGGTCCTGGGATCGAGCCCCGCATCGGGCTCTCTGCTCAGCGGGGAGCCTGCATCCCCCGCCTCTCTCTGCCTGCCTCTTTGCCTACTTGTGATCTCTCTCTGTCAAATAAATAAATAAAATCTTTAAAAGAAAAAAAAAAAGAGTACAAAATAATGTAGTCATTTTGGAAAACAATTTGGCAGTTTCTTTACAAAACTCTACATAATCTTACCATTTCAGCCAAAAATCACAATCCTAGGTACTTACCCAGTTGAGTTAAAAAACTTGTCCATACAAAAATGTGCACATGAATGTTTTTAGCAACCTTAATAATAATCAGCAGAAGTTGGCAGCAGCCAAGAGGTCCTTCAATAGGTGACCAGATAAAGCAACTGTGACACTGCCATACCATTAAATATTATTCAGTGGTAAGAAGAAATGAGCCATCAATCCATGAAAAGACATGGAGGAACCTTAAATTCATATTGCTAATTGAAAGAAACCAGTCCGAAATCGATGCAGCCTGTCTGATTCCAACCATCTGAGGATTCATTGGGACTCTATGCACTTTCTGTGCAGCTTTTCCAGAAACTTAAGAAATTCTCTTTGAAAAGTCATCCATTTAACAAACGAAAAGTAGTAGCTTTGTAGAAATTCAACCACAAGTGATAAATTTTTCAGCATAACTCAAATTTATTACTAGTTTCTATGGGTGATTTACATATGTTTTTGAAAGTCAATGTATTTTCCAGAGGCAGTAATAATAAATGTTAAATATCTTTGCTTTCAAGATAGAGATTAACATTGTCAAATTTTGTCTTTTTTATTGGAAGGTTTCGTATATGTTGAAAGATGTAAGTGAATTTTGAAGTATCTGTAACATAGTTCTACGAATGCTAAAGAATGTTTCTTAGACATACTACCACTATGATAGAACTAGTGTTTCATGCAAAGTCATTTTAACGCAATATTAACTTAAGCAGAGATGTAGAATTGGATTTAAATTGTGCTTTATTTTAAGAAAATGGTTTAAAATATAACAAATCCATTTATCAAATTCAGAGCCATTTCTATGTCTTGTTATTAACATGACTGATTGAAAGGGGAACAATGTGATTTGTAAAGTTGATGTTATTTTAAGACATTAAAAATCTAAGTTGAAAATAATTTTTCTCCTTCAATTTTTATTTTTCCATAAAATTTTCTTGCCATTGTCTTAGTAAATACGTGATGAACTAATTTCATTGAAGATATGTATCTCATATGATTTATAAATATACTAGTGGGTGGAAATACATGTGTTCCTAAAACTTTTTTGTTTATTTTCATTTCTGAGATGCACTATAACAAAATGGCACTAGATCACAAGAAGACTTGAATATATAAAATAAGTATCTCAATCATGTTATCGGTGTTAGAGAACTCAGAGTATTTTCAAGGAAAAATTTGCATTCTATATAATAAAATACGTAGAATAATTAAAAATAATTTTTCATATTTCAATAACAATGATGAAAATAGTTGATACTGTTCTAGACATTTAAAAAAAAAGGAAGATATGTGATACGATGAGTGCTGTGAAGTGTGTAAACCTGGCGATTCACAGACCTGTACCCCTGGGGCTAATAATACATTATGTTTATTAAAAATTTTTAAAATTAAAAAAAAAGAACTCAAGAAAAAAACTGAGATACTAAAAATGGAACTTGTTTGAATCTTGATTTGAAAAATAGGCTCAAAAAATGACTTTTTAAAGGTTATCAGAAACATTCGAAGAAGTGCTTGACATTAAATATCATTTATAAAAGATTGTTAATTTTATTGGGTATAAAATGGCATTATGGTTGTCTTAGTCCATTTTGGCTGCTATAACGAACTTCCATAGATTAGGTGGGAATTTTGGCATCAAGATGCTGGTAGGTTTAGTGTCTGGCGAGAGCCCTCTTCCCGATTGTAGATAGCTGTCTTCTTGCCTGACCTCATATGGCAAAAGGAGCAGGAAAGCTCTCTGGGCCCTCTCTTATAAAGCATTAATCCCATTCATGAGGGTTTTCCCCTCATGACCTAACCACTCCCCAAAGGTCTCCTCCAAATACCATCATGTTAGGAATTAAAATTTCAACATATAAATTTTAGAGGTATATAAACAGTCTATAGCAGTGGTTGTACTTTTTTATAATACTTTTTAGAGATTCACACTACAGTGTTTAGGGGCAAAGTGGTATGATATCTGAGATGTGCTTTAAAATACTCAAAGAAAAATTGGGGCACCCGGGTAGTTCAGTAAAGTGTCCGACTCTTGATTTTTGGCTCAGGTCATGTTTTCAGGGTTGTGATCTCAGGATTCTGAGATTGAGCTCCACTGCAACCTGCTCTGTGCTCAGCAGGGAGATGGCTTGGATTCTCTCTCTTTGTCTCCCTCTGCCCCTCCCCGCCCCGTGCTCTTTCTCTCTCTCTCAAATAAATAAATAAATCTTTAAAAAATTACTCCAAGAAAAATCAAACTGAGGATGGGAGGTGAAACAAGGTTTGAAAAATGTTGATGGCTGATAGGTAGATGGAACTTGCTGTATCTTTGCTTTTGAGTATGATTTTAATTTTTCATTTTACATACTTTTAAAAATCTTTGGTGTTTAACACTTTCCGTAATATGTTTCAGTCATTATTTTAGTTTTGCTTTACTTCCAAGGCACTTTCCAAAAATCTTAGTTCCATTCAATTTTGTATGTTCTTAATTGTACACAAACATTGTATTTTCCTGATTCTACACCTATGTTTGAGATTTTTTTTAACTTTTTAAAGATTTTATTTATTTTTCTGACAGAGAGAGACAGATCACAAATAGGCAGGCAGAAAGAGAGGGGGAAGCAGGTTCCCTCCTGAGCAGAGAGCCCAATGCGGGACTGGATCCCAGGCCCTGAGATCATGACCTGAGCTGAAGGCAGAGCCTTAACCCACTGAGCCACCTAGGTGCCCCTGTGTTTAAGATTTTTATATGTTCTAGAACACTCTCAGTCTTGTTTATACTTGTGTTGGAATCTCAGAAGTTGACTGCACTGACAGTTATCTGTTAACAAAGATTATTAATTCAGAAGGTATAACTGAACTTCCTTAAACCTTTTTCCCAAAACTCTGAAATCAGCTTGATACGTAAGCTTATCCTTCCCAGTCCTAAATATGTCTAGAAAATCATCTCAGATGCTTGAATGGCAAGTAAAGATCACATCCTTTATATTCTGAACCACAGTGGATTATCTGCAAGAACAGAAAAGTCCTTGGGGATATATTCAGCCCCAAATGAAAGAATTTGCAACCAGTGGGAGACTGTTTCTCAAGACTGATACTGAGACTGTCTTTTGTACTCAATGTGAGGCACTTGTAATTTTTTTATTTCCAGTTATGAATGTATAAGAATAAAAATATCATGAATTGTTTTGTTTAGGGGAGGCTGAGGAACAAAGCATAGAATCAGTTAGAATTTTTAAAAAGCATGGTCAAAGCATTAAAATAACATGAGATTTGAAATGGGAAGGAAGAAGGACGTGAACATATTTATGATGGTTTGCGGTGTGGTGTGTAAGGGTGGGGGGAATCTCATGTTTTCAGGAGAGAAAAGGAACACAATATTTAGCTAGATAGTAGTAAAGTTAGTTAAATGATGAAACAACAAACTTCTAGATTATGATTTCTAGAGATTAACTGGAAGGCAAATCCTTTTAGAAATAAAATTCAGTTATTACTATTATAGCCCAATTCTTTTATTGTAGCATCAGTTGACAGGGGGTATGCATTATGTCCCAAAGCCATTGAATAGTGTTTGTAAGCAGAATGAAAAAATCAGTCCTGTAAGCTTTTGTATGTCTTATTCCAGAATGTTAAAATATTTAAACACCTGGAAAAGAAATGAACACTTGTTGAGTCAGGAAGGCTGATTGAGAATATAGCTTTATGTATTCACTCTCCTTAAATAATATTGAAATCATAGAATAACTATAAGCACACATTCCCCCAAATTCTGATAAGCACCAAATGACCAAAACAGGGACAACTATCAGGATGGAGTACATAAAACAAGTGAGGTCATATTATCAGCAGAATTACAGTCCCCTGAAGACAAGTCGTCAAAGATATTGAGTTATCCCAGCAGAACAGGACAACCTCAAGATCAGAGAGGGCAGAAGTGCACAGAAGGAGATGCCTGTCAAGGCAGCTTTTAACCTATGCATTTAACCTAGGCATTTTAACCTATGCACTTAACCTACGGGTAGCCAAATAGCTGTTGTAATGCTCCGCTTCTGATTGTGGAGATTTCCCCTGGACAAAAGCTGGGAGTGAAGCTATCTAAAATGGGTTTTTCCAACAGAAATTTCAATTGACAACAGAATTTACAATAATCAAATTTTAGTTGGTAACATAAATTTCTAGAACAAATACTACAGATGGAGAAGCACAACCCTAGTAACTTAAGACTGTAAAGTTTTGCAGGCGAGGTAAACACAACACCAGATGAGGCAGGCCCAAGGCAAGATTTATTAAAGGCACTCTCCGGCAAAGTTTCAGGGCTCAGGAGAAGGGGAGCCAGGAAAGTCGTGCCGGGAGGATGTCGGCACCCTTGGGCGAGGTTTCGAGACTCCAGAGATGAGTCGGGAAAGTCTCGCTGGGAGGGAGTCGGCTGGGGTCTTTTATGGGGCCAAGGCAGGGCATGGGCTCACATCCATACATGGTAAGGTATTTGGTGATCCGAGGGTATAGGGTGGGGGATCCTGATACTCCCGTTTCCTATATAGGTATCGGGTTACCTGTGGAGACGTGACCTGGACATACATCCTTTTGGTGGGAGAGTCAAGGGTTAAGGAAGGGGGGTGATGTGGGAAACAGAGGCAGAAGAAAATCATTAAAATTCCTTACCTCCTGACAAGTCCTTGAAACAGACACAGTGGGTCTCCCCTGGGGACTCAACTGCCCTCACCTTGAGGTTTTGCTAAGGACAATCCTAGCCTGACTGACCCCCTACTCCAACAGGTCCATCCAGGATCCTGTAAGTCTACTTTAACAATTCCTTTAGGAAACTTTATCTCTAAACCACCAAGATAGTGTCAACAATCATTCCCAAGCATATGACCCACTGATATACATCTAAAGGGTCTCCCTAGAAGGTTTTATTACTGGTAATGACTAACCTTTTCCCCAGACAATAGCTAGCCCCTCAAGGTCCTAGAGACCTTGCTTCCAAAATTCCTTAGAGACTTACATCATCCCTAATCCCCTCTGTCCTTATCTACCACCGAGTCCACCCATACTCTGCCTTTAAGAACTCTGACTGTAATTTGGTTCGGGGTCCAAGTCCCTACTCTGCTGTATCGGGTATATGTGGGCCCAAGCTTAAGCTTGTCAAATAAACCCTCGTGTGATTGCATTGGTGTTGGCTCCTTGGTGGTCTCTCAGACACGAAAACTTGGGCATAACAGGGGGTGCTGGAAGATGGTGGCCCCGGTGGTCATTTCTATTGTTCCTCCTGCATTCCCGGAGCCACTGACTTAACAAAGACCACTTAAGAAAACAAACTGATTTTGTCACACATAAGTTAGATGTACACTGTAAAGGAAAGCACACGAATACATGTCTTATTCTCTCTAGTTGTTAATTGTGCAATATACCTCAAGAATACTGTTAAATATACTTTAGAGAATAATGATGTGCAATATAGTGAATCATGTTCTGGTATAAACAGACACACAAAAACTTGGTAGAGGGACACCCAAGTTACAAAAAGAAGTATTAATACCTGAAGAAACTGGTTTATGCAGAAAACTCAAAAAAACTTTAGAAAATGAATAATTGGTATGCCATTAATTATTCAGCAGGATATTATACCTATTTTAAAATCAACTGCTTTGAATAAGGAAAAATTACTACTTTTAGAACTTAGTCACATGATTATTGAAATAAATTCTCTAGATATTAAAATAAAATATCAAGTCAGCCACCAAGGTCAAGAAGACACAAAATGTAGGAGAAGAATTAAACTGAATATGTATCTAGATATTCAAAAACCTATTTAGTAAGTATTCCAGAAAGACAGACATGAGAAAATGCAAAGCAAAGGAAATAAAAATAAACCGGGACAAAATAGGTGTTTGTGTGGGTTTTTTTTTTTTTTTTTTTTTTTTTGAAAAAGCCCTTATAGTGAAAAGGAGGAAAAATCAAAAAAAAAAAAAAAAAAAAAAAAAGCAGACCAGAACTCATCCACATCTTGCTAAGTAAGAAACTTTCATTAATATATTTAGAAACAAATTGATTAGATTGTTCACAAGGACTTTCACTTTTCTTTTTGCTGATAAGTCAGCATCTTCTGTGAAGTCTGACCTTTCTCTCCACATGAGACACAAAGACAAAGAAATTAGAAGGACAAATTATAAGTCATGTTGTAGACTGTGACATCCAAAGGCAGAGGTCTGCTAACTGCCTCTAATGGCTAGGTAGAAAGTTAATTGCTCTCTGCGTAAACGCGTTTAGCACACACATGGTAATGTTTTTTCCCCACAGTGAAATTAAAAAAAATATTAACGCATATAGAAGAATTACAAACATAGACACAGATGTAGGGCATCTGAAGGTACTTCAAGGAGAAATTTCAGAGCAGAGAGCCCTGTGGGCATCAGAATAAAGGGCAAAGCCCCATTTACAACATTGTAATGTAAGTCTTGGGATAACTTAACTTACACTTTGGTGAGTGGTGGTGTTGGAATTCTTCCTCAGGCAGAATGACACACAGAGCTGCGATGACTCAGCCCAGGATAGGTGATTCTAGAATTCAATCTGCTGAACAATCCAGACTGGAAGAACAAGAAAAGAGACTCTCCCAGCTCAGCTTCAGTTTTGGCATTTGAAAAAAAGAAACAAAAACATTCAACGTATTATTCAAAGTTGCAGAAATACTCCATTGGTAAGATACACAGGCTCACAAAATTGGAAATGTGGACAAATACGTGTTTATTATCTGAAAGAAGTCCTCTTTGCAGCTATAACTTAGTGTCCGCATTCCTTTTAGAAGAGATATTCAGACAAGTATGCAGGTAAATAAAATACAGTGTTACAGATCTAAGATCGAGCATGGTCAGGTGCACAAGGTCGGGTGACTTCTACCTGGCAAATTGAGAATCATGTAGTAGATGTCTGAGCCAAGAATCGGCATCCAAGGCCCTCACCAGCCAGATGGAGAATGGGGGAGAAACATCATCCCAGGCCATGAAGCAGTGTGAATAAGGAGCAGTGAGGAAAATACACCGGGGCACAAAGGGAACTTCACACAACTTGGATCACTACAATGCAAGACTAGGCTAGCGAGTCTTAGGAGCAAAGACAAAACGTGAAGTGGTCTGTCTCTATTGGCACAGGCAGGAGATTCAGGAGAGTTTTATGGTTTTTAAGCAAGAAGTTGAATGTTCAGATTGACTTTTTAAGTGGCTCTAGGACCAATTTCCGGATAGAATAGAGAAGTTTGAGGTAGGAGGCGAAAGGCTTGACCTTTACTCCCTTACTCCTTTGTGCTGTGACTGTGGGTTCAGGGAAAGAGAGCTGAGATCACGGCCACTTTTATAGATGGCTTTCCTAGGAGCAACGGCGAGAGCAAAGCTTGAAGAGAAGTGAGAACAGAGAGAAGACACCCATTACAGTAACAACATGTCGGGAAGGTTACCTTACAGTCTCTCTCCCAAAGGGTTGTGGCAGTAGGTGAATAAGATAAGTCTTTACAACTCTCTGATATGGCATTTTATTCAAAGACCCCATAACTTAAAAGGCATCCATGAGTTACTAAAGAACTGTAGGATGCCACAGGTTTCTAATAGTCTTCGCACATAATTTTAATCGAACAATTCTCAAAATAGGATATCCCTGGACCAGCAGCATCAATATCATCAGCCAAACTGAAAAATGCAAATTCTCGGTGGGGTTCATGATTTGTGTTTTAATTAGCCCTCAAGATTAATTAATTCCTCAAGATGATTCTAAAGCATACTAAATTTGAAAACCACCTGTCTAACTCATTCCAAAGATCACAGATAAATTAAGTAGAGGCACAAACTGAGGCCTAGTATCAACCCACTCAAGGCGTTATAATAATATTTTTTCATCAACGTGACAATTGAAGTTGTTTGTGAATATCTATATCATATATTAAGTCAAATTATATGACATCACACAGCTTGAGCAAAACTTGCTATTTGCAATTTCAGACATAATCAATTCCATGAATACAGCTCGGTTATAAATAGATATTTTATTTATATTTTTTCACATCTATTTTATTAGGAATAAAATTATGGTAAATCTGCTCTATCATTTTATTAACCCTGGTTGTCTTTGAAAAATAAAAAGAAATCAGATTTATTCTTTTTCTGGGGTTTACTAGGAAAACGTACTGACATAATAGTTTCCCTTTCATTTTAATGAGACATTACTATCTAATGTAAATTGGATGTTACCGTGTGCCAAGTACTATTTCAATCCTCAGAAAACTATAAATTCAAAAGAATTATCATTTACATTTGTATATAAGGAAATAGGGGCACAGAAGTGATAAGGAATGCAGACAACATTCTTCACCTAGAAAGTAAGAGAGCCAGGATGATTGCTCCAGAATCCACAGCAGTGGTTTTTCTAAATAATATTTAAATTTATTTTTTGCTTGTTTTAATTGTTTAAATCAGCTTATTGAAGCGTAGTGTATAGACAGAGAAATTCACCATCTTTTATGGGCCAGTCACGGCTCACAAGTCATTCTATTCTTTCGCAACAGTGGTTCTCAAAGTGTGGTCCCCAGACTTGCCAGCGGCGTCAGCATCACTTGGAAACTTGTTAGTCTACCCCAGTCTTATCGAATCAGAAACTCAGGAGGGGGTAAGATCCAAAGCACAAAGCACTTGTCATATTTGTTAAACTTAACAACAACAGTGATAAATCATGTTAATAGTATATATGCTTGATATGCTGAAATCAAAATAGCACTTAACCTGCAGTGCTCCTCCCCCAAACTCATGACCCAGTCTAATGATGAGTAAACATCAGACAAATCCCACATCTGCATTCTACCTGACAATTGTTCCTCAAAATTGTCAATGTCATCAAAAACAAGAAAAATTGTTATAGCCAAGAGGAGCTTAAGAGACATATGAGCTAAATGTAATCTGGTATCCTAAATAGGGTCCTGGAACAGAAAAAAGATATTGTGTAAAAACTAAGAAAATCTGAATCAAATATGAACTTCAGTTAATAATAAGGTACCGATTCTAGTCTATTCAGTGTAGCAAATGTGCAATAGTAAAGGAAGATGTTACCAGAAGAGAAAATCAGGTTGGGTTATGTGAGAAATCTACTGTCTTCACAATTTTTCTATAAATATGAAACTGTTCTAAAATTAAAATAAACAAGTAATGAAATAATAATTCAACTTAAAAGTTAGAAAAAATATTATATCAGAATAGACTTCAAGTATGGAGAACTCAATTACAAACAAGAGCATGAAAGACTGCTTAGAGAAGAAAAGCAAAGGCATACAATCTTTGTCTTTAAGATAAAGATTAAAATGGAGTAAATCAAACCAAAATGGACAAAGATAAAAATGTCACACCTATAAACAATATTGGAAATGAGAACAAGTGATTTGTAACATGAAACTGATGAAGACATCTATGAACACCTTTGTTTTTGTTAGTAAATTTTAAAAATAGACAAAATGGGGACATCCCTGATAAAATTTGATTTTAATTAGTAGCAAATACAGAGAAAACATCAAAAACATTGTTTTGATTATACTCCCTTTAATTATTATTGAATATTATATTACCACATTAAGAAATTTCATAATTTAATAACCAATTAAATAATACTATACCCTTTAAAGAAACTAAATAAGCTATTTAGTACTTTATGGAAAATAAGTATGAGATTTGACAGTTTCACAGGAGAAGTCTATTAAATATTCAAAGAAAAATTGATATTTCAATTTCTGGGGGTGTTGCAAGTGATATTCTCTTTTGTTCCAGTAGGAGGCGGTAAGACCTAAGGATTTTAAATGGAAGCATCGGAGAAGAAACATTGAAAGCTAAGGCGAAACCCAGACCTTAAGATTTAATTCCACACACCTTTGTCAAACATACTACAAGTCTTGATGCAGTGCAAAGTTTTGCTTTCTAGGTTAGGTGTTTTCTGACCATTCTAAATAAAGATGTTTAAATTTTGTGTCTTGGGAAGAGTTGTGGTGGCAAAGCAATGTTAAATGAATGGACTAGAGGAAATTACAAAGTATTACCTCCCCTCCCTCCCACTTCCTTTTCTTCACCTTCTCTCTTTTTCCTCTCTCTCTCTCTCTCTCACACACACACACACACACACAAAACCAAGGGAGACTTAATCCCCTCTGTACCTTCTAGGATTTGAGAAGGGACAATATATCTATTTTTATTTCGATTCCTTTCTTTTCAAGAAAGAAGTATCTCCTTTGATCATTAGGTGTCACCAAAGAGCAACATAATATGCTCAGATAAATGTAAAGTAAGAGAAAAGCAGAACAAGTCCTATAATAAATTATCTTTAATTAGGCAGGCAGGACTGGACTGAAATAAGGTTGAACAGATTTATTAAAATTTCCTGAAACATAACCTGTCAATCACTGAAGATCATAACAAAATTCCACAATTAAATTAAATTAAAAATTCCACAAAGTCTATATAACTTTATTATATAAATTATTTTTTAAGATTTTATTTATTTATTTGACAGAGATCACAAGTAGGCAGAGAGGCAGGCAAAGAGAAAGGGGAAAGCAGGCTCCATGCAGAGCAGAGACCCGATGCAGGGCCCGATTTCAGGGGCCCTGAGATCATGGACAGAGCCAAAGACAGAGGCTTAACCCACTGAGCTACCCAGGGGCCCCTAAATTATTTTATGTTTGCTAAAAAATAAGCATTACTAATTTTAATTTGTTGGGTCCTAGATATTTAAAATCATTAGTTACTAGACATTAAAATGAAAAAATGAATTTGTTACCTTCATGAATGTCGTTACTTGTTTTTCCGAGTTTATGTCAAGGCTATGGGGTTAGGGATGAAGAGCTAATTCCATTTCAGTTCCATTTCTATTTCAAGTGCTGCACATTGCTGATGAAACAGTGATGTCTGTCGTTGCCCTCCAAGATCTCACAAACGAGAAGAAAAGACAAAAGTGTGAGTAAGCAATTAAAATATGGTGCCGATAAAATACTATACTGCTCACATAGGAATTAAACACTGTCCAAAACACTCAAAGAAGGGTCACTTAAACAGTGGAAGGGAAGTGATGACAAAGCAGGTGTAGGCCAGGAAGAGCGGGGAGGCAGCACAGTAATAGAACACAGAAATAGTCCATGTGAAGGAAACGAGGTGACCAGGGATAGAGGAGGAAGAGCTTCATGCATTCTTGAAGCCAAAAGAAGTTTGTTGTGGATGTGTCCTTCAGAAAAGATGAAGAAAAAAGATGCTGGTTGGCGAAAGTAGAGCTGAAGAAGTCAGCAATGCTCATATCATGCAGGGGTTATAGGTGAGTTTAGGTGAACAATTATCCTATAAGCAATGGGGAGCCCGTGGAAAAACAGGTACCTTGATCAGCTTTGTATTTTGAGAGACTCATTGTTGCTCAGGAGTGGACCACAGATCAGAGAGGAGCAACATTAGAGACAGTAAGATGAGTGAAGAGACGACCACTCCAGGGAGTTGGTGGTGGCTCACTGTAGAGAGAAAAATGGAGTCTTCCATGTCAAGAAGGGTCCCGGGTCATGCAATGACACAAGTAGTTAAAGGTTCTGCAGCTACCATATATTTCTGGGGTCAGCATCAGCTGATATCCAAGCAGAACCGAGGAGGTCTATAGGGGCCTGAGACTCATTAAATCTCTTTAAAAAGGGGGAACTTTTGGCAGCAAACTGTCAGACTCTTCAGATGTGACTTCTCTGTCTGACCACTTAAAAAAGGCATCTGCCACCCAAGGCTCTGCCCACTTGCTCTCTGAACAGAACCAAGATTTTTCATTGCTTGAACATAAAAAGCAGTAAGTGCCAAGAGTTGACCCAGACCCGACTACAGAGGTCTTATCTTAACTGCCTGCCCACAGACTGACTCCACCTTTGGTTCGTTAATTTCCTACACCCTTCTGTTACGTGGTTGGCTGTGTGGTTTGTCTTACGCCCCATTCTGTGTGCTGTGTAAGAAGCCAAGTTCAACCACATGGTGAAATGTCATTGAGTTTGGAATCCTGAACGTGCTTTATAATTCTGATTAACTTTGCTTTATGACTGAATAAAATTGATGTTGTAGAAAGACACAATTCGTGTGTGTGCCTTCGTAGCATGCTCATGACCCTCACCTAGACCTGGGACATTTGGTAGGTACACTCAAAACCATTTAGTGCTAGATTGGTGGTTGGGGAGAGAGAGGTGTCTGAACAGAACAATTGGAATGATCTGGAGAAGCAAGAGCTAGGCTCGGGCAAAAGGTGGTATGTTCCTTTTAGACACTGAGTTGGACATGCTTGTAAGGCTTTCCTGATCTTTTCCTCAGAAAGATGGCTGGGTCAATGAAAGACTCTAACATCCACACTTGTGTTATTTCCCTTTTCCTTCATATCCTTTGTGCAAAGTTCAATACACATATTCCTTTCTGAGCTTTCTTTAATCTGTCCACTTCTTTCCATCCCCACCAACATTATTATTTAAACATTATCATCTCTTATTTGGATAACTTCAAAGACTCTGAACTGGTCTACCTGCTTTCACTCCTCTCTGAAGCCAGAGTGAGCTTTTTAATATATAAATCTGATCTGGTCACCTCCCAACATAATCCTGCTTAAAACCTTTCAATAGCTTCCTGTTGTTCTCAGGATTAAGGCCAAATCCTTAAATTAGCCTACAAATCCCCGAATGGCCAAGCTCATATATCGTACATCCCCTTTCTGCTTCCCATTCCCCCATTCGCCTTCCCTCCAACAAACCACTGGTCCTGTCCATCCTCAGCTGTCTCTTGATCTTCCCTCAACAGGCTTTGCACGTCATGCTCTGTTTTTGCCAGAAATGCTCTTCAATCCTCTTTTCAACTCTTTCATTCCATTGACTGAAGCTGTAAAAGCAAGTTCCTCAGGAAAGATGCCTTGACTGACCTGTCTAAATCAAGCACCTCTTTCACATCACCCAGAGCACCGTGCACTTCTCCTTTGCTGAACTTGTCAAAATTGCACTTTTGCATATGTTTATGCTGATCATGTCTCCTGACCCACTAAGTGTCAGCTTTCATGAGGACAAGACTGAGTCTGATTTTAACTCATCTTCGGGTTTCTGGAACCCAATCTGATGTTGGCAGTTGGTGAACACATACTTCTCACTTGTTGAATGGAGCAATGAAGCAGTGAGGTACAGAGCATACTTTATAGACAGATGTGAAGCTTAAGAAACAAGTCTACATGGGTCATATGATTCAGGTGTCTTTAAAACAAAAATAATATTCACAGTCATGGAAATGAATCAGATCACTCAAAAAATGCATGGAGAGTGGAAAAGAAAGAAAGGTAGGAAGGGAGGGAAGAAGGAAGAAAATCAAGGCTGTATTGATCACTATTCTAAGTTGCTGACATAAAAATCTATTCTGTGTTTAAGCAGAAAAGATATGCATTGAAAGATTTTTAGTAGTTTACAGAATTTGGTTCAGCGATCCAAGTCTAGCACTAGACAAGAGCAGTGCTAAAACCTAAAACATGGTATTTCTTGGGAAAACAAGGAGAGTCATGCAGTGTATGCCAGTCCCCTGAGGATTTATAGTTCATATAGACCATACTAGAGAATAAACACCAGAAGTTCTACCAACCTAGCCAGCAAAGAGCTAGAGCCCTCAACCATCATCCTCACTGAGAGGTTAATTCCCCAGATACCTGCTTCTTCATGTTCGCTGAATTTCCAACTGTGGTACCTTGAGAGTGAATTGGTTGGGCAGAACCTAAGTCACATGCCTTCGGCAGTATCAAGGGAGGCTCACAAAGCAAATTTTTAGGTATCCATCATGAGAAGATAGGAGTCATGAGAAATTAGCAAGATATGGAGATGGCATTCCAAAGAAGTTGAGTATCACTCATACATAAGAAATATCTCCTACAATGGCTCATTTAAACAAACAAACAAAAAAATAAATAAATAAACCTCTGAAACTATTAATACATAAGAGATGGTTAAGGAAATATAACCAGCTAAAGAAACTAGAGAGAGAAGAGGAAAATCAGAAGGATATACTCTTAGAGATGACATATGAAGAGGGTGTTCTTTGAAAATAGGAGAATTTGTGACACAAATACTGCACAGAAATTTAGCAGGATAGTCTAGGAGTATCCATTGGGAACCAACCAGAAAGAGGTCATTAGTGACCCCGGAGGAGGCAGTTACTAGGGATAATGAGGCAAAGGGTGAATTCATAGTACATAAGGAATGGGAGGGAAGAATGTAAGCAGCATAAGTGTAGGACATCATTCCAAGAAACTTTTGGATCCCTAGCAGTAAAATGTGGGATTAAAGAAGACTTTGTTGCTGCTTCTTCCAAAGAAATTCACAGTCCTGGAGTGAGATACTTGTGATAAGGACAAGCATGAAAGGTTAAAGAGTACAGAGGAGAGACACCTAAATAGCCTTAGGGATTATGGAAGCTTTAGGAGTTTAGGCTGGAGAGTGACGTTTTCATATTTAAGCTTTAGAAACATCACCGAAGCGACACCATGAAAAAGTCAAATCCAGTCAGGAGGTTACACCAGCAAATGGAAAGAAAGGGAGCCTGTGGAAAGGTGGGAAATTTACATTGAAGAGAATGGAAAGGAGGCTGATTTGCAAGAGACTAAATGTAGCTCTGATAAATTTGTATTTAATTGAATGTAGGGGTTACTGAAAAGTGATGAATCAAAGATCCCTTGGCCTCCTGAGGACATTTATTGTTAAGAATAGCATATTTTTCCTTCTCTTCCCCTATGATCCTCTGTCTTGTTTCTCAAATTCTTCCTGTCAGTGAGATCATATACAAGATGAAACCAGAGAGGGAGACGACCCATGAGAGACTCTTCATCTCAAGAAACAAACTGAGGGTTGCTGGGGTGTGGGATGGGAGTGATGAGGTGGCTGGGTGATGGACACTGGAGAGGGCATGTGCTATGGCGAGTGCTGTGAGTTGTGTAAGACTGATGACTCACAAACCTGTACCCTGAAACAAATAGCTCATTATATGTTAATAAAAAAATACTGTTCCAGAAATATCAGTATTTCAAACATGCATTCTGATTTCTCCATCATAACTAGAAATATGGCAAAAACCCATGGGAGGTAAAAACCAAGAATCTATTTAGCCAAATTCATTTTCTGTCTTGGTGGGTAAATATATTTTGATTACCATAAATTAAGGCACTTGCCAATCTTTTTAGGCTCCAGTTTTTAGGCTCCAAAATCTCTAAAGGTAATGATGAAACATCAATAAATTACCCAACTATTTGCTCTTTTATCTTGAACTTATATTGCTGAGAGTTACTTGTTTTTATCGGAGAGGAACAAAAAAAAGAATTGCCAAACAGTCTTTGGCTTTAATTCCAATGAAATATTTCTGATCAATTTTGTAGTTCTTTCTCTTTTGCTAGCCCTTTCTCTCTCTGTGTTCTTATTTTCTGGAGTCCTAAAGAAATGGTCACTTCCAGTTTGGCCTGGTCTTCCTACTGCCTTACTCCAGGTTGGGATGCAAAAACAGGGAGAATTAAGCCTACTTCTTATAGCAACCTATGTGCTTGGTCCAATTACTCATTTAAATAGATAGATGATAGATTGAGAGATAGAGAGAGAGAGAGAGAGAGAGAGAGATTGATAACCAAGCCACTAAGGCATTGAAATTCACTGTTGGCTTTCACTAATTCGCTAGTCCACTTTGCTGGACAAATAAAACATAAGCTCTGTGAAAGCTAGGACCATGTCTGTCTTGTTCCTTGGTATTTCAACATCACCTACAATATGTGCAATAAATGAATGGATCAATAAATATATGCTAAATTTAAAAAATAGTATCATAAAGAGGGTGCCTGGCTGGCTTAGTTGAAGGATCATGTGATTTTTGATCTCAGGGTTGTGAGTTCAAGTCCCACATTGGGTATGAAGATTACTTTAAATAAATATGATTTTTAAAAAGAATAGTATCATAAAGGATACAGTTTTACTAACCTGGCTGATTAATATAATACATGATTTTCTTCCTTAAATTTCCATTTATTTAACATGCCATATTATGCTTTATTAAGATATAATTCCTTTTATTTCAAGTGAATAATTTAATGTTTAAGAGGATAGGTTCCAGAATATTTCAAACTCCTGTATATTTTATCTATTTATTTTTTAATCACAGTCACCTGAGAATTCAGGGGAGTGTGAGGGTGCTATTCATTTCTAAGAAGAAGACTCAAGAGATATTAACAAACCAGATGAGAAAAGTATGTGTCCTTGAGTTGTTGAGTTATGATGTTTTTGTATTGGAATGCTTTCTCTTTTCCACTGATAAAAGAAGTTACTATTGCAAATATAGTCATTATATATCATGGTAGTGTTACCTCTGAGGCAGCATATCTAGATCAAATCCTGGCTTTACCACTTTCTATTTTGCCATGGACAAGTTGTTTAACCTCTCTTAGACTCAGACTCCATATCTATAAACTAGACATAATTTCATTGGTTGTTGTAAAGATTAAAAAGTATAATTTATATAAAATACTTGGAACTTTATTCAACAAACATGTATTATTATTCTAATAAACAATCTAATGGGGTTTCTTTAGGCTCATGAAAGAGAGTACAATATAATCATTAAAAACCTTGGAGATTTTCCAATAAAATTTGCAATACACACATACACAGACCCAGACATGTGACTGATTAATATCAATATAATCTCTGTATTTATAGACCATACAAATATGTCATAATGTGCACACATAAATTATATACAGATGATACACTAATATACATACCATCTAAATTAACCTAAATTACTTTCATCTAATGCCTAATACTGATAGCCTTATGGAGACTTAAAAGTCTCCATAAAAGGGTGTAGTGCTTAGTGTGTAAAATGAAAATCATACCCTCTATAAAGCACACACTCACAACCCAATCTCTGTCAGTTTAACCCTGTAGGAACTTAGACCCAGTTTTTTCAAGTTATCTCCTATATCAAGAGAGGCTACAATTACTGAATTATGTATGAAAGTTTTTAATGTTGCAAACATCTGAACGTTTCAAGTGAAAGAAAATATTCAGACTTTGGGATACTAGATAGCCATCTCAGATACTGTTAAGTGTGCTGAGCAAGCCAGAGGCTCAAAAATTTATCTTCCCCATGTCCTCTCCTTCTGCCTTCCCCCCGTGATTCCCACTCCATATGTTCTGTTCTTCTAAATTCCACATCCTCTCACATATTAAATTCCCTTCTTTTTCCATCTCTGATATTTTCTAGTTTGAGCCCAAAGGGATAGTAAGCTTATTTAGGGTCATTATGACCATTTAGCCACACACAAAATCGAATACCTGATCTGCAAAGAGGTGGTTCCAAAAGGGGAATTTGAAGATGAAGTCTCAAAGGAACAAGGAAGACTTGGGATCATCAGCTGAATTGAGGGGATGAAGCATAGCACAAATTTCATGTAGTTAGTAAGGGGAAAAGATAGGTTTGAACCCCAGGGACCAAACAATGAGATCAGGACAAAATAGATTTTTTTTTTAAGATTTTATTTATTTATTTATTTGAGAGAGATTGAGAGCATGAGAAGGGGGAGGTCCAGAGGGAGAAGCAGACTCCCTGCTGAGCAAGGAGCCTGATTTGGGATTCAATCCCAGGACTCCAAGATCATGACCTGAGCTGAAAGCAGTCGCCCAACCAACTGAGCCACTCAGGTGACCCAGGACAAAATACATTTTAAGAACAAAGAACTAAAAAAATTAAATTAAATTGAATTAAAAAGAAAAAAAAAAAAAAGAACAAAGAACTAGGGCTCCCAGGTGGCTCAGTCATTAAGCATCTGCCTTCTGCTCAGGTCATGATCCCAGGGTCCTGGGGATGGAACCCTGCATTGGGCTACTTCTCCCTCTCCCTCTACCCCTGGTTGTGCTCTCTCTCTCTCACTCTCTCAAATAAATAAATAAATAAAATCTAAAAAAAGAAAAAAAAAAAAAAAAAGAACTAAGTCCAAAAGCAAAACTCAGTGAAACTGATTTCTGATTGAAACTGCCAGGGATGTCAGTAGCTGCTATGGTTCCATGCTAGCCATTTACTGGTTTGATATTGAGTAGTTAGGTGTGATCTATGGCTGCTAATTAGAAATTTCAACCATATTTAACAACCACATTTGTTTCATGAATATTAAATATAATTATCACTTTTAGGATTATATTTCCAAAATGCAAATGTCTCTCTTCCCATTGGCTAAGCCATTATCAGTGCCCACATTCATATCATGAGGCATAATAGTATTTTCTATTAAGAATCACCATTTTTCTATGCCTCTATTTCTTTTCCAAATATTAAAGAACTAAGTATAAATTTTTTTTTCTGAGCTCAATATGGCTTCCAGTCCTGAGAAGGATAAGTATTTATAAAGTTTACCAAATTGTATTTTTTAACTGTGAGAACCGATATATCAATATTAGCAGATCAGTAACAGAACTGAATTCCATCAGACTATATAATTCAATTACATAATAATTTTCTAGTCCTTTCCTTTCCAATATTCTGAGATTCCAAGTTTAAAGAGCACACGTGAAGTGATTGTAGTCTGCCTTTAGATTATAGTATAATTAGTCTATGTTACAGAGTCAAAGACTGGTGTGTTCTTATTCATATTTACACATTAATCCTGGCTGAAGAAAGGTATTGAAACCATAGACCTCATGTCACTGAAATATGCTTAGCAAAGAATTCCCTGGTTCTAATTCTACCTTTATTTAAATAGTTGCCAGTTAGTTAAAAACATTTCTTGAAGAGTGCCTGGGTGGCTCAGTCAGTTAAGCATCTGCCTTCTGCTGAGGTCATGATCTTTGAGTCCCGGGATCAAGCCCCACATCCAACTCCCTGCTCAGTAGGGAGTCTGCTTTTCCCATTGCCTCTTACCCCACTTGTGCTCTATCTCTCTCTCTCTCAAATAAATAAATAAAATCTCTTAAAAAAAAAAAAAGCATTTCTTGGTACTGTATGGTGTTTACTTTCCAGGCACTTTATCCATGACATCTTAATTTCCTAATGCCTCATTTTAACCTTTTTTATTATTTCAAATTCACGAATGTTTAAACGCTTAAAAACATACACTATTTTCCTCATCATATATCTAAATTTTAACCCTTTTTTATAAAACTCATATAATTTTGTAAAGAAATATCCATAAACTTAATGTATTTAGAGATCACAAAGCAATTAGTGTACTCCTGATATGTACACATCTAAACACTGACTTTATTTTTTTTTAGGTTTTTGTATAAATTCCAATTAGTTAACATACAGTATAATATTAGTTTCAGGTGTACAATGCAGTGACTCAACAATTTCATGCATTGCCCATTGCTGAATACTATTTAAATCAATAGAAGTCAGAAAGAGAAAACTGGGGCACCTGGGTGGCTCAGTGGGTTAAAGCCTCTGCCTTCAGCTCAGGTCATGATCCCCGGGTCCTGGGATCGAACCCCACATCAGGCTCTCTGCTCAGCGGGGAGCCTGCTTCCCCTTCTCTCTCTATGCCTGCCTCTCTGCCTACTTGTGATCTCTGTCTGTCAAATAAATAAATAAAATCTTTTAAAAAAAAAGAGAGAAAACTAAATATGATTTCTAAGAATAAGAATAGATTTGTAAGGTATGGCATATCAGTATAAGGAAAAATAACCTGTATATTATTTAAGAATCTCTAAATTACCATATAGTAACTATGTTTTATTTGTTTTAACTACTGAAATTCTGTTTATTGGCTATATACTGTGGGTCAGGCACTTTCTTAGGTACTTAGGATACATTAGTGAACAGCGCTGGCAAAGATGCCTATTTCTTAGTACTTGAATTCTACAGGGACGTAGCAGACCATACACTTTTAATAGATATAATAAAAATTATACATTACATTAGAGCATGGTGCAGGATTTTGAAAAAAAGAGAACTTGGGATGCCTGGGTGACTCAGTAGGTTAAGTGTCCAACTTGAATTTGGCTCAGGCCATGATCTCAGGGTTGTGAGATCAAGCCCCACCTTAAGCCCCACATTGGGCTCTACACTCAACTTGTTCAGCTCAGAGTCTGCTTGAGATTCTCTCTTTCCTTCGCCCCCCACCCCATCTTGTGCACACCTCTCACATGCATACACATGTCCTCTCTCAAATTAATTAATTAATTAAGTCTTTTGAAAAAAGAAAAGAAAGGAATGAAGGTTGGTAGAGATCAGTATGGTAAGATGGTCAGGGAAGAAGAAAGCTGTGAAGGCCTCTTGTGAGAATGAGGGGTCTACCGCACAGAAGGCATTTGTCAAATGGCAAATGTAATTCCCTTTGTTAACAATTTATTTATGACTTCAGGTAACACAGTCTTTCTGTAAAATTAGGTCTGTCTGACACCAGGGTAAATAATGTTTTATAAAAGAATAGATTTGATCACATGGACTCATACTTCAAAGGTTATCACTTTTATATTTTATTTTCAAGTTCTAGGATTAAGTATATGCATGTGAAATAGTATCTGTTTGGTTTTAAATAAATACTAGAAGGTTATTCCTGTTTATCTACCCCTGTAACAAAGTCTAGAATCTAATTCTGAGTGGCAAATTTTGGCCAATAGCACAACTCAAATTTTAATTATGGTATCATCAATTGGGTTCGTCTCTGCAGTTCAATTTTATAACAAAATAGTTAAATTGTCTTCATAGAATGCTGACTAGAACTTGCAAAGATTACAATGGATTACTTCTCTTATCTACTTATTATTTTTTGTATCTCTTCTCACCTTACTTTCCTGCTCTGTCTCTTCATTGGCTAACACATCTACCAAGTTTCAGGTTGTTCATCATTAAATGATTGAATCATTGAATAATTCTGGTTGAGAAAAGTGGCATGCACTAAAGGTGGAAAATATGTGAATAGCTATGTTTGCACAGTATTCAATCATTTAATTCACGTTCTCCAATTTTCAGTGGAGATTCATAAACTCTAACTTCCCAAAATCACACAGTGAGTTTTCTCTTTTTCAAAGACTATTATTTTCTCAAAATATCTTAATGAGACACCACAAAATCACATCCCGTATCACTATAGGAAATTGAGACCCCTCCAGAGTATTGCTGGTGGTTTTTCTAAGCATTTTAAAATCCTTACTGTGAACTGTTGTTGCTGGCGTCAACCCCTTGTGATTGCATCAAACCTTCTTCATGCTGGATTCTTCTTATCTTACTATTTGCGTCCAAGCATGAACACATGCTTCCTCAGCTCCCAGAGATGTAAATTACACAAGGTTGTTGGCTTTGTCAGAATTCCCTTACCACTTAATAATGTCAAAGGGGACTACAGTGCAGAGGAAAGGAAAAAAAAAAAAAAAGAGAAAAAAGAAAAAACCTCTGACACTAGTTTATCATAAATGACCCTGACATCTATTAGGTAAACTCCAACAAAGTCTTTCACAAGACTTCATTTGTCTTGGCACCAATCAGCTGTCATATGCTGTTGTTTGTCTCTTTTGAAATCAGAGTTACTCACCACCCGTCATACTCGGCTGGATTCAAGGCCCCCATATTCTTGTCCTAAGGTGCCTAATGGAAGCCATAAAATGAACTAGCATCTTTTTATGTTTTTCACCCTTAACAGATACTCTTTTACATCATTTTACAAAACAGTTCAACACCTCTTTAACCTAAACTTGACCAGTCAAGATTTTCCTAAGATTTTACAGAAGTAAACGAAATTAAACACGTTTTGGGGAATGACAAAGGAAAGAAGAAATGTCTGCACTTAATTTTATATGAAAAACAACTATGGCCCTCTATGGAGCTTGCTGCTGAACTGAGGTCTGTGTTATTTCGGACCTCATTCTTTTTTCATTAAGTTACTTCCTTCACATGAAGGTAAGTATATTTTAATAGTTTGGGAAAGAGTCACAAGTTGGTGGGGGGAACCCAAAGGTACGTTTGAGAAATAACAGCTGGCCAGTTGAATGACGCACAGGTTACATTAAAAACAGTATTGTGAGAATTGGTTGGAAAGATAATTTCAGTTTTACTCCATATGTGAATAATTAAAACTGAAATATTTTGACATAATTTACAGGTGCCATGTAACGCAGCGGCACATTAAAAAAAAAATTAACTAACTCAGTGGTGTAAAACCCAGCATCTTGGTAATCTAGGAACATTAGGTAGATTACAAAATTTTTCCTAAGAAAATAAAAATTCTATAACTATTGATTGTTAGTTTGCTTATTTCTAACAAAACAGCAATGGCAGAGGCTTCGCTGAAGTTTTGGATGGTATCAAGATGAAGACCATGTTGTTGACATACTCTAGGAAGGGAAAAGTAGAAAAGTTCATCCTGACTTTTTATGTTATTGGGTATGTTATCCTGAATTAAAAGAATACAATTTCATCTCCAAATTTTGATGGCTATAGTAAGAGGTCTGAAAGAACTAGAAAATTATTAACTAAATGCCACATTTAATACCTTTTGTAGCCAACAAAATAGAAACTCGGGAGGATACAAGAAGCTGGATGTGAAAGTTCCACTGCCTAACGCAGGTTGTGTCCAAACTGCCAACTTGGAGCAGTATCCATTCATCCGTGGAATCCCATGTAACTGCACACCGATCCCATTGCCTTTGTTCCCAAGTTTTGAACCAATAGTCTATACACTGTGTAGGCACTTTTTGGATTTAGTACCTACTCTATCTTTGCCATAGTAGATTAGAGGATTCAGATTGTACTTCGCTTCCCAAGATTGCCCTGGACTACCTAACCAGTAGCCTTGGACAGAAAATTGAATAATGAATGAAACAGTGTGCTTCATTTCAGAAACGTGTTAAATCAGTGTGCTTACATGTTCAGTTACATTTTTTTAAAAAATGATCTCTTCAATTTTTAATTTTTTTTAAACTCTTCAATTTTTTTCAACCATGGTTTCTAGTTTTCCTCAGAATGGTTCTGTATGCCCTATTGTTTCATTATATTCCTTAACCAGTTTCTTTACCTACTTTAACTGTAGAATGAACTGGGCTCAAGCACAAAATATATCCATGCTTTTGCTTATAATTTTAAGTCTTAACCTTCATAGTTCTAGTTCTTTCAGACCTCTTAATATAATATCAAAATTTGGAGATGAAGTTGTATTCTTTTAATTCAGCATAATATACCCAATAACATAAAAAGTCAGGATGAACTTTTCTACTTCTCCCTTCCCAGAGTATGTCAACAACATTGTCTTCATCTTAATACCCTCCAAAACTTCAGTGAATCCTCTGCCATTGCTCCTTTGTTAGAAATAAGCAAGCAATCAATAGAATCAAACCTCTGGATTAGATTAGAAACATTTATTCAGGTACTGCTAAATTACCTTTGTAAAAGAGAATATGTATGTGTGTGTGTGTGTGTGTGTGTTTTCTTAGTTTTCTTTGTGAAAAGGGGAGTATTATGGTCCTACTAGTAAGTCTAGACATTATGCTCTTTGTAAGATTTGTAAGATTTCCCATTTCAAAAGATTGGAAAATTATTAACTAAATGCCACATTTAGGGGCACCTGGGTGGCTCAGTGGGTTAAGCCTCTGCCTTCGGCTCAGGTCATGATCTCAGGGTACTGGGATCGAGTCCCGCATCGGGCTCTCTGCTCAGCAGGGAGCCTGCTTCCCTCTCTCTCTCTCTGCCTGCCTCTCTGCTTACTTGTGATCTCTGTCTGTCAAATAAATAAATAAAATCTTTTAAAAAATAAATAAATAAATAAATAAATGCCACATTTAAAAAAAAATTAACTAACTCAATGGTGTAATGGCCATCTAGGAACATTTGGTAGATTACAAAATTTTTTCTAAGAAAAAATGATCATTGTACAATGATTTTTATATTGTGTGAGTTTATGGGTATTACTTTTACAAAGAAGATCAGCATTATCTCTGCAATATTTGCCAGAAAACTTTGTGAGTTTTTTTTAAAAGATTTTACTTATTTATTTGAGAGAGAGAGAGAGAGCATGCATGAGCAGGAGGAGGGACAGAGGGAGAGGGAGAAGCAGACACCTCACTCAATAGGGATCCTGAGGCAGGGCTCAATTCCAGGACCCCGAGATCGTGACCCTAGCTGAAGGCAGCTTCTTAACCAACTGAGCCACCCAGACACCCCAGGAAACTTTGTTTTAAAAGTTAAAAGAATATTCTATAGAGTGGATTAATAACTTCTACTCTTTTTGCCTATGCAACATAATTTTATTGCTATATTATGTGAATATAATATAGGATATTTCTATTACTATGATAATATCACATAAAATTCTGTTACTGTTGGAATAGTACAGCTGGAATGTTCTTCTGAGTACTAAATTTAAGGACCAACTATGAGTACTAGACATTAAATCTCTATAAGCAATTTTATCATGTACATTCTTTTGACTTTCTGTTCTCAGGGACTATGATCTCAGTATTTTAACAGGTCTCCAATTCATGCATTTATTCATTCATTCAACAGTAACATATTAGTTGAATCTACCTGTATAGTAATTGACATCTATTTTATTACCATTAGAATTGTAATTTCTCTCAGCTATGAGCTAATACAGCCTATAGACCACAACAGATCCTGGAAAAGCAAAGTTCTGTATCATGTCAAGCAAATTCTCAAAGATCTTATGCAGTCTGTGGTCTATTCTACATTTGGATTACAACATGGCCAAAGAATACTCTATATCTTGGAAACCCTCAACTTGCTAACTAAAACTTTTTTTTATCCCACTGGGGGATTCATCTTTTTATTTCAGAATAACCACTGAAAATGTATTTGGCAACCTGAGAACAGACAACGTAAACCACTGAGGAGCTGGAAAATCACTATCAAAACAGAAGCCTGTGCAGAATTTGTGGCAGTGGGTGAGAGTGTGTAATAATCAAAGCAAATAATTAATTTAAAAAATTAAGATGCATCAACAAGGCCTCTTTTTAATTATCTGTACTGGTATTTCCCCAAATTTTCAAGGACTTGTAATCAGCAGGTCAAAAAAGAAAAAGTTCCTTTTTCAAACATGTTTTAGAAATATTGCACTGTATAACCTTTCTCTTGGAAATTTGTAAGGCAGATTAGTGAATTAAAGGATCTGAAAACTTTTGCAATTAAAAAAAGACTATCAAAGTCTCTTGACTTTAAGATTTTTTTTAAGATTTTTTAAAGATTTTTTTTAAGATTTATTTTTAAGATTTTTAAGATTTTATTTACGTATTTGAAAGAGGAAGACAGATAGTGACAGAGATAGTAAGAGAGCACAAGAGGGGAGGAGAGGGAGAAGCAGGCTCCCACTGAACAGAGACCCTAATGAGGAGCTTGATTCTGGGACCCCAAGATCATGATCAGAGCCAAAGGCTGATGCTTAACCAACTGAACCACCCAGGAGCCCCGACTTTGATAGTCTTCAACTAACACTTACCAAGTATATTTGATCACAGATCTTTTTTTTTTCTTTTCTTTTTTTTTTTTTTTTTTTCTTTTCTTACCTGGTAACATTTTGCAAAGTGCTACTTAGTTTACAAAATGCAAATTCAGGGTTATCAGCTGAATTCGGCAGAAAAAAAGGTGTTAACTTCCCCAAGATTGCTAGAAAACCACTGATTGTTCCACAACTTTATTAATTTTATGCATGATTCTTAAAGTGAGATAACCCTGACAATCAAAAAAGTAGGTCCTTCTTGTGTCAAACCTTGTTAGGTTTCTCCGGGGCTTTTGATCTTCTTGGAATTTGGAGAAAACCCCATCTTATGGTAATTACTTTCACAGTTATAAGGATAAGAAAAACTTTCTATAATAAATGCAATCTATAAATACTGTTTTAGTGATTTCTTTTTATAGATTTGAAAAGAAACCACATTTATTCAAATCAAAGCACTTCCTGAGCACTGTTTCTTGTGGGAATGAAAGCCAGAAAGCCAGAAAAGCATAAGTGATTGGGGGAGACTTCCAGTTTCTTTCAGGTTAATTAAAGTAATTAGAATGAGAGTATTATTGAATAATATCAGAAGAACTCAGCAAATGAAATTCAAAGAACTTATTATTTATTTCTTATCTATCCAGGAGATGAATTACCTCTGAATCTGGCACATACACTTCCAAGCAAGTTGCTAGGTACTAAGATTAAGATGAAAAAAGGTTCCTGCCTACATTCCAATAGAGAATCCAGGAAATAAAAACTGAATAAATATATATCAGGATTAACAGATTATAATAACATGCAGATGTATGTTATCTATATTAAAATTTCTTTGTGTGCTAGTTACTCCCTTTACCGATACATGCAATTCTAGCTAAAGTGGATGCATCCTGATTTGCTATAAGCATTAAATATAGATGATTATAGAAATAAAAAGCTACTGGGGCACCTGGGTGGCTCAGTGGGTTTAAAGCCTCTGCCTTTGGCTCAGGTCATGATCCCAGAGTCCTGGGATAGAGACCCTCATTGAGCTCTCTGCTCAGCAGGGAGCCTGCTACCCCCTCTCTCTCTGTCTACTTGTGATCTCTGTCTGTCAAATAAATAAATAAAATCTTTAAAAAATATATAAAGCTACTGATTATTTGATTTATCAGTACAACTGAGATCATTTCCATCCATGTTTGAGTAGGCTTTATATTATGTAAATCTTCAAACATCCACTGTTAAATAGCTCTCTGAATTTCATTTGGAAATGTTTCTTTCCTCAATTGTGTGTAGTCTTAGTGTGAGGGCATGTGCACATACCTGATTTTCACTACGGAAGTTCAAAGAGCGAGATCTTAATTTTTTATGTTTTGTTATAACCAATATGACCCAAGTGGGATAATCAGAACTTCTCACTTGGAATTGTGACTCTTGATTAAATAACCCCAAAGTGGAGACAAGTTTATATATTTTGACCCAGCTGCTGTGTAGTGCTCAGACTAGCTAGAAGGCCTTGCTGTTGTTCTACCTTCCACTGTTAATATTAAACTTATTTAATATTAGATTATCCTTCAAATCTAAGCCCCCCCTTTCATTAACTTTTTTTCTCAAAGTAGCCTGAGTTGGTTTCAGGGCTTTGCAACCAAGAACCAAATCCTCCTGGTGTTTGAAAAATTCCTGACTCCCTAGTTCTATAACAAATACGGGGAAATTTAGATGCAAAGAGAGAAATGATGAGTAAGGTCCTAGAATTAGACAAAATGATGAAATTTCAAGTTAGACACATTTCCAGTCTTTCTCTTATCACACAAGTGACATTATTTTGCCAGTCTCAGCAAACACTGAATAACTTCATTATCCCGTACTCCCAGAGCAGTACACCCCGACAAATCCACACGATCCAGCCCCTTCCTTCTGCTACTAACCTTTCAAAATTGTTCGTGCCCACCACATTCTAGGTGTCCTAAGGCTCTCATTGGCATAACTCTAATTTCTTCTAAATTATCTAGTCTAAAACAAAACAAAACAAAACAAAGTTTACTGCATATAGAAAATTAATCTATAACTTAATAGGAGTGATTAGCTGAAAGATACTACCTTTACCAAAATTCAGAATTTAAAATAGGTAAAGTTATAAGGAGGGGGAGTCCATTCTTATGCCACATTATTATAGCTATATAGGGCTTAATTATTAATTATATGCATTTTATCTGTTTAATGAATTTGGTATTTTTATATGTTTTCAGTACTAATCCTAACATTTCTGTATTTATAGGTCCCTTCATGAAGAATTTTGGATGAAAGAGAGTAAAGTTACAAAATGAAACAAAGTAACTGAAAGTAATACAAAAAAGCAAGGACTATAGGTTAACCAATGCTAGAATAGGAGGAAAAAAAAAAGACACACAACCAAAGAAGGTAAATAGAAGGAAAGCCTTCTCACAGCTATAAGTTCATAGCCCATTTAATCTTTTTAAAAATCCTCCTTTGTGTATTTCTATTCCTGTTTTCTTTTATTGCTTCTTTCTAGCCTTCATTTTAAGACTTTTTCAATTCTCATTTCTGTTCATATTAATATAAAAAACAATTAAGGTCGTGGGGTCCCTAAAACTTAACTCTAACTGACCAAATGTGATATAATTATGAATAAAATTGAAAGCCTTGATTCACAACTGTTTGAAGAGTTCTGATAACTTTTTTGAGTGTTTCCTATTTAAAAACTTTATTAAATTGTCACACTTATCATATTGGTTTCTAGACGTCAAGAGATTGACAATTTCTTGAGTCATATTGAAAAACCCCTTTACTGGTTTATTGATTTGGCACTGTCATATCAATAATATTCCAAAACACTCAGGGAAATTATTTACATGACAATTATCATTTTGCAAGATAATTGACTTTAGTCAATGACATTCTAGTCAGGTGGCACCTCCAGTCTTGGGCTCTCTCTCTCATTATTTTCCTTTTGTTTATTGTTTTTTTCCAGAGTCATCCATCAGAGAAAAGCTTGACCTCATTTTTTATGGTCTTTCTGGTATTCGTCTCCTTTCTTAGTTTCTTCTTTCCAAAATCAAGGGCCCAAAACAAGATCTGCAAACTTAGCTTGCTTAAAAAGATTCCCATGGAGTGAGCTTTTAAGTACTTCAAAATGTCTCTGAACTTCAGTTTCAGAAACTTCAAGGGTCTGTGACTTTATCTTTCCTGTAAGATAAGGAGACAGCCTGCCACAGAGGTACCACAGACTCCTGAACACAAGACAACAAACTTTATTATACATAGCAATCACCGTAGAGTCTCAGTATCTGCACTGGTCCCTCCTCCCCATTTCTACCATGAAGGGGGCAGGTGATCCCTGCATACACAGCAGGTTGTGAGTTTACAGGGGAGGAATGCCACACACTTCAGGAACTCAGTTTTTTCAGAAAGAGCATGTAAGCTTACCTGATATTTACTCTGGAGAGAGGCATTGTCTTTATTGTAACAGCAAACAAACCTGCCCTTTAATCTGAATGAAGACTATCTTCCTAGGATGTTTGTCATAAAAACATTCTTAAAAGATAGTTCACAACAAAGGCAGCCAGTGTCTCCACTTGTAAGACATTCAGAAAAATAAGAGATCCATGGGGGACTGTCCTCAATCTTCTAGGAAGATAGACTCATTTCTCATTTTTTTCCCTCCCTTTTTTTTTTTAGAGCAGGGGAGGGGCAGAGGGATGTGGGGCTCAATCTGACACTGCCCTGAGATCATGACCTGAGCTGAATTCAAGAGTCATACCCTTCACTAACTGAGCCGCCCAGGCGCTCCATGACTTTTCCTCATTTTTTACATTTAAGTGTATTTATTGATTTATTTATTTTTTGAGCAAGAGTGGGGGAGGGGGCCAAGGGAAGAAGAGCAGAGGGAGAGGGGCATAATACAGAAAAAAAGAAACACCAAACAAGAAAATTTTCATTTCTTTATCTAAATATTGAAAACTCCGCAACATCAAGACCATCATAGCATGAAAGTCAAACTGCATTTGTGAAAACATGTCCACGAAATTAATGGCCAAAGAAAAATATATTTATGATTAAATAAAAATCTACAAAAATATAAAAGCCTTCCCCAAGAGAAAGACAAAGGATATGAAATAATTCACATGAGCAGACATGGTAAGCATGTTACAACGATACTTATGCATAATAGCAGAAAACAAAACTAAACTCTGAAAAAATAAATGCCCCTTTAAGGGTAGCTAAGTAAATTGTAACATGTCAATAAGATGAAATACTGTGGAGCCATTATAGAAGATTATATAGAACTATTGTTTTTCTACCAGTGGTCCATAGAGTCTTAAGAGTCCCAGGGAAGGAAAAGGAGAATATTCCAGCAGGTGGGGGAACTATTCCAAACAGGTAAACTCACATTTATCTAATTTAGGTTTTGAACTTTGAAGAACAGGATCAATTGCTTAAAATGTGTTAAATATTACAATGTAATCTATAAATCTAAGGCAGTTTGAGAAAATGATGCTATAACAAAAGGTGGAAAAACAGGTTATAAAATCAAAGGAATTTCCTATACACAACACTCATATATATAGCCAAAACATACTTCACGTTTTTTTTTAGCCAATGATTGGTTATTTTTGGGTTGCAGGTTAACAGATTTTCATTTCTTCTTATTGATTTTTTAAAATTTCTGTAAATATTTAAATAGCCACTAAACTCGAATCTGCAACTGTCCTACAAAAATGAAAGCTGTCACTTAATATATCTCTACTTACAAGTTGAATGTCAGAAACCTATAAAACTGAACTCGGTGTTTCATTAATCTAGTTGATTGTGAAAATTTAAATAATAAAACACAGAGTACGATAAGGTCATTTGTTGGATTCTTATCTAGAGCACAGAAAGTCTTTTGGGGGTAAATTTTTAACAATAAAGCACAGTACTCAAAAGGGGGCACCTTGGCATAAAATAGCCTGGTTCAAGCCAGATTAGCCATTTTGGTCTTAGCGCAAGAAAGTTATCTAACTATTCTGTGCCTTAATTTCTCCATCTCTAAAATTGAAATAAAAATAATATTCATTTCCTTGGATTTTCATGTGAGAAATCTTCATAATAAGCGAATCTTTAGAAATTGCTAACACACTCTGTGTATTAACTAACTGGAGTTTTTAAACCTTTAAAAAAAAACGGTGCCTGAGTGCCTGGCTTATTAAAAGTGCTTAACAAATGTCAGGTTTTATTACTGTTGGAAGAATCTGCTCGCATTAGTAGACGGGCTCTATGACCAACAGTACAGGATTGTCAATGTCCTTCCGTGTCATCTTAGCAAAGTGCTTAGGAAAGAGAGAACCCGAAAGCCGGAAACCTGGCATGTGAGTTATTGGACCAGGGCAGGATTGAACTCTTCTACCCTTCTCAGAGGAAGAGGAAGGCCCTGGAGGTACTCAGGCTGGGACAGTCCATGACCATCCTGATCTGAAGCAACAAGAGGAAGTAAATGACATCCTGGAAAGAGCTGGTGTGGGAAGGACTGGGCAAAGGTAAAGAACATGGCAGAGCTTCACTGCCAGGCCGGCGAAGACAGTGCCAGCCTTTCAGGCTTCTGCCTTCCTCCTAAGGAGGAGAGATTTTGATTCTCAATATCAAGTCCAAATTCCTGTTGGTACTGCGTAGTCTTCCGTGTCCTGCTGGTGACGTGCACTATCACCTCCAACCATGGCCATTAACACACTTTCCTGCCTCCTCTCTTCCCTCACCTCTTCAACTCACAGGCTTCTACCCATCTTCCAAGACTCCTTTCCTGATCTTTTCATGTCAAAAGGAACATATCCTCTTTTGTGCCTTCAAAGTTCTTGTATTCTTCAACAACCATAGCACTTTTCAATAGATAAAATTTAATAATTTATAAGTTTGTTTCCCCAACAGAGTTATTTTAGTGTTTTAACTCCTCCATCTACATGTCATTAGCACTGCCCTCATCTGTCAGCCTCTCTCACTTCTCAATTTTCCGAATCTCACCCTGATATTAGTAGTTGTTTTAAATTTTTGACCATCTCATCCCATCATATGCTGTCTCTCTTCTGGATTTCTGTTGTATTTCCCTTATTGTATCAGCTGTCTAGAAATTAAATCTTAAAATAACTTCTGTTTGTTAAGTTTTTATGACTTCCCACATGCTTCTATGAAATCTTTTCCACATTGGTACACCCTTCATGGCTGTAACTTAATCCCCAGCCATGTTCAAAATCTCCCGCCTGCTCTCTGCTCCTCCTTACTTACTCAGAGCTATCCCTCTTCTGAAATAATCCAGCTCCACAGCCTCCCCATGGTCCTTTGCACTGTGTCTAAAAACATTCAGTTATATTCCTGGAAACTCCTTCATCTCCTTGACTTCCAAGACAGAAGTTTGAACCTGAACCTTCCCAGATAAAAATACCCTGTAACTCTCTCAAGTCGGAGAAGGTGTCTCCTCCCTGTTGCCACCTCTATCTGGAGGTCCGAAAGAGAAGGAATTGTCATTCTACCACAACTTCCACTGCCTGAGGACCTCCTGCACTGACTGTGTAGGCCTCCTGACCTTGAAGTCTCCTACTCCGCAGTTGGAGATCTTCCTTGTCTCCCTGCTGCCACCTACTGTCCATCGGGCTCCCTAGTGCTATCCTTGTTCCGAGTTTCATATTCATTCCATCTTGAAACCTGTCATGATCTTGGGCTATATTAGGGCCCACACAAATAGTCCAATCCAACTCCTGACTTTAACTTAAAAGATTTTAACTTAAAAGACTTTCACCTGGAACTAAGTCAGACAGAGAAAGACAAGACCTTATGCATTCATTTATATGTGGAATCTTAAAATACAAAACAAAAGAACAAGCAAACAAAAACCAAACAGACACTTACGTACCGAGAACAAACTGCTGGTTGCCAGAGGTGAGGAGAGCGGAGGGATGGGTGAAAGAGATGAAGGGAGTTAGGAGGTACAAACTTTTAATTATAAAGTAAAGTGGTGGAGATGAAAAGTACAGCATAGGGGATGTAGTCAATAATATCGTAATGATGTTGTACGGTGACAGATGGTGACTATAGTTACCTTGGTGAGCTTGAGAAGGGTATAGACTCGCCAAAACAGTATGTTGTCCACCTGAAACTAATATATCAACATATGTCAACTCTATTTCAATTATAAAAAAGACCTTCACCTCACGTGACCAGGTAGCCTCTTATTGCCATGAGCAAGAACTTTACCTTTAAATTTTTTCAATTCTAATATTTTCTTCTCTGCCATAATTTTTACTTTTGGGCACTTCTGTACTTCCATATAAGTGACAAATATTCTTACTAGCTATTAAATCCTGGCTAATCAATGGAGAAACATTAATACTGATAAAGTCACAGTTACTAAAAGAAAAAAGAATCAGAAGAATGTGATTGGATAATGCTGGAGTTAGAACATTGCTTATCTTGGCAGTGGCCACACTTCTCCAGAAGTAGTATGAAGCTTGTGTTTGCAACACTGTGACGTTTTTTATTCTGCTAGTTCTTCTCACTCTCACACTATCCTCTGATGGCTTAAATCAGTTCATCTTACATGCATGTTAGGCATTCTTCTCTTGCTAGGATTTTACTTTATCTCTTATCTACAGATACAATACCTCGTATATATCAAGTGTTCCTGTTGAGTGGTTTATTAGTCAGAACACAGGCTCACGTGTTGGAAGATCTGAGCCACCATGTACTCATTAGTTGATGCATGACATTGTATGGAAATCACTTAACTTAGGGAAGGTTTGGTGTTCTTATCCTGCTATCCCTACATTGCATGGTTCTTGTGAGGGGCAAATAGAATAATAACTGTAAGACTTTAAACATTGCTAAGAACCATATAAATTAATAAATGAATATATTCCATTCTATTGGTGGATGGCTTATTATTCTGTTATTTGGTTCTGATAACTACAGGGAAACTACATTTGGTTCTAATAAGTAATAGTCCGTCAAAGCCATTATATGTCTATAGTAACATTATTAACAAGGACATCTAATGATGAGTCCCAGGAAAGCATATCAATAATGAAAACTACATTCTGTCAAGTCAGAGGAAGATATATTTCTTATAGGTAAAACTCCTTTACATATCAAATTTCATGGTCTTTTAGAAATAACTCACTAGGTAGCATTTAGTTAAATTTTAGCTCAATTTTCCCTGATATCTTGAGTAAGTAAAAGACTCATTAGTGGCAAAATGAATGAATTCTGGTTGGATGTGGAAGGAAGATGGTAATACCGGTATTACACAGACAAACTGTTACTAAGAGAACATCCAACCTACAAAAAGCTAGGGTTGGTAAGAAAATGTTTTATTCTAAACATTGGTATGAAGATAAACAATCTCATGGAAATATTATTCAACATTTTTTTTAAAGATTTTATTTATTTATTTGACAGACAGAGATCACAGATAGGCAGAGAGGAAGGCAGAGAGCAGGAAGCAGGCTCCCTGCTGAGCAGAGAGCCCTATGCGGGGCTCGGGATCATGACCTGAGCTGAAGGCAGAGGCTTTAACCCACTGAGCCACCCAGGTGCCCCTATTCAACATTTTTTAACACCTGTTTTTGCTATGTATGTTACATGTTTTTATAATTTTTCCATGTTTTAAAGTATTTTTCAAATTTTTTATATGCCAACTTTCACTGTTGGTAAGTTTAAAGAAGAAGGCTATACATTACATTTTCAAATCTCCTAGCTGCTTGCTACTCAAAGTGTGTCCCATAGATCACCAGCAATGACATTATCTGAAAACTTGTTAAGAATGCAAGATCTCAGGACATACATCAGACCTACTGAGCATGAATCTGAAATTTAACATGATACTCTTAATTATTCATAAGCACATTAAAATTTGAGAAGCAACTTCTAATTCATTGTTCTGTGAAAATATCAAATAAGACAAGATTTTATTAACAAAAATTCTAAGCTCTCCATGCAATACATGCCCTCCTTCCATTGAGCACTGAGTGTGGTAAATAAACAATGAATTTTGGAACACATACAAAAAAAATTAAATTTAACTTAATTTTTAAAAAACTAAAAAAAAAAAATTCTAAGCTCTCTTTTCTACTCTCTTCTCATATCCCAACCCAAACATTCTTTAGTTGTGGTCACTGTTAGAAATTTTGTCTGTACCTTTCTACACTTTTTCTAATCACATGCAAATATACAAATGTAAGTCATAAATTCTCAACAGTTCACAAATCTATGAGGTAGGAAGATAATTTAGGCACAAAACAATTAGTTGAGGCCTTTAAAAATCATGTTCCAATCATGGATAATCTTAAGTGAGCCCCTTGTTTCAGGTATATCACACTTCAAAGTGTGTAATCTCATTTTTTTTTCCTTCCTGTAGGAAGTGGATGTTACTGAACAGATGAGAACGCTGAGGCATAGTGATTTTTCAGATAACGGCAGGTTAATGAGAGCCAAGATTTAAACTTACAATTCGACCCCAAAGCCTTGCCTTGCAACCACCCCTTACACCACTTCACTCAGACTGTGTGTTTTATTTTAGATCTCCAGAGACCTATTGACAGGCCCCTGAAGAATTAAAAAGGAGATTTTTCTAAATACAAATACAAAAGTAAACATAGGTTCCATATTTCCAGTGATACCATATAGTCATACTAGACAACGACTTCCTGAAAAGAACTTTATTCAATTTCTGGGTGCCAAGGTTCTATTCATACTATACCTGAGAACAGCTACTAAGCATCCATTGTGAATCCTCTGGTAGGTTTTCCAGAGAAAAACAGAAGTATCTTTCACATTTCTCAGTAGATTTCCTTCTGGAAGTTTAGCTGTTTGTTACATAGTTAAAGACACTTTCCTAGAAGACTCACCAGCCACAAAGCCAAATATTTCGAGAGAATCATGACAAACAAATTTTGGAACTTTATGTTCTGAATTACTGACTGTCTCAGGCAAGTGAGTCCTCCAAAGAGATATGAGTCTGGAGGAGAGCATGCCGCAACAAGACACAAAACCTCGCATAGTAAAGTTTACCACTTAGTAAGTTTTCAAAATCTATGTCTATTGCTATGATATTTCTTTTCATTTTCCTGCTAATTAGTTTTACCAATAAATATGAATTCAAGAAAGAAATAACTTTTCCAATATCAAAAAACTGGAAAACAAGAAAGCTTTCTATTTTATTGTCCCTTAGAACTTATTTCCACTTTGACTTGCTTAGGGACTCCTGGAATTTCAAAACCAATTGTGTGATATCATTGGAGTGGCCATGCCACAGTGTGCCTAAAATAGTCCTAGTTTGTCTGTTTTTCTATTATAATTACTAAGAGCAGAACATTTCACTATTATGAATGTTCATTGTTGAATGATCAATTATATGTTCACCTTACACATGACTCTATTATAACAGAAAACTGATATCCAGGTAATAATGTCATTTTTTCTCTACTCATAGGGCAAACGCCCATTGGACTATAAATGGTCCAAATATGTGTTTCAGATCTAAGCTTTGTTTTAATGGTTGGAACTGGTCAAATTTAACTGATAAAGCAAATGAAAAATATCAATAAAAGCAAGTGAACTTAGGCTAAAATTTTGTAGGACACTGTAGATTGTACAATCTACAGTGAACACACGATACCATGTTTTCTCAGATTATAGTAAACGGTTATATTTTACAATGATAAGAATGATTTATTAAAAATTAAAACCTAATTAACTATCTTTAATACCTAATTTAGACAAAGTAGAGATTAATCCTTATCCATTGGGGATTATAGATAGAAAAATTTGGATTTTGGATTCATGAGAAGTCCCATGGTTGATATACAAATTCACTGAGAGATGCCTTGTCCTATGAGACAGATTAGACACTCCTAAAATTTGATTGCTTCCTTTTGACGACAAGCCTTATTATTATCAAATGCCTCCAAAGTTATGGCCCCCATGTAGAACTGTTCATGGGTACTCTGGATGTCCTATTCAAATCTTTATTTTTGGACTATCAAAAATAATAAAATTATTTGCTTTTTGTGTGTTAATTACTCACCATAGTACTAGGCCAATGATTTTGTCTTGCTCAACTTTTATATCTCCAGTTCCTTGCCCAGTTTCTTCACCTCCATGAATAAATAAGTGAATAAAAATAAATAAGCAAACGAAGATACAGTAGCTTTGTATAAATTACAGTAGATTTTTCTATATTGTGCCTCTGAGTAAGGCATAAAATAAGTCAACCATTCTGGATACACTACTGAGAAAAGACAAAAAATATGATGTTACAATGTAGCTGAGGGTGCTTGTCCTTACTCCCTTGGATGAATCGGAGTACAGGCAAGCCTCATTTTATTGCATTTCACCTTCCTGCATTTTGTGGCTATTCCATTTTTTCAGATTGAAGGTTTGTGGCAAACCCGAGCCCAGCAAGTCTATCAGAGTCATTTTTCTAACAGCATTTGTTTACTTCATCTCTCTGTGTTACATTTCAGTAATTCTCACAATAATTGAAACTTTTTCCTTATTACTGTATTTGAATTGTTGCAATCTCATGATAAGATTTAAACAGATGAAGAGTTGCTTCTAATGGATGAGCAAAGAGAGTGGTTTCTTGAGATGCGATCTGCTCGCGGGGAAGATACTGTCAAGATTGTTGAAATGACAACGAAGGGTTTAGAATATTAAGAAACTTAGGTGACAAAGCAAGAGGGTTTGAGAGGATTGACACCAGTTTTGACAGAAATTCTACTGTGGGTAAAATGCTATCAAACAGCATTGCACAAAACAGAAAAATCATGTGTGAAAAGAAGAGTCAACCAATGTGGCAAGACTACGGCTCCTTGAACCGCAGGCAACAACCACCTTGATCTGTCAGCAGCCATCAACATCAAGGCAAGACCTTCCACTGGCCAAAGCATGATGACTCACTGAAAGGTCTGATGATGGTTAGTATTTTTTAGCAATTAAGTATTTTTTAAATTAAGGTATATACATTGGTTTTTAGACATACTGCTATTATTCTTAACAGACAACAGCATCGTGTAAACATAACTGCTATACATATTGGAAAACCAGAAGTTTATTTGACTTGCTTTATTACAATATTCACTTTATTGCAGTGGTCTGGAACCTAACCTGTAATATCTCCAAGGTAGGCCTGTCAATAAAAAACACTAGTAAGTTGTTAAAATTGATATGATGTAGTCAACAAGGAAGATACTATGCAAAGAGAGCTTCAGTATGGAAAACCACTGTCTCCTCTGATTCCTGGTGTAGAAAGACTGAACCACTTCGGTATTTCTTTTAACTCTGAATAATGTCCCTGTCTTACGATTGTGACTAGGCTGTAAATATCACTGTAACTTATCTTTTTAATTCAAAAATATATGGCATGATTCCTTTCCAGAAGAAAAACTCACTGATAATCAAAAGTAATAACTTTTAAAAACCGTAATATTTTTTCTAAAATGTATGATTCCAGCTCATTCTAGGAGTAGAATTAAGGATTAGAGAAAGGGACTTTCATTTTTTTCCCTTTTATTTACTTTAAGGGATGGAGAAATCACAGATATGGTTTACTTTTTACAACACCTAAAAATTTAATTCTTGAATAATTATTACTTTTAATTAAACAATCTAATAACTAAATTAATGAATGCTATCACAACTAGTACTCCCAAAACAAACGAGCAAACAAAAAATTATGTGATGTACTTAAAATACTACCAAAATTTATAGGATAATTTTATTTTTCTTTGTTTTGGAAAAAAAAAAGATCTGAGCACGTACAATGTAAGTTACCCCATAAAGGGAATAATTAAAATAAATAATATGTGACAAATTGAGTTTTAAAAGAGGAAATGAATAATGAATTCTCCTCATGCTCTAGTATGTTGGTAAAAACTGAAAAATTTTGAAGACCCTAATTTGTCCCAAGAATTTTCTTTATAGATAATGGATTTTTCAAAAGATAATAAAGAGAATTTTATTGCTATATTAATCTTTCCAATAATCCATTTAACATAAAATCATGATAAAATCACATTCATACCATAACCATAAATCTAGAAATTTTTGTATTTTAATTTTGAATACTGTTATTCCCTTTCCTCTATAATCTTATATCATAGTATGAATCACTCCTTTGTTGAAACTCTCCTCAGAATTTCTGGGGAAAGAAATTAGACTGAAAATTAATTTCCTGCTTGAGAAAATTCTTAGAATTTAAATAAACCTATTGGTTGAACTGAAACCACAAAATTAGCATTTTATTAATCACTAGGTTTAAATAGCTGTGGAGCAAAGATATCTGCCATCACCTTAATCATCAACCAAGTTTGCTTCTTCTTCCCAGTCTTGGGTTCAAGGTATTGTCTTTACATTTAACAAAATGTATGATTTTGACATTTGACAAAATCTATGATTTCACATTGCCTATCTTTCTTTCACTCTTCATTAAGATGTATTTGTTAATTTTCTATGTGCTTGCAAACATTGATACCTTCTTGATACATTGATACTGGTAGTTTAAAGGTGCATTTGCAAATTTTGTCACCATCCATCTCAGATCTTTAGGTGACAAATTAATATAGTGTTATAAAGACCAAATAATTTTTTTTGATGACTTAGTAACTAAAACCTTATATATTGAAAAAGTAAATATATAATTTCAGTAGAGACTTGTGGGGAGGTAGTTTGAATTATTTTACCCATTCCATGGAAATTCATTATGCAAAATAATTTCTGGTCTTTTTAATTACTATAGCAAGGACCATTTCTGGTAGCATTTCAAGGCAAGTTTTATTTCATGTCATTTGGCTAAAAAAATTAATTCTATAAAGAGTATATCAATGATAGATATAAAAGACTACTTTTTGTAAAGATGGTTTAATTTGGAAGGATGCAAATGCATAAAAATAGTAAATTCATTTTGGGCTTATAAATTTGCCTTCTTTACTAATGTGCTTAGATTATACAGTTTGTAAACTGAAGCAGTATATATAAAAATGTCAGTATTAATTTGTTGATGGAGGCATCAACAAACTGCATATATAACATGATTTATTAAAAACATTCTCTGTGAACCACTTTCCTATCACATTTAAATATCAGTAGTTGTAGATTATTGCAATTTGATGGGACTCTGGAAATCAACCTAACAAGATATCTGAATCTTATGATTCTGTCTAATCATCTTCATAGAGTCATGTCATGGATATATCAGTGTAGCAAAACATGAAGTGATAGCTAGATTCTTTTGAAAAATTACTGACAGAGATTAATAGTTTCTACATAATGCACTGATATAATTTCTCATGAAGATTCTGAAAGAGCAGGATGTTCTGAAATAGATTTAAAGAAGGAAGATATTTTCCAAAATTTTCAGATAAAATTAAATGCTAGCTCTTACTGGATTTCAGTTTAGTACCCCCTCCCCCCAGCAAATCTGATGACCTAGAAGGAAAAGTTTGGATTTTTTAAAAATTGTGTTCAGATATTGATTATTCCCTATTCCTCTGACAAAACCATATTACCCTATTTAAGAATCAAATGTTTTGGTATAGAATGTTAGTGGATAAAAATAGTGGTAAGAAATTTGTATTTCTTAAAATAAGCACTGATCAAGATAACTGGAATCAGAAACTAAATTTATATTGAATAGCAAAATTTTAAAAATCATGTTAATTAAAATATCACTTCTCAAATTGACATATCTTAGCATAAATTTTCCTTTGTTGGAAAATCAAGGATTTCTTTTTCATCTTATTAGAAGATCTAACTCTTTTTATTTCTCTTACAGAGGCCTTGACAACATGAAGTTTCTCATCCTTACCTGCCTAGTGGCTGCTGCTCTTGCCAGGCCTGTGAGTATAGTAGAGAATTTAGAAGGTTGTAGCTTCTTGTTATAAATGACCTGATATCTTACCAAACATAAAATATAGAGAATAATGAGCTTAAAGCATGGGATGATCTCTAATTAAAGTCTTAATATTAAAACCGTGGTAATGCTTCACAAGTCTTAATAAAATGTCTGACTTGAAATATAAGCACTGGTTAATAAAAAAAAATTTTAAAGAAAAAGTTTTTAAAAAAGAAGATATTCCATAACATAATAAATAAGATCAAAGAATAGAATTAGGCTCTTTTCCTGGGTCCCTCACAGAATTAGGATATTTATAGACATATAATAGGTCTCAGTATTTCCTTACAAAATATAACATAAAGACACATGTTCTGGTGCATTTACTTTTGGAACCAAAGTCAACCCTCATTTGAGCCAGGCTGTGTCAACCAATTTTTTCCCAGTGCATAAAAAATGAGGCTGATTCTGCTGATTCAGAGATCAAGTTATTATGGTCACCATAGACAGTGAAATTAGATAAGGTAAATGAAAAGAAGCTTTCTTCTCAAAAACAATTTTTTTAAAAAACTATTCCATTAGTTACAGGAAGCAGCATGTTATTCTGTTCCCTTGTGATATGGAACTAATGAAGGGGGAAGGAATAAACAAAGACCACCTGATGAGAAAACAACTCATAAAATAATGATCTGCGGTATTTGGACATTGCAGCTATCAAATATAGAAGAAAACATTTCTGAAGTGCTGACACATGATTCTGTTGATGAGACTCTGCCTCTCTCAAACTCTATTAGGTTAATGAAGAATCACCAGTAACTCAACTTCTTACCCAGTAGAATTTTGCTTGTGGTACACTCTAAGCACCAATAGAAAGAAATCTCTGACTTAAAACTGGGGAAAAAAGACCCAAGTCCCCAGAAACGTGTCATTGGAGTAGTTCTCTTTTCCTTTTACAAATGAAATGAATAAAGGTTCCTCAGAAAACAGATTCTACTCCCCTATTCCAAAGAAAACATCAGATTTTTTTATGCTATCATTTAATCAATCTAAGCCTCGTCTCCTGGTCAGAATGCAGATTGAGAAAAATTTTTATATAATGAAATTGATGATAAAAACAATATCCAGACAAATAACATTTAATTAGAAAAACATATATTTTGTTCCACAAATTTATAATGGTTTAAAATCACCTTTAGAGCTATCATGTAGTATAAGTAGTCCAGGAAACTAAATCATTAATTTATCACTCTGGATTAATTTTAAGAAATTTTTTTTAGTCATTTTATATAGGTTTCTTAATTTTCTGCCGTTTCCTAAAGAGAGAAAATAATTAACCTATCTTGCTTTGATTTTTGTTAATAAAATAGTTATGGTCCTTTTTTTATTCTTTTTACTATTAAAATATGAAACTTTCTTAAATAACAATGTTTAAATTCAGAGTATATGTTATTGTGATATTGTGTATTTTGATTGCTTTTTTTGCTTTGTTTTACAATTCTCTATTGTTTTTCACAGAAACTTCCTCTTAGACACTTAGAACTCATTCAAGTGAGTATTCTATGTTCCAAGAACTCCCTCTAACTATGGAATTTAAGTGATGATGTATTGATAACACATTGACTCTAAACCTATTCCTCTCTTCTCTATAAAACAGTTTCACATTTACTGAGATACAGTATCTCCTTTTGATGTGCTGACAAATTTTGTTTTCACAAACTTTGTCAGAGAAGAGGGAACATGGACTTAACATAAAAATTTATTAGTAATAAAAACCTTAATATTCAAGAGAAATAATTAAACAGAATGTATTAACATGATTTAATTTAATGTATTCTTGCTTCGTTTTCTTCTGCTTGCACTCTAACATGGGATTTATAATTTGATTTCATTTTACACACTGGATCTTGAATTAGACACCTCTACAACACATTTCTGCAAGAGCCATTGATCCTCTACTGTGTCCACTGATTGAACTAATATTTTTTTTATTGATTTTTTTATTCTTTGCAGAATGAACCAGACAGCAGAGAGGTAAAGTTCTTATTCTACACCCCCTTCCAGCCTCCAGCCTTTTTTGTTAGCTATGATGAATGGCGAATGTCTTCTTCACTCCAATTTTATTTCTCTGAGTATCCAAGTACTCAGTTACTTGGATAACTCTCTCAAATCTCTGTTTTGATTAAATCCTTATTCAATTCCTCCTTTAACATTTTACTAAGCATAGACTTACTAAATCTCTAGGCCTGGTTAAAAAAAAAAAAAAAGAAAAGAAAAGAAAAAAAAAGAAACCAAACAGGGTGTCTCTTTAGCTTCAAAAATTAGGTCATAAGACTAAAACTATCTTCTCTTCTACCTAAGAAATGTGCTGGTTTACCTGATTAAAATTGATAACTTGCTGTCAAATGGTCAAACATGCTCCTTTTTGGGTGTGTTCTTCACTTTTTTATTATTCACAATTTAATTCTACAGGAAGTTCTCAAAGAAAGACAGGTTCCCAGGTCTCCTCTGGTGAGTATTATCCTTTTATTCTTCTTAAAAGACAAACATGTTTTTCTGGGAAATTTACTTTAATTTTAGTCTATAAACATTTTTTTCACTTGGCTTGATCAAATCTTCCCTTCAGTCACCCAGTCACCCACAAAGAATATTAAAACCAGATATTCAAATACTAAAAAGCTGTTTTAAATTTAATTTGTGCCTGCACATTTGCCTCTTTGCAAACACTCACGTTTTCCTTTACATAACCTAGTTAGAACACATAATTTCCATACACAATCTGATGGAACATTCTCTATCTCTAAATAATACCCCCTTTATGTATTGTGTTTTCTGTAGTTTCGTGACATGTCAAATAAAACACAAATACAAATTTTACTTCAAGACTGCTATTTTAAAAGTATGATAGGCAACCCAACTTTGACTGATTTTTAACTTTTCTCCCTTCCTTCCTTCCTTTCTCTTTCTCTTTCCTTCTTTACTTCCTCCCTCGCTCCCTACTTCCTTCCTTCCTTCTCTTTCTTTCTTTTTTTTTGTAGCCTACACCAAAAGAGCTGTCCATTTCTTTATTGCTTTTTTATGGAAATAGATATTTCTTATTGAACCAGACAGACAAGATCAAGAGAACTCAGTATTATGATTTAAACAAGATGAAAGATAACAATAAAGTGTAGTGAAACAAATTTTATTATTTTAAGTGCGTATTTATGTACAGCTTAAGCAAAGAAAGATTAGCAAAGAGAAATTAGTGTTAGAAGTGATAAAGTAAGAAATATTAGTGCATTCATAAAAACATTTATATTTTAATTTGCAGCAGCACAATGCAAAATACATTTTTTTACAGATCTTCATTCATTTATGTCTCTGTTCACGAATGTTGTTTCTCTTTCTTTTGTATCCCTCAGGAATACTTCAGTGAACTGAGAAGGGTAAGGAACACCAATGAGATTAAATTATTTTAAAAGTTTGTCCTTTCAAAATTATATCCAAGAATATACAATTAAACTTCATTTTTATCACAAAAATCCATATACACTTTGCATGTTACCCCATTATATATCTGTGTTTATTTGAATAAAAAACATTTTAAATTATTGTGTAAGTTATTGTTCTCTTCCCTCCGTATATTTTAAATAAAACTGACACACACAAAAATACATTATATTGGCCCTGAGTTTTTTCAATTGCTTTTTTTCAAACCTGAAACCAGGAGTTAACAACCTAGGATGAAAGTGTAACTAGTTTCCTTCCAATTGTAAAAGTCTCACGGTCAGTAACACTGGTTTTCTTTTTCTTAGCAAAGGCCATCTAGCAGCAGTTCATCAAGTGAGGTAAATGATTTTTTATGTTAATTCAATATCCAAATTAGTTAGGAAATATTTATGAAAGCTTGTTGCATCATGAAGGTTACATATTTTATAAGGTCTCATTGTACAAGGTGCCATGTGTATCGCTTGATTCTAATTTTAACATCAGCCTGACGGACTTAAGAAAACAACTATTTGTCAGAGACAAAATTACAGAATTGCTTTTGGGCAAACAATCATATCTGGCCATCTGTAGTGTCCAGACATTTCTTTTTCCTATTTATTTTGCCCTTACCAGATTTTGGTAGAACTCAATCTTGTCATTAAAAATTATAATAATGACTATGCTTCTAAATCAAATATGTAAACATGTTATATCCTGTGTAGAAATCAACCAGTTCTAGGTTAATTAATCATAAATTCTTTGCCTCTTGTTTACCTATAGAAAAAAAAAAAATTACAGGCATAGAAGGTGTTGAGGTCCTGCTATTAACTTTGGGATCACAGAATAAAACTAACCCAATTATGTGGAGTTTCTGTGAATTCAGTAAAGGTGAATATTTTGTATCCACCTTCAACATTCTGAATAACCTCCCTAGTGAAAGCAAGAAGAGAAAAGGAATTCTTGACATAACATGTCCCTCAAATTATTCATCCTGTCTCAGTTATGCAGGAATTTGTGGCTAAAATCAATTAACCACAGTTATTTAGTAAGAGTGGCTGGTTAATTAGTATTGATACCTTAATATAAATTAATAAGTCATAAAATTAAAAGTGTGCCTGTTTCTATTTTTTTTGAAGGAAGTTGTTCCCAATAACACTGAGGTAAGATATATTTGTTAAATTTAAAATACACTATTATCCAAGATATGTTACAATTTACTTAATATATTTGTTTGTTTAGCAGAAACAAGTTCCAAGAGAAGACATACTCTCCCAAAGCCATCTGGTAAAATATCGTTAAAAGTTTATCAAAGGCAAATGTACCAAGGAATAAGAATCTTAGATTGATAAATTATTTCTCTTTCTCATTATCTGCTAAAATTTAACCCATAACAAGTAGTCTGATGCACTGCAGATATTGGATGATTCCTCTCTGAAAATATCACTAACAACTTTTTATCTCAGGTATTTAATTCACACTTTCAGTTGAATATTTTTATTGTATAGTCTGCTTTGGATCTGAATATCTTAGTATTTAAATGACTGTCTATAGATTTGGCCAAACTTGAATCTGCCCCTAAGTTTTAGCTTTTCCCAGAATGTGATGTTAGACAGTTTACTTATCTGCTATAAGTCTATAATTTAAATTCTAAAATGACAATAAAAATAAATATTAAATGAGGTGAAAGCAGTTAATACAATCCATAAAATAAAGTAAATGATAAATGTGGTTAATATCAGACACATCATTTTTTCCCCAGTTCATCTAATATTTTTATTTCATTTGACCAAGGCTAAATCTTTAGTCAGAAAGCAAAAATCATTTTTAATTTTCTTAGTAATTCTGACACAAGATACCTAATAAGTAAAATTGCCTGTCACTTATATCTGACTGTACTTTATCTTATTTTAACTTTAAAATAAGTTAAGAAAGTAGTTTTTCTATTGTTTTGAAAGGGAATAATTGATTTAGTCCAAATTATTTGTGTTAGAAATAACACTGAGGTACAATTAATATTTCCTCATTCTTTACTTCTGGGAAAAGCATTGTAGGATTCTAGCTTCATTACTTGAAAATGATAGGGTTGTACTGTATGGTATCCAAGCAACTAAGAATGTTTTTTCTTTTGAATAGGAACAGCTTCGTAGACTGAGCAAACACAACCAACAACAGATGGTAATATTTTATTTATTATAATACAAAATCATATTCTGCAGAATTAAAATACATTAAATTTTAAGTTAGATTCACTTCAAAAGATTTATTCATTTTTCTCAAAAAATTATTCTAGCCTTGGTAGTTAATAATAATTGAAAAACTATTCATATGATTGCCTATATATTTTCTGTCAAAGCCATTTCTTTCAATTTGTGCATAGACTAATGCTGTCTATCGTATCCGTAATTACTAACCAAGAAGAAATTTACTTTGACTAAATTCCATTTCAAATCTTTTTTTTTTTAAGTTTTTATTTATTTATTTGACAGAGAGACACAGCAAACAGCAAGAGAGGGAACACAAGCAGAGGGAGTGGGAGCAGGAGAAGCAGGCTTCCTGCTGGGAAAGGAGCCAGATATGGGGCTCCATCCCAGTGCCCTGGGATCATGACCTGAGCCAAAGGCAGCCGCTTAAGGGCTGAGCCATCCAGGCGCCCCTTTTTCAAATCCTTTTATAGTCTCTCTGACGATGCGTTATATTAGGACTTTATCATGTGTTTATTTTCCCAAGTCCAGCCCTGGTGGGGAACTCCATAAACACTCCTGCTTATGAGAACACAGATGTGCCAATTAAACATTCCATTTAAGGAAACAGTATAGACTCTGTAGGAGGAATCATAAGTCTTAAACCTTCAAATTATTTTTGTCAAAGCTCTTAAAGAAAGGTCAAGTTGAACTTAATTGTCTCTGGACCTGTTTCCTTATGTGTGTGAAATTGAAATATAGTTTTTCTCGCTTCCTGATGTTATTCTGAATATTGAATTAGCAATCTCCTATTTAGCTAACCCTGAGTCTGGCTTGTAGCAAGTCCAATAAAATGTTCATTCCTTCTCCTCCTACCTCAACTTATCAGTCTATAAAATTTGCTGTCCTCACTAACTTCTTGACAGCCTTATGAAGGTCTTTTATCAAGATACACATTTGAACTATAATGACTTAAACTCTTTTTGCTGAGTGTATGAATAGATCAGAAACATATCAATCAGTGCAACTATTTAGTTTTGATCCTTTTAATTATTATAAAGTCACTCACTTGGGAGGGAAAAAAAAAAACCTTCACTTTTAGTTACAGCAAATCAACTTAATTAAGACTTTAAGGAAAAAGTCCTGTCCTAGTGTAGCAAAATTACATTTTTCATTTCCTTCTGTTATCAATGTAGGAAGAGTAAAGCCAATAATGAATTTAATTTGGACCCCAATTGTTACTTTTATATCGGTGTCCAAGTTGCTTGCGTTTAAAATAAAGCCCAAATAAATTTATATATATCAGTACCCCCACTGGAATTCACCATTACTGATCTAAGAAATTACTGGAATGATATATTTTATTATTTTAGTTATGATGTGACTAAACTGTAACCTTCACAACTATTGGTCTTGCCGATAGTATTCATCATATTTCATGGTTGTGTCCTCAGTGCTTAGCATAGTCATTCATGAATGAATGAAAGTACCTACTAAATATTTGTTATTCATAAATGAACAAAATCAATATACTAAATAAAATGTTTTCTCTTCCTTAGGAAGCTATCCAGGCCCAGGTAAGATTATTTATTAAATCTAGAATATTTTAATATTTCCTTCATGTGTTATGTTTTTATAATATGTGCTTCTTTTTTTTTAACAGAAATATATCCCAAGAGAGAAATTGTTCTACTAAACACACCTGATAATATTTAAAAATTTTAAATTTTTAATATTTATTAATAATATAAATTTTTAAATATTTAAAAATTTAAAAGATCAAATTTAAATAGATGATTAATAAATAGCCATGAACAGAAAATATGTAGTCTTAGAAAATTAGTAGGTCATTTTCCCCAGTATTTGAACCTCAAAAATTCTTTGTTTTTCCAAACAATAGTAAGCCTAGCCTTACCTGAACATTTTTTCTAAAGTTGCAAAATAAAAAGGGTCTGATACTTCTTCATGATTCTGGCATAGAGTATAGTTTATCCTAAATATCACAGATGATGTTATATTCTTGGTGCATTGTAAAATGAATGTGCTGTACCAAATGTCTAAGTAATTCAGAATGTACTTTATTTCCTTTTATACAGCAACAACTTCTCAGAATGACTCAAAACAACCTCCTCCAATTGGTAATATTTTGCTTAATAAATTACACAGTAATAATACAATACTGTCAAGTTTAAATATATTTGTTTTTAAATAACCTCACACTTTAGAAGTGATTGTTTTCTTCCCCAGCAGTTATTTCTCACTCCCAACTTCCGTGATAATTTATATTAATTGGTATGAGAGATTAGAACTACTTGTTTTTATTCTTTGGAAGGGAAGTTGTGCCAGTCTGTGTCTCAGCTGATGGGAACATTGTATTTAGAGCTATAAGCACTATGAAGTGTTAATCTCCATGGTTACATTAATTTCTCTTTTAACGTATTTCTTAATTTTATATTTTTATGCCCATGATCTGTTTCTAAAATTCAGCTTATATTTAGGAATCTCAAACTATCAAGCTGGTTGACATACTTTTCTTCTGAAGAAACCATCTGGAGAGAGATTGAATGTCTCTGCCCAAATACACTCTGATCTTGTTTTCTCACCTGTGAAATGAGATTGTCAGTAATATGTAACAGATGCCAGTTTCTCCCCTGCCCTAAATTCCATTGATTTCTCGGTGTTCCTAGGGATTCTGATCTCATTCTTTTTTTTTTTTTTTAAAGATTTTATTTATTTATTTGAGAGAGAGACAGTGGGAGAGAGCATGAGCAAGGAGAAGGTCAGAGGGAGAAGCAGACTCCCCATGGAGCTGGGAGCCCGATGCAGGACTCGATCCCGGGACTCTGGGATCATGACCTGAGCTGAAGGCAGTCGTCCAACCAACTGAGCCACCCAGGCATCCCTCTGATCTCATTCTTAAGGCAATAAGCAAGTATCAGGAACTATGTGCCGCCATAACAGTTCAACCCTTTTGAACTGGTCAATTCCATACCAGCCATGGAGCCCTCCAACCACTACTTGCCATTTAGTGAATCTTATAAAGATTGTTGAGGATGTTCCATATGTCCCAAAAGAAATTGACTCTAGGTAGTATGGTTGGCAAAATCAGTGTCATGGCCCAAATCTCTAACACAAAAAGTATTTCAAATAGGTTACTTCTTCCAACTTTGAAGCTTTATCAGCCTTCGAAAGTAATTCTGGTTCTTGTTCTTTCCAGAGATCTCACAGAGTAATCATTCTTTTTTTGCTAATAGCTATGTCAGAAATGAAATGATTCATTTTCAGAGATCCAGAACAGCAATTGTTTATACATTGTTGTTTTTCAATGACTCGTCTTTCCTTCTAGCCTTTCCAACAATTCTACCAACTTGATGCTTTTCCTTTTGCCGCTTGGTATTCTCTTCCACAAATCATGCAGTATGTGGCTTTTCCACCATCCTTCATCGGTATCACTAAACCCACTGCCTCTGAGAGTACTGAAAACGTTGATGTTGTGCCAGAGTGGTGGTAAGTTCATTTAAATTACTGCATATTAGTGTTCTACTGAAAGACATAAAAGAAAATCGTTTACAGAACATGCCATAGAAACAGATGTAGAATCAACATGACAAATCAGTGTTTAGTCCCTCATAAACTGAAATGGAAAATTGATATCTTCTGTGGTATCTATGGCTAATGTTAAACCAATGAATCATGTGGAGCCGTGCTATCTATTCTATAAGTGAAATTCATTCTTTAGGATGGTAAGAAAAGAAAGCTTTTTCTCCAAATTAAAAATAAAAAGAACGCTGATATAAAACTTAATTTTATTCTCCTTCCACTTTTATTAATCTTTGAATGCCTTTCTTTTGGTTATACCCATGATATGCATAAAAATAGAGCATAGATTTTGCTTTCCAATAGTCCTAAATTCAAATCCTGACATTTTTGCTTACTTAAAATAATGTAATAATACTTAGTTTTCATAATTCTGAAGATGATTAAATATAATCATCTTTGCAAAGTGTAGCGATTGGAAAATAAACACAGAAAATAAGTAGCAGTCATTTTTTTTACCTAATAAAATTTTATTGCTGACTACCTTGATCACATAATTTTAATGATTTTTGTTCTTTCAGAAAAATTAATAAATTCTCAGGAACTTCGCAATTATGGCTATGGGTAAGTGTGGAAATTAACTAACAACTAATCTCATTTCCATTTGAAGACAAAGTACAAAGATATGATTGTAGGCTATAATTTTTTTTTCTTTTTGCTGAAGTCTAGCTACCCTGAACACATTACCACTTAAATAATTACACTGCTTAGAAAGTTGTGAATTTTTTGTCCTACTCATACTATATTTAAACATCAACATAAATTACCTAATTTTAACTAATATAATTTATCATAATGAAACTCCTATACAAGTATAGGAGTATGGTTTTTACTAATTTTCCATGAAAATGGTGAACCCAACAGTTGTATCCTGTTCTTTGTGGTCACTGCAGTAGAAATTCTTAACAAGTCATATAGTGAAACCAAATGATTATCTCTCATCAGGCAAACAGAGTGAAATGTCAACAAATTTTTTTAAATTGCCTTCATCCATTATATTGGAGCTTTTAGTTTTATGTGCATATGTGTTTCCCTTCACAATGGCAGAAACTTCCTTTCAACATATCAAACTAAAGAAAATGATAAAACTCTGACCCATGTGAAAGCTTTTTCTTCTAATTGCCTTGTTGTATTTTTTGTATTACTGCAAAGGAAAATTCTATCTGGTAATAAATTATTTTCAAAATTTAAAAATCAGGAAAAATGTTTACATTTGTTAGCAACAGGAAAGCACAAATAACATTGTGAACTTTATCTTAAAATGAAGAGAAAATGACAATTAAAATTTGCATATCATAAAAGTGTCTTTTCAACTAACATGTAGTATAGCTAACCATATATTTCTTTTTCTATTTACAGATGTGACTGAAAATCCTATTCTCTAAATTTCTCCCATCTACCATGTAAAACCATCCTGTCCAAAGGCTTTGACTGTTATGTTAGAATAGGACAATCCCAAATTGAGGGCAATCTTTCTTTTTCAGTTCTCTACTGTGTATTAGATAGAATTATCATTATTTTCCTTAATCTAAATTTTCCTAACAGTTTGTTGTCTAAATTCCAGCTGTATCATGCCAGTTTGAAGGCTACTGAATCAGAGGGTATTGAAGTCTTTACTAAGTTTCTAGTACAGAAATTGTGTGTAAAAAGCCTTTGAATCACTTTTTTTGTAAGTGTCATCATTCCATATAATTGTGTGCAGTGACTGAGATTTTTTCCTTTTCTTTCCAATAAATTACAATTTTAAAGCACAGTCCATATTTTCTGTCATTATTCCATTCACCAGTATTTACACAATCCTTTTAAGAGTACATATAGAACATTTTGTTTTCACTAAATTTTTTATGATACTTTCAATTACATTTTAATGAAAAAAATTAAAATGTCACTTCTGATTTGGCAAATTATAAACATGGATAAAGATCGTTCATTCGAAGTCCGTTGTTTACAGAATATTTCCCATGAGAACATAGGTGTGGCTGCAGAAAGGACAGCAATGTGGCACTTGTGGGTACACTGGGAATTTGAATAGCCCAGGTTGTACAATTTATTTTTGCCAACAGGACCTATTTGGGCCCAACCTACCTAATCACAGCTGAATTTATATGTAGGTAGAATGGGTCATAAGCATTTAAAGAGTCACCTCAGCACACACAGTTGCCTAGTAGCTCAGGTGGGCTGAATAGCATCCTCCAGAGCCCAAGGAAGAGCTCTTTCTCAAGACAACAATCCTCACTTGTTCTGATATCCTAAAAGCCCCAGGTGAGATGTACTTTTGAGGGTATATTCCAGATTCCCAACCAATCCAACATGCTATGACCCTTTAAGAACTATTGTATTTACCAGGCAATAACATACATGTGAGAAGGCCTCCTGTAGCATGGCCTAAGCCATCAATGGCTCTGCATCTTACCTAAAATATATATTATATATGCATAACACCCAAACATGAATTTTTTACCTTGAAAATGAAAAGAAAGCCATTTAGCATTGGGTCTTCCACCTTCTCTCAGTGTTAAGAAGTACATGGTGAAACAACTTGGTTTTTTTGTCTAGAGAAGGTTTATCACATACTCAGACTACTGGACCAGCAAGAAATTAATGGGGAGTGTAGACCCCCGTGTCTTCGTAAAATTTATCTACCAGCTTCTGTCATCATATCACTTCCTGAGCCCTCAAGGATACTTTATATTTCTTGTGTCATGAATCCTATAGAAATAAGGTCATTAAGGGGCACCTGGGTGGCTTAGTTGGTGGAGAGTCTGACTCTTGGTTTCCACTCAGATCTCATGGGTTGTAAGATTGAGTCCCATGTCAGACTCTGCATTCAGTGGGGAGTCTGCTTGAAGATTTTTCCCTCTACCCCTCCTCCCCACTCTTGCTCTCTCTCTTTCCTCTTTCAGATAAATAAATAAATCCTTTTTTTTATATAAATAAAGCCATCAGTTTAATGAATGCACAATGAGCCATGAAATAAGATAGTCATGTTTCCTGCAGGCTAAACTACAGTGCAAACCTAAAGTAGACTTGCCCTTAAAACTGTCTCACGAGGTGTAAGCCTCTGAAAGATGAAAGCAATCTGTTTCTGGTATTTTCTTCTTTTTCTTTAGTTTGAAAGGCAGGATGGAGAAAAAAAATGTGAGTATCAGAGATTTATGTGACACCATATTTAAAAATACCACCTGTAAATTGGGTGGGTAGGATGGGCAAAATGGGTGGAAGGGAATGGGAGATACAGGCTTCCAGTTATGGAATGAATAAATCAAGAGGACAAAGGTGCAGCATAGAGAATACAGTCAGCGGTATTGTGATAGTGTTGTATGGTGACAGGTGGTAGCTATACTTGCGGTGAGGATAGCATAATGTATAAAGTTGTCCAATCACTATGTTGTGCACCTGAAACTAATGTAACATTAGTTACATTAATAATAAAAATTTAAAAATGAGTTGTCACTTCATTAAATTTGTAATAATCCACTGTTACTTTCCAAGAAGGTATTGAAAAGGCCAAATGGGGCGATGCCTGGGTGGCTGAATCCATTAAGTGTCTGCCTTTGGCTCAGGTCATGATCCCAGGGTCCTGGGATGGAGTTCTGCATCAGGCTCCTTGCTCAGCAGGGAGTCTCCTTCTTCCTTTGCCTGCTGCTCCCTCTGCTTGTGTTCTCTCTCTCTCTCTCTCTCTGTCTGTCTCTGGCAAATAAATAAATAAAATATTTCCAAGAAAGGCCAAATGGGGAAAGGAATAATGATACAATTCACTTTCTTTACATCTTTGAGTCTTTCACAGTTGCTGCAATTTCCCCAGAGATGCAAAACTATTATTTTATTATGGAAAGAGACATAAGAATGGTTTATGTTCAGTAATTTTTTTTACCTTTTACTCCATACATCAGGGAGGTAATATAGGGATTAGACCAGTTTCTAAGTATATCAATTCCCACTCTGAGCAGAAGACTTACTGTTAATGATTTAGACTAGGCTCAGAAGGAGGCAAACTGTGGGGACAACATCAATTATTACTTGAAATCCCAATATGAACCACAAATCATCAGAACATTCTCCAAAGAATGAGTGGTAAAATAGATAATGTATCCCAGAGTCTGTCAGAAGATCGGTTACTTTGTTTCTTTATGTAAATGCTCCAAAACTCATAGGTCGAAGACAAGGATTAGGATTGGAATTATGACATTATAGAAAGATGCCTCCTACAGAATGTTGATTTTTCTACATTTAAAGGTTATAGATCCATAAATTAATTCTTATTCAGCAATTGGGGTGGATCATCGATATCTGTTGGTAGCTTGAGCCTGAAGTCTTTTTATTAGACAGATTCTGTTCACCAAAAATTTTTATAGTTATATATATAAAATAACCCTGATGAAATTGCCATAAAATTTTTCCTAGGGTTATAATGATTAGCTTCCAAAGATGTCACCTCTGTTTTGACCATTTGTCATACAATAATTACCACCACCACCCCTCCTCCACTAAATCTTCAAAACTTTTAATTTTATACCTGACTTCAGGAGTTTATTTGCTATCACTTTGGTAACTGGGCTTATTCATCATTCCTGGGGTCAGAAATACAATGTAATTACTATGTGCCTCCTAATATAGTTTTCAGTCAAATATAGTTAGGGAAAAAGACTTTTACAAAAATCCATTTTTTATGGAAATGGTTAAGTCATCTATGCTTCCCCATAGACATGGGGAATTAGTGGGTCATTAAAATTAAGCATATCTATCTAAAGATAGTTTTTAAATGTTTCCTTTTTTATTATGGTTACAAACCTTCTAGAACCCAGCAGATAACATGAATGAGTCGGAAAATTATGGGGGGGGGGTGATGATGCTGATCATAAACTGAAGAGTATATACGTTCTCTTTCTGCTACTGCTTCCAATCTTTTGCTGCCATGCATAATACATAGATTAAGTGTAACCACATATTGGGACTCACAGGAGAAAGTAGAATGTGAATTGGCAGGTAAAACTACCTGTTTTTTAATATGGTCTAATTTTTTTAACACAAAATGTATAGTCCCCTTCTCTTTGTTGCCCACATCCAGTCCCTAAGACACTACTCTACTGTACTTTAAGGAAAGAGTTTTCTAATTTTTTTTATTCTTCCTGTTGAGCCATATCAAGGTTGAAGTAAAAGTGAGAAGTGGGAAATTAAGGCAATCATCAGCTACATTAAACAAAGAAATCATGATTTCTTCATGAAGCACAGGCACAATGAAAGTTTCAGAAACATTTGGGAGTTGGTGTGCTCTGAATCTTTCATATCTCTCAATGTTTCATTTTTTTCCTAATAACTGGTATCTCACTTTCCTAAATTTCACAAGAGACCTACAGCCTTGTAAATTCTTATCATTTTAATTACTATAGGTTGAGTGTTGGTGTTTCCCCTATGTTCATATGTTGAAACCCCAATCCCTAATGGGAAGGTAGTCGTATGTTGGGTCTTTGGAGGCGACTGGATCATGAGGCTGGAAACTTAGAGTGAGATTAATGTCATTATTAGAAAAGATTTGAGAGAGATGCTCTCTTTCTCTCTCTTTCTCTCTACTGTGTGAAGATACAGCAAGAAGATGGCAGTCTGCAAGCCAGGAAGACAGCTTTCACCAGACACAGGATCTGCTGGTGCCTTGAACTCGAACCCCCATCCCCCAGAATTGTAAGAAATGAATGTTATTTAAGCCATTCAGCCCATGGTATTTTTTTATGGCGACCTGAACTAAGGCATCCATTGTGTAATTTAAAAAAACAAAAACAAAAACAAAAAACCAAAAAACTCAACCTTGGATTTGCTTTTCCTTCAAAAATTTAAGCTCTACGGCCATAAGCAGTAAAACATCCACTATCACAGAACCATGACATACAGGAATTTTATTCTATTTGGTCAGGAATATTGTGATGCCAACTGACATAATTAAACCCTACCTCAAATTAATGGAGAAAAAAAAAAAGAAGGGAATTTATTAGCTCATGTAACTAAAAATCCCAAGAGTAAAGTACAGCTGGATTTAGGGACTTGAAGGGGGTCATTAACACTTTTGTTCATCCTTTGCTACCACTCTTTTTTGGACTGACTTAATTTGCCTCCATCTCTGGGCTTCATGGTTATTCAGCTCCTAAATTCCACAGGAAATGATTACCACACAGTTCCTGTGAGTATTCACGGATCAGTAGAAGAAAGTTAATTGACTCTGCCTGGAGCAAGGACCTCTCCCTTTGGGTATTATGACACTCCTGGCTTGGAATATATGCTCACTTTTTTATCTGAGAGTCATTAAAATCTTCTAAGATTATATGTTAAGTTATACCAAATAGGAATTGTAGTTCAGAATTAAGTCCTACAATATTCGAGCTTTCACCATTAAATTTTTTTTCTCCCTGTGGGGACTAAATTTCAACATCCTTCCATTTATCAGCTTTTTTATTTTTTTCAATAATTTCAATAAGGCAGAAATTTTTTGGTTCTCCATTTTTAAAATAATTTTGTGAAAGGTTTTCAAATGATTTGTGAACAAATGTAACCCAAATCTGTATGCTTCATTTTACTAGTTTTCTAGGGCTGCTCTAACCAAGTACCAAAAACTGGGTGGCTTAAAATAACAGAAACTTATTCTCTCATAGTCTGGAGGTTAGAGATCTGAAATCAATGTGTTGGTAGGGCCATGCGTACCCTGAAAGATCTAGAGATCCCTCCTAGGCTCTTCCTAGCTTCTGGTGGTTGTTAGCAATCCTTAGCATCTCTTAATTTGTGGCTGCATCTTATAACTATAAAACTCCAATTTCTGCTTCCATATTCACATGGCTATCTTTTCTCTGTGTATGTCCATGACCAAATTTTCCTTTCTTATAAGGACAATAATCGTTGGATGAAGAACCCATCTAACCTAGATTACCTTATCTTAACTACATCTATAAACTCCCTATATTCAAGTAAGGTTTTATTCATAGGTACCTGGGTTAGGACTTAAATATAACTTTTGAGGGGACAAAATTGTACCCACTTGTGCTCACTTATCTAGAAAATTTAATATTTTTGGAGCATACTTAGATTGGGTTTCAGATTGGTTCTCTCTTACATTTCTTAAGTCCAATTGATAATTGTGAAAGAGAGAAATACATTCTGTTCTGTTGACATATTTCATTAAAGTCAATATCAACTTTGTTGCAATATTTTATAGCTCATCGACTTTGTATATATGCAAACATTTGTAATTTTCTATAACTTCAGCTTCTATTTATTGAAGTTCACTTGGAAGTACTTATGAATTATGAAAATGGTTGCACCCTAAGAAACTGGAGATAAGGAAAGATGCAAAGCAAGGCGAGAACCACTTCACTACAGTCGAAGGGTATCAGCAGGTACGCTTTCTCAGCACACAAGTTTTCTCCAGAAAGGCTATGTGTAACATAGCATCAATCTCAGTCAGTCTGGATGACTGCATGCTTATCTCTAGAGTCACTGACTCTTGGCCAACACTATGGTATTTAATAGCTAAAGGCAAATGATATTATAACCATACACCTGTGCTTTGCTTTGGGAAGGATAGATCAGCTTGTCAGGACTGCTTAGTAATAACTGCATATGGTCTGTACCAGGCTTCAGTGGGATCTAGGCATGGGAGAGTGAAGCAGAGATGGTTTTCAACAGTTAAGACTGGTCGTGTAGCTAAAATATCCCTGCATGACAAGGTTTTTAAGAGACCCTTCCAATAAGTGGGGGTTTTGTTTTGTTTTGTTTTGTTTATTAACCTATAATGAAATATTTGTTTTCAGGGTACAGGTCTGTGAATCGTCAGTCTTACACACTTCACAGTGCTCACCACAACACATTCCCTCCCCGATGCCCATCCCCCAGTTACTCCTTCCCTCCCAATCCCCTCCCCTCCAGCAACCCTCAGCTTGTCTCCTGAGATTAAGAGTCTCTTATGGTTTGTCTCACTCCCTGGTTTCATCCCGTAGTTTTGAGCTTCCTAGGACGGAAGCCTAGGAAGGACGTGCAGCCTCTGTGGCTGGTTTGAGACCAGGAGACAAAGCATCTTCTGGGGTACGAAGCAATGGGAGACAAATAAGTTGCTCCTGAGATCTTAGCACCTCTCTTGCTGTGTATCCTCTTGCTGTTGCTGTCTTCTGTTTTTTGCCTGTAATAAAGCTGTCTTTATTACAGTATAAGCTGCTTGAGTCCTCTCAATCTTTTCGGCAATAAAAAAAAACTGAAGATTATTATGTAATGAACACAGGTTGCATAGAACTGCACCTCTGAATAGTAACAGAGAAAAAAGTGAAACAGCAATTAACCTGCAAGTTCTCTCCCATCTCTTGTGTCCCATTTTATTCAAATATCACCCCAATAGGGGTTAAAACCATGCACTTTTCAGTAGATTGATGCAACCATTCCGTAGTTTCTGAGGAAACTGGATTCATTGGCCTAGTGTGGAATTTAAGTTCAGAGTCAGAGAGTTGACTGCACACTGGGGAATTCCCCCCTTTAGAGAAAAAGAAGGTAGACAAGACACTAATGAAAAAATACATGATTTTACATGTACTATACATTTTTTTAAAGATTTTATTTATTTATTTGACAGAGATCACAGGTAGGCCCAGAGGCAGGCAGAGAGAGGGTTGGGGAGCAGGCTCCCTACTGAGCAGAGAGCCCGATGTGGGATTTGATCCCAGGACCCTGAGACCATGACCTGAGCTGAAGGCAGAGGCTTAACCCACTGAGCCACCCAGGTGCCCCTACATTTATGTTTTTAAAGCAACAAACAGGCAAATAGAAAAGCGCACACACCAAAAGATTATCACAAAGTACACATCCTCTAGTTTAAGGGAATGACTATCACCAGCTTCTGAAAGCAACACTTCATGTTTGCTTTCAAGTTCTACCTCCCCTCAGATAACCACTGTCTAAGTGCACTAGAAATTAATTTTTCATAGATTCTAATATGTAATATTAATGGTGTTGTAAAATCTTATGTATTTTGTGTTCGGTCACCTATCATTCAGTCTCCCGCTGAATAGGGAGCCCATCCCAAAGCTTGATCCCAGTTCATGACCTGAGCTGAAGGCAGACACTTAACCAACTGAGGCACCCAAGTACACCTGTTGGTTATATTCTTAAGAGTAAAACCTCTAGTCACAAGATACGCAGATGTTGATCTTTGACAAAGACTGACACAGGTTTCCAAGGGGCTCCTGCTTATTTACATTTATATCATCATTGCTTAGCATTTTTATTGTTTGTCTTTGCTAACAATCGGTAAGGACATTTTTTTTTTTTTTTTCATTTTGATCACTCTGATGATTGTGTCCTAATATCCTGTGGGAGCTTTAAGTAGCATTTTCCTGAGGACTAGTGATGTTGAGTAGCTTTTCATATGTTTATTGGCCGTTAAGAAACTCTTTGGGTGAAGTTCTTATTCAAGTAAGTCTATTGTCTTTATATTAGTATATCACTTTTTTTCTCTTTCTGGAATACCCAATTAAATTTGAGCGAGTCAGAGCCTGGATCCAGACGAAGAGTTATGCTTGGCCGTGCCAGATTTAGGATGTTAATTAGATACCTGCGTGTGGAGGCCAAGAAGGCAAGTTGAGTGTGTGAGTTTGGAGTTTAGGAAAGAATGAGTTCGGAGACACACATTTGGAAGCTTTGAACTCATGAATGGACTTCAAGCCTTGGAACTATCCAGAGTAAGGCTAAACCCTTAGGGGACTCCAACATTTAAAGGTTGGGAAAAGAAATGCCAGAAAGGAGACTGCAAAGAAATGGCTAATACGTTAAGAGAGAAGCCAAGGTTTAAAATTTCAAATGAAGAAAAGTATGATATTTCTCAAAAAAAGGGATGATCAACTCTACCAAATAGCTCTGAGAGGTTGGGTAAAATGAACACAGATTAGCAAGATAAAAGTTGTTGGTAACCTTGGAAAAAAGTGATTTCTATAGGGACAAAACTTTGATGGAAGCAGATTAATGAAAGCATAATATATTCAGTATGGATAATTCTTCTCTAACAGTTGCCATAGAGTAACCTGAAAGACTGGGAGGAGTTTGGCGGTGTACGGTCATGAGATGGAATTTTCTTTAAAAAGGGAAGATGCTATAGCATAAGTTGTCTCACACTTGATCCTTAGGTGAGGAGATCACTGAGGATGGCAGGGAAGATGGAATAATTGGTAAGGACGAGTCACTGTGTAAATTCAAGGGATGAGATTGAGTGTATGGGTGTGGTAGTTGGTAGGGGGATTATTCATTACAATGAGACAATTACTCTGCAATCAAAAAAAAATAGATACTAGAGACTCATGTTAAATCTTATTTCTTGGGCATTATTGGCGAAAACCACATAACCTCATTCATTCTGATTGTGATACTGGCTCTCCCTGCTCTGGTGTAAGTGGAGTCAGTAATATGGAGCTGTAGGGAGCCATTGTCTTATATCTGTGCAGGACACTAATCATATTAAAACTTCAATAAAAACCTTTGAATTGGGACACCTGGGTGGCTCAGTTGGTTAAGCGTCTGCCTTCAGCTCAGGTCATGATCCCAGCGTCCTGGGATCGAGTCCGACGTCAGGCTCCTTGCTCGGCAGGAAGCCTGCTTCTCCCTCTGCCTCTGCTGCCACTCTGCCTGCCTGTGCTTGCTCTCTCTCTCTCTCTCTCTCTGGCAAATAAATAAATAAAATCTTAAAAACAAAAACAAAAACCTTTGAATCGCCTGTTTTATAGCTGTGGAAATTGAAGTTCTGAAGGACTGAGTAAGTTTCACAGCTCTACTTCCCTACATGTGGCTGAGCTGTGAATCAGCTTTTACATTTGAAGCTTTTTTTTTTTTTTTTTTTTTTTTCCCACAGTGACCATAAAATTTAACATCCAATACTGGGTATGATTGAGAGTGAAAGGCGCAAGTTACACAGTTTAACTAGGCAATGGGTGTAAACCAAGACTTTCTAGAGCAAACATGATATGTGACCACCCTCTTTTCCTCCACTTTTTGGTATGCTTTACCATTCAATTCAAAACATCCTATTCAATTTCAATTCCTCCATGGCTACGTTTAACACCAATAATCTGAAATTGACAATAATCTTAAGGCCAACTCAGGTTTAAAAAATTATAATAAAGACAGAGAAACTTAAATATGCCTAAAGGATTAATTTATTGAAATGACTGGCTAGGAAATAGATACTTAAATAATAAACACAATTCCAGAAACTATACATATTTTTCCCAAGTTTAGGTTATTTCCAACTCAAAATTAAATTCTGATGTATTACTGAATTACAATTTGGAAAATGTAGAGTTTATGAGTCAAATTCAGATTAAGATGAATGCCATATAGTACATAAAATAAATAAAAGACAAATTTTTCATTTTTTTCCATGGAGATTCATGCAAAAATGATCAGTTTTGCTTTCGGGATGCCGAGTGAAAAGATGCCACATTTCCAGTCGCAGTCAATTCTGTAGAATATAAAGGACATATAGAGTTGGTTATGTTATATACTGTAACTATCCCTCCTCATTTGTAATTTTGGTGTGATTAATTTGCAAGACAAATTTTGTTATAAATGCAAAATGTTGAGCCCTACCTTGGAGGCATATAAAAATTCCTGTATAACTAAAATCAGCTCACCTGATATTGGTTTAGTGAACTGTCTAGTCTATCATGATCACAGACAGAGTTGTGTTTTATAAATCCCAAAGCTATATTCTCTCCTCTTTTTAAACCTCGTACCAGAAATAATTAATTTTAGTTTGGCTAATGAATTAAAGGATAATATGTACATTTTAAATGAGATTAAAAACAATTGAAGTTATGAAGTCTAAGTTAGAATGAGAATGAAAGTGATCTTTTAAAAAAATCTCAAATACATTCACATAAAAGTAGGAAATACTATTTTCAGTTTTTCCTAAAAAAAGATGACAATCAAGTATCAGAACATAGGCATTTGAATGCAATCCAGTCAAATCTGTCAATAACACATAATTAAAATTTGATACATACTTTCAGGTCGGTAGATGTTAGTCAACCATAAAGACATCCATGACACTTGGATCATTAATAAATAAGTTGGTATATTGATAAAGTTTGTCACTGTCTTGGACTTATCCAATAGGATGAAATGTAAAAAGATATTATCTATAAAAATGTTCAGTCTAATCTCCAAATTCCCAAAACTTACCAAAAGTGAGGAGGGGACATTAATGTTGAAATTCTCTTAAACCTTAAAAGTAAAAAAAAAAAAAAAATTAAAAAAGCAAAATAAATAAATATACAATTTGCATTTGACAAAGACACATTCCCTAAGAATTCTCTGAGAATGAAATAGTCATCTCAATTGTTTGCCATCATATGTACATATGTCAAAAACATGATGTGAAATAAGGCATTTGCAGAATAGACACATACAAGGAAAACTTCAAAATTGTAGAAAATAATAAGCCTTCCTTATTCCAAGGCCAGACTATCAAGTTTAATTCCAGCTTTAATAAGCCTTAATCCTCTTTATCCAAATTCTCAACAGACCAATTAAATCAGAATCTCCTGAAATAATTTGTTCCCAATAGTATCTTCTACATAGAAGATCAGAATAATTATATCAGAATCTCTGCAGGTAGTCCCAGACATTGGGATTTTGGAAAGAAAAAGTTTTACTATTACGTATTATGTATTATGTATTATCTAGTATGTTGCTAGTATTGAGAATCACCAATCCAAACAAAGCGCTTTTAGATCCATTCATTATTCATTTATTCTTTCATTCTCACTTTTCCTCTAACACCGTATTCACGTCGTAAGTGAGAAAGCAGAATTAGTAAGTTTGGACTTACGAGAGCAGAGTTGTAAACTGGGGCAAATGGTTGAGTCACAGGATGGGCTTCACGAGAAGGCTCCTGGTACAGCAGAAAGGCTTGTAGGGGCATGTTTCTCTGAGGGACGGGCAGCACTTGCTGGGGAAGAACCTGAACTTTGGACTGTGGGATGGACAGCAGTGGCTGAGGAGCAAGCATGGGAGTCTGAGGAAGAGGCTGGGGGATCTGCTGCATCAGGGGCTGGAGCAGAGGCAGAGGCATGGGCAGGGGCAGGGGCAGAGGCAGAGGCTGAGGCTGGAGCTGAGCAAAGTGCAGATTTTCAGGATCAGCAAGATTCTGGATTTGGCTGTTCAAAAGGGGTGCTACTGGAGATTTCAGAAAGGGCATCATTTTGCGTGTTGGAGCGATGTTCTCCTTCATTTGGGGGACTTGCACTAGTTCAGCCTGAGGGAGAGGCAGCACCACAGCGGGCTGAGCAAGAGGCAGGACATTCTGTGGAAGGATAGCAAAGGGGATGGGATCGGCATTAGGAAAGACTAGAGGCTGTTGCTGGGCAAAGGGGTGGATTTTATTCTGGCGTTCATCCTGGAAGGAAAGAAAAGAATTTTGGGGTCCATGATTCAGTCATCACAGTCATATATGATGGTCTAAGCTACTGCCTTTTGAACGATCATAATTGAGTGAAAAGAAGGAAGAAAAATCTTTTACTGATTTGATTAAGAGATTATTTTCAGTCAGGTGAAGAAGACTAATGAGTAAAATGTTCACTGAGGGATGTCCCATTACCCCACTTCTTCATAGGTGAACTAGAGAACAAGCTGAAATCAGTGTTTGCAGATTCCAAGACTTATTTCACCTTGCTCTGAATCACCCAGATAGCTGTAGCTGTCCACTTCGGCCTTCACAGGCATGGACGTTCAACATAATGTTTTGATAATAGAGCAAATTGTGTTCATATAATAAAGATCTATTTCAAGAGGCTGAGAGATAATTGCAAGGTTTATTTGTTGTTGCTGCTGTTGTTTTAATGAAAGTTAAATCTTATTTTACAGCTTCATTCAAGGAGTTACTTAACACAAGCCATCTTCTAGCACTACTTCCCTTGGGAGAAGGTAGTTATCTTGAGTTTTTCGAGAGGTATCAATTTGTAAATTCATTTTGATTTAAGAAATATTGGCATAAGTCCCAAACCATACAACTTTATTGATAAAGAGGGAAGTTGAAATATTACAATTAAATACATGTTACCACAAGTGTAATTTAATTAAATGAAGAATGTTATGTTTTCGAAGAAAATCTTTAATTTTAAGCAAGCTCTACTACTTAATAACTGTGTGATACTGTCAGACAATTATGTACTCAATTGTTCTGTACCTTATTTCTTTCATCGGTATAATAGAAATTCTTTTAAGAATTTCATGTACTTATAAATGTTAATATAAAACCTATAAAATGTTATATAAAATCATTGAATATTCACTGTCAGCTTATCAAACTGTGGGGTTAGGAATATTCTCAGTTTATAGAAAAGAAAATTAAGTATAGAGTAACTTGGGGCCAAAATTATACAGCTAACAAATGTGCCAGATTGCCTTCTCATTCTCTTTCATTGGAGTATCTATCTTGAGACTGAAGGGAACCTAGTTCCCCAGCTAGAAATGTAAGTAAATCAAGAATTATTCTTAGGTTTTTTTTCCTATACTCTGCAAATTGATGGTCAGTTTGAAAGATGCATTTATGTCTTAAAAATATTTTGCCTTTGTCAAATCTTAATCTTCTCACTGGCATTTATTTTATTATCAATTCTATAGCATGAACATGTATATATTTTATATATATTTCATCATAATTTTAGAAATATTCTTATCATGAATGAGTTACCTCTATTTGCTGCTGTTCCTCACGCTTAATATTCTCAAGTTTCTGCTAAAAACCAAATCACACATAAAGAAATGTTACCGCCTATAAAAATTAAATGTAGGAAATTGTGAAAATAAGTACATTTAAATATGAAGGTGTTACCTTGTTGATGTGTGTGATAGATTCCTTCAGAAAATAAAATAAAATTAGTTTTAGTTCTATGAATGTTCTTTATTTGTCAATACAAATCAGAAAATGAAGGCACATGATAGGTTAAAACGGACACCTTGTTTGATAATATTAAAAACTCAGGATAACTGCGGAAATTTAGATGTTGCAGTGTTCTGCATAAGCTTGATGTATAAAAGAAAAATGAATTCAGTTACATAAGAGAAGAAAATCAGTGAACATAGTACAAAAAGAGGTATTTAATAGATGCTAATTTTTCTCTATCACCATGCTCCTCTCCTAGAACAAAAAATGATTGCTAATATTCTATCTGATTCTAGGAGAATAATATTCATTGAGATTATGAATTTTGTCTTTTAATTCTTCTGATCATTCATAGGTTGCTTATTATATTTTTACTTCAAATTAATTATAAGAAGTAAATGCCTCCCTTAATGGTCTGATAGCCTTGTAGAGAGACAAAGTATACTGATGTACAATTTAACCAGCGGATAATGACGTATCCAAAAAGAGTGGTACCAGGATAAATGCCTACATGATTCTCCCCAGCAGATTTAGGACTACACTACCTCTTGCCATCTCTTATTCTCTAAAGTTATAAAATGTGTCCATTTGCATGTCTGCTCACATAGTCTTTTGCAAGCTCTTCACTGTGGACATCCCTCTTTTCCTTGGTACCACAGCTCCTAGTAAATGTCTGATCCACAGCACTCAATAAATATCGGAATAGGGAATGAGGACAGGGTAAAGAGAGCTCAAGACAGAAAAGAAGACTGTACAGTTCTTTAAAAGGGGGGGTGGGTTTACGATGACGTAATTTCAAGTAGTACACCAACTTAGAAAGTGCTAGAATACTGAATTCTCCAGATATTTATTCTGTCCTTACATATATGCAATGGAAAAAAAAAATAATAGAAGTTTACATCAAAACGTATGTCAGTGGGTGCCTGGATGGCTCAGTGGGTTAAACCTCTGCCTTTGGCTCAGGTCATGATCTCAGGGTCCTGGGATCAAGCCCTACATCAGGCTCTCTGCTCAGCAAAGAGCCTGCTTCTCCCTCTCTCTCTGCCTGCCTCTCTGCCTACTTGTGATCCCTCCCTCTCTGTCAAATAAATAAATAAAATCTTTAAAAAAAACCACAAAACTTATGTCAGAACAGAGCTGCTTTGATCTAACTGTCCCAATGTCCTAATGTAAAGATAGCACAACATTTTACTGTCCCAAAACTGGGAAATTGCCTCTGAAAACATTGTCTTACTTACCTCACTGCTGGAAAGGCTTTCCACAGTCTGTAAAGGAGAAAACAAAAAAATAAAACAATCAACAACCGGCTTTTCCTAGATCATTACAGAAGGTTAATATTTTATGATTGGAAAATTTTTTGTGAATAAAAACATCTTACCTCAGTGGATACAGTGAGTTCTTCCTTCTGTAACAGAAAAAAACAACACCATTTTGGTTTCCACAGGTAATTCATTATTAAACATTTTTCCTATTTAATTTTTATCTTCTTTATGCAGAGCTACCGATTTCACAAGTTTGAGAAATAAAAAATTCTTATTGAGAGTCTTGAAAGGTAGTTGTTTTTATGTCTTTTATATTTAGTAACTTTATTGATATATTTTTATCTTATGGGAATAAACAATTTTTGATGTAACAAGGTTATTTTACTTTGTTTTAAACAGTTTATTAGGATTTCAAATATATTTGTGATTATAATTATTGCCTGATACTCCATCCTCTCGATGTCTTTGGGTGGACACAGGTAGAGTTGGTCCCAGTGCCATAAAGTAAGAGATACATATATTTTATCACTGGAATAAGGTACATTTATTTAGGTTACACATGCATTCAGTCATATCTGTGGAATATTATTATTGCCATTTTTATATCTGTTTCTATCTCTCTTTCTCTCTCTCTTTTTTTTTTTTTTTTTTTTTTTGGTCTGTTTACTTGTCTGTCCATTTGCTTTTCCTTTAGGAGCTGGTGGCACAGTAGTATAGAAAGCATTTGACCCAGATTTATGCCCCTACTGCACACTGTTGAAATAGTGGATGAATGTAAATGATTCTTTAAGAAATGTAATGCATCTGTTGAAATTCTGCTTTATTTGTACTTTAACAATGTTGCTGGTGTTCTTCTCTAACATAGACAGATATTCCATTATATCTTAATTATTTAGATATTTGCTTACCTCTCTTGCAAGAGCAAGAGCCACCAGGCAGGCAAGGATGAAGACCTTCATGGCTATCAAGTCCTGTCAGTGGGAAAATGAATGAAAGGTAATATATTGGTCAATCTATTTTCTTATTTAGCTAGGATTACTTTCCTTATAAAGAAAATAAGTATAATACTAATAAAAATAACTGCATTTTAGAAAAAATACTAATAGAAGCTTTATCAAATAGGCAGGGTCAAAGCCTACTACAGCTACGTACTCTTACATACCATTTTCATGCTTCATGGCCAACCACTCAGACTTTTTCAGCCATCACCTCTACCCTACCTCACTCTTTTTCATCTTATTCACAGCACTATGGTTGTTTGTTTGTTTTGTTTTGTTTTGAAAGACAGAAAAAAGTCATAAGTATTTACAGAAACATTTATTAGTTGATTAATTTATTCAAAAATATTTATTTAACACTTTTTATTGCCAGACATTGTCTAGGTGCTCAGATGATTGCAGCAAATAAAATATTAAGATTTTAGCCCTGATAGAGCATCAGTTCTATCTGGAGGCAACTGATCAAAGAAAAATGTATACAAAGAAGATCATATTTTCTTTTTATCTTTTTTTTTTTTTACTAAACCAAATGGTTTCCATAAATTTTTTTTTAATTATTTCTCCTTATTTCCAATTAGAGATTTTTACTGGAGCATTTACTTTATTTTTTCCGCTTATCCAGATGTTCACTGATTGGTTTGTCTCCTCTCCATTTGTATGCATGACTCAGTCCACATCCCTGCACATCTAATTATGCCCCCTCTACCTTGTGCCACATAACTTTAGAGATCACAGACTGTATTTTTTTCTGATTTCTTGATGATTTATGAAATATCAGATCCTCTTGACAAATCCCCACTCCAGGCCACCTCTTCTTGTAGTATAACATAATATACACATTACCTTTTAAACTGAAATGTCCTAAATACTTAATTTTGTTGCATTTCTATAATTTCTTATACAACATAATGTTTGTGCCACTAATATCACTTGGCATGCAATCTTCAATCTCAGATACTTATACTAAATTTCTGAACTAAAAATGTTTTATGAAAAATGTCCCTAATCCATCTGCAAAATATCCTTTCCAATATTTGAAGCCTGAAGATTATGTTTTTCCTTTAGGAAAATATTTTTTTTTCTAGATCTTTTTCATGGGTACTATGTAAATCTTAATTTTGCATTGCCTAAGAACTTCATAAGTTTTCAAATCATTTCTTATTGTTAGGACTCAAAAAAAAAAAAAAAGAAGGGAGTATCTTATTAGAAGCCATTATGTGTAGGAAGGATCTCATTGCATTTTCTATATTTTATAATTAGCATTTTATATACCAATCTTTTAGCCAGAACTTTATTTTTAACCAACAGATTCTAAAGTACTTTTTCTTTCAAATATTCTTCTTCCTTTGCTTTTGTTTCCAAGTCATCTCTGTCTCATCTAAGATTTTCTTACAAAGTAAAATATTTTCTTCTTAACTTAATTCTGTATTTTATATGTCTATTTTAATACTTTGAACTATTATAAACCAAATAATAAAGTGGGATGTTGGGGACAATAAATAAGTTTGATGAATACATATTTCTGAAAAAATATTTATGAACATTTCAAATAATACGCATCCCCAACACATCTTGCAGTTTCTTGATTCAATATGCTCCCTCTAAAACTACTGTGAGATAAAGGCTTTCCATTAATTATTCATACCCTCAAATGATAATTTTCTTTTATTGTTGCTGTATATTTAACAAAATTGGAAGACTTATTAATTCAAAAAATAGATTTTTTAATATAGCCTAACTGGCCTTGTACTAAAAGAATAGTAATCATTGTTAATAAATTTTTTAGACTCTAAAGCTCATGAAGTCATAACTTTTACCAAATCTCTACAGACATTTCTATTTTTTTAATCTAAGTGCTGAAAATAGTGTCAGTACTACTTTAAATAATTTCAAAGACTATATTTTAAGTGGTTATTTTCTTCATATATCTCAGCCTCATTTGAACTAAAGGTGAAGAAAGAATACATCAAATTTCAATCTGAAATTCTTACCTGTTTTCCAAGGTGGAGGACAGGAAGTGAAGGAGAAGCTAAGTAGATGATGGTCTGTCTGCTTTTGTGGTGGTTTATATACTGTATTTGGTGGTATGCTAATTTTGTGGTTTGAGATAAAATCAATAGTGAGCTTCAATTCCAAGAAGTTCACATGATTAGAATATGATTTCTGCCTATTATCTGTCCCCAGAAATTCTAGGGATTATTCTAACAAGGTAGCAATTCATAAGCCAATAAAGGAAATCTGTCAAGGAAATGTAATTGTCTAATAATTAAAACAATGACTGGAAGACATTGAGACTGGCCCAATCCCCAACTTATTGTGGATGCAATTCCATCTCTTTAGCACTTGGTGGGTCCTCAAGATCTTACTTGTGGGGAAATTCTATATGAACATCAGACACACAAAGGCTCCACAAAGGCCACAATTTCATGCTAACCTGAGCAGTTGCTAGTGTTTTATGCTGCAGTGGAGAAAATGACAAAAGAACAGGTCCATGATGGTAGTTTAGTCATGTAAGGCAAACTGCTTAGCTCCCAGGACGACCTGATTTTGCAAAAATAAATTGTTCACTTCTAACCAATACTCTGTACACAAGAAGAATAAACCTTCCTCTATAATGAAACATCTCAGAAAAAGAATCTATCTGGATAGCTGATATAGTTAAAATTCTTGGTAAATCTGTTATTAAAAATTTTCAAAATGTCATGGAGACTTATTTATGTGATAAATATTATCTTTTTCTATTTCAAGCATAATAATAATCTTTATTTTTTATACTTATTATCACCCCTGTTCCAGGCACTGGGCATTATACAGACATTATCTTGTATAATCTTTACAAAATCATCATGGGCTAACTGTCCTTTCTATATTTTTGTCAAAGAAATTAAGACAAGAGATTGAGTAACTTGTTCAAAATCATAGTTTGTTGATGGCAAAGATACCATTTAAAACTAGATCTGTCTGATTACGTGTATTTCTGTTTGATCATATGCAGTGTTGATGGTTTAACTCCCTCTATAAATTTTGTTATAAAATTTACCTTTCAATGTAGCATTTGTGCTTAAATGTATAGAATTTAATTATGCCTGAATTGGAGGAATAGAGCATTGGTGCTGAGTGTGGGCATGGAACTGGTCATTAAAGAGCTGCTATTTTGGTTAGACCTCAAAAGAATAAGTAGAATTTTTTAGAAAGATTTTATTTATTTATTTTTCACAGAGAGATATCACAAGTCAGCAGAGAGGCAGGCAGAGAGAGAGAAGGAAGCAGGCTCCCTGCAGGGCAGAGAGCCCTATGCAGGGCTTAGTCCCAGGACCCTGAGATCATGATCTAAGCCAAAGGCAGAGGCTTAACTCACTGAGCCACTTAGGTGCCCCAAGAATAAGTAGAATTTTAAGAGATGGTTAAATGTGAATAAAAGATTTTGACTGAAGGAAAGACAGGAGTTTGAAGAGAAAAATATCAGGTTTGATGGGTTCTGTACTTCAAGATACACAGATGGTATAGAATATAAGTTACTATTGCTGGAGTTTGATGGAGTCAGATCATAATGCCTTTGAATTTCAATTATGCAGGGTGACATAATTCACTGGAAAAGAGGGAAGATATTAGAGATTTGAAAGAAGGAAAGATTGTGAAATTTCTTAAATTTTATGACTTTATGAGAATATCTCAGGGTAACCTAGTAAAGGAGGTTATTATAGTAACATGTTATTAACATGTTATTACAATAGTCAAATATAGACATCATAATCACAGCCACTAGAAAGATGGTACTGGGCATCTTAAGCAATGAGAAGACAAATCTGTCATTAAAACATGAGAAATCTGAGAAATCAGGGAAATGAATACATAACATATGACTATGTGATTGAAAAGTTGGTTATATTGTAAACCAAGATAACAAACCAGCCTGAAATTAGAAAAGGTTAAACCTTGAACATTGTGAGTTTGAAGGTGTCCAGAAGTTACCGTCAGTTAAACATGATGCCCAGAGTAGTCATAAGTACAATTGGAGAGATTTTTTTGTTGTTGTTCCAGACAAAGGAATAAATGAATTCAAGTGTTTCCTGTTATTCAGGGGCTGGTAGAGCAAAAGGAAATAGGAAAAATACAAAGTATCAAGGAGAAGAGAATAAGAGGTCATGGAAGTCATGGGAGGGAACAGCTAGAAGAAACAAGTGGAGTTAAGAGTGAAAAGGCAACACATATGGGGACCATAGTAGAAACAAGGGGAAGGTTTTTGGACACAGAGAGTCATTATCACTGAAACAATTGGGATGCACTGCAAGTGGTCAAGAAGCAAGTACTGTGGGGAGAATTAAAAGCAACACTTCTCTTCTGAGATTTTAGAAGAGGAAATAAGGACACCCGTGGAAGGGTATCTATAACAACAGGGACAACCAGAATCACAGGAAGGTAATTTTAGGATAGACATTTGTGGCTTAAAATAAAGAGGCCAATAGTGAGAAAGCTGAAAACCATCAAAGGTGTGGGAATAAACGTGATGAAGCAAATTCCAGTAGGATTGGGGTCATGGCCAAAACAATTAGGCCTGTACAAAATGTACCAGTTTTCCTGAGACAGGAGAGGAGGAGGAGAAGATGAGTCAATAAAATACATACTTTGAAATACAGGGCAGAGAACTTCAAATGCAATGATCTTAATTTTCTGGTGAGGTGGTGGATGGGGTTCTCAACTGACAGGGAGGTAAACAGTTATGGGTTTAGGATATTTAAAAATGAAGAAAGTTCTGGTTAATGTGAAAATTAAAAATGAAAGAAAGTATCCATAGCAGTAATACCCTGTGGAGATTAGCTACCATACTGTTGCATGTGTAGCAAGATTGTTGCTATATAATATCAATAGGTCAAGAAAATTGTCAGGGTGGGAAGAGGGTGTTGACTGTGAAGTATTGGTTGAGTTAGGAAGGCAAAGAGGCCAGTAGTTGAGTGATAAACCAGAACACTAAAAAAGTGTTCACATGACTAGAAGTGGGAAAAAGGGCAAAAACCTAATGGCCTAATGAGACTAAGCAATGTCTAGAAGTACAGGCAAGAGGTTTTGACCAGAAGAGAATTTCTAGAGGGGAATTCTGAGTAATGAGTACTTCCAGAGGATAGTCATGCATGCAGGATTCTGAAGATAGGTGGGCACGGGTTTGCTAAAGGAAAAGAACGAAGTGTATTCCATATTAAATGTCTGTTTTTGCCAGGCATTTTGCTAGTTTCCAAGAATGCAACAGCAAATAAAAAGGTGTAATTTTTGTCCTGAAGGAGATCAGAGCCTTCATGGGAAAACAAATATGGAAACCCACTTGTTATGAAATGTAATAAATATTTTAATAAAGCTATCATAAGGTATAAGAGACACAAAGGAAATACCTAGTTCATTTTAGCCGATGGATGGGAGAATAGGAAGGAGCTGTGAGTCCTGAGCAGAATCTTGAAGCCAGATGAAGAGAAGTTTGACCTGAGGACAGAAGAAAGCGTTAGGCTAAAAGGAAAGGGGGAATGAATGAATGAATGAAGAATGGGGCCTTGCATGTGAGAAATGAGTAACTACAACTTAATCAAGTAGTGAATCTGGGAAATGACATGCAAGGAAGGCAGCAGATGGAGACAAGAACAGAGAAAGAGGAAGGGGTGAGGTACGGAAGGGCAAAGCATCCCAGACTCCCAAGGAAAACGAATTCTATTCTGTAGAGAATGAGGATTTTTTTGAAGGGTTTTAGGATGGAGGGTGACATTTAGAGAGAACTACTTCTAGAGAACGAATGCTAAAAGTACACATGTATGAAGATGGGATGCTCGGGTGTGGGCCCTTTTCTTTTGCAATTCGTCAGTGTTTACCCGCTAACGCTTGTGGAAGAACGGAAGATGGAAGGAAGAAAGGAAACCGAAGCAGAGAGAGGAGCAGGATTGCTGGAAATACCACAGTAGAGTCTGAGGCAGGCCTCAAAAATGCTTAATATGGGGCCGCCTGGGTGGTTCAGTGGGTTAAAGCCTCTGCGTTCTGCTCAGGTCATGATCCCAGGGTCCTGGGATTGAACCCCGCATTGGGTTCTCTGCTCCGCAGGGAGCCTGCTTCCTCCTCTCTCTCTGCCTGCCTCTCTGCCTATTTGTGATCTCTGTCTGTCAAATAAATAAATAAAGTCTTTAAAAAAATACTTAATATGTACCTACTTACAAAAGAAGTCTTCAAATTTCTTTGCTTCTTTAGTGGTTGCTGTTCGTAATGTAAGTATCTAATTGTGTATAACAGTACTTATTTTTTTAAGAGATTTTATTTATTTATTTGTCATAGAGAGAGCACAAGCAGGCAGAGTGGCAGGCAGAGGCAGAGAGAGAAGCAGGCTCCCTGCTGGACAAGGAGTCCGATGAAGGACTCGATCCCAGGATTCTGGGATCATGACCCAAGCCGAAGGCAGCGGCTTAACCAACTGAGCCACCCAGGCGTCCCAACAGTAGTTATTTTTACAACATTATTTTTTATCATTAATATATAACAGATATATTCAGGACTGAAGCACAGATAGATGCCCTTGACAAGTAAATGGGAGGGTATTAACCCAACGATAATGTAACTTGCATTCATATCATACTACATGTATGAGGGATGGGAACACTCCTGATTGTTGTATATGTTTTATATTGCTTAGAAAACCTAAGTCAATATCTACTATATATTTGAATTATTTAGCTAGTATCCATTCTCAGGCTATGTTCATATTGAACCAGGAGGAAGCTGTAAAAAGAAATGATGAAATGATCCCAGTGTCATAGGTCCAAGTAGAAAAGACCTTGGCTGGCCAGAGTGCTCTCCCATATTAGCCCTCAGCTGCCAAGGCCACTGGCAAAAAAGTGTAATTTCTAAGAAAAGGAATAAAAAAGCAAGCAGTCCATACTCACTCAATATTTCCTTTTTATTTTCTTAGCAATATGCTGGACATATTGTGCAATAAATACAGCTTTTCCCTGTAACTCTCCCTCACCAATTTTGAATTACAGTAGTCAGTATAGTTATGGACTCAACTGGGCCAGAAAAATAGGCAAGTGATCAAGGAAATCACTAAAAATAAACCAGAGAAAGAGTCTTGCCCAAGGAAAAATGGAAAAGCCAGAGACTTAAGACAAGCATCACGTGGTAAGTATCAGAACTCAATGACAAGTGAGGAACGAAGGATCATATGGACACCCCAAGCTTTCCCAATGCACAACTTAACAGTTGCCAATTACATAAAGTAAAACGAGAATTTCACCCACTGAAATTTTATGTGACAACCCTGGCCAAAGAGCGAGATACAATAGGCACCTGGCTGGCTTAGTCCATAGACTCTGCACTTCTGGATCTCAGGGTTGTGAATTCAAGCCCCATGTCCAGCATGGAGCGTGCTTAAACACAACACGAGCAAAAACAAAAGCAAGATATAAAATGTCCTAGGACTATTTGTCATAAACAGAATTTGTTCAGCTAAAGTTCTTTCCTATAGTGGGTATGAATCTGAACTATGCAAGCATGAGATTTGGGTGAGGCATAAAGACCTGAAACCTGGTGATTAACATCCTGAAGGAAGAAAATAGATTTTAAAAAATGGGATAAAGAGTACCATACAGGGACCAAAAATGTTCAGAAAGTAAGGACTGGAAGAAACTCTAGATATCATTTATATGATGTTTTAGATCTAATTATAAGTGAGGAATCTCAGGACCTGAGAATTTGCATTACTTGCTCAGGATGCTATAGCTATTTAGAGATAAACTTGATCCTAAAAATCTTTTTCCTTAGTAATATTTGAGAAACTGTTTAATAACTTCCAAGACACAGTCAGGGATGGGGGAAGGAAAATAAAATAACAAATTGTGTGGATTTGTATAATGATCTAGGTTTATGAACAATATAACATATAATTGGTTAACTCTAACAAATTATTAGGTAAGAATAGATATCTTAGCATTATTTATTTAGATGGAATATTTTAATTCTTTCCAAGAGATTATTTGAATATAATAAAAAATTGTCTGTTGGGCTGCCTCGGTGGCTCAGTGGATTAAGCCTCTGCCTTCCGCTCAGGTCATGATCTCAGGGTCCTGGGATCGAGTCCTGCATCGGGCTCTCTGCTAGGCAAGAAGCCTGCTTACTGCTCCCTCTCTCTCCCTCTCTGCCTGCCTCTCTACCTACTTGTGATCTCTCTCTGTCAAATAAATAAAATCTTTAAAAAAAAAATTGTCATTGCTCAGGCCAAAAACTACTAGTCACTTTGACTCCTTTTCCTTTTATTTTTTTCACACCCAGATTTGATCCACTAGCAGATTCCTTTGGATTTATTTTCTTTTTCTTTTTTGTTTTTTAAAGATTTACTTATTTATTTTAGGGGGGGGAGGGTAGAAAGAGAAGGAGAGAAATTAAAGCAGACTCCTTGCTGAGCTCAGAGCCTGACGTGGAGTTGGATCTCCTGACCCTGAGATCATGACATGAGCTGAAACCAAGAGTTGGCCCCTTAACCTATTGAGTACCCCCATTTGGCTCTATTTTCAAATGGTATCCAGAATCTGACACTTTCACTACCTCCACTCTTACCACTATGATCAACTCACCATTATATCTTGCCTGAATTATAGAAATAGACTTTCAGATTGTCTCGCTGATTCTTCCTTTCAGATTATTTTTATAGGACAAGTCAGGGTGAAGCTCTTAAATGCAATTCGTAGTATTTCACTCTATTACCATACACTTTTCCATTGATTGCCTGTCACCCTCAGATGAAAATCCCAAATCATTAAAATTACCTAAAATAACTTACTTCATCAGGCCCCCCAATTCTTCTCTGACCTCATGTGCTCTATTCCCCATATACTTTCTGCTCTTATCCTGCTGGCTTCTTTGCTCTTCCTTGGGATCTCTAGGTGAGCTGTTACCCGAGACCTCTCTGCTAGCTGTTTTCTGAATCTAGAATTCTTAACCCCTAAGAGTCTCTTATGGTTTGTTTCTCTCTCTCTCTTTTTTCTTTTCTTCTTCCCCTTTCCCATATGTTCATCTGTTTTATTTCTTAAATTCCACACATGAGTGAAATCATATGGTGATTGTCTCTGATTGACTTTCTCCATTTAGTGTAATACTCTCTAGCCCTCTCCCCATCATTGCAAACGACAAGATTTCACTCTTTTTGGCCGAGCAGTATCACACTGTGCATATACCACCTCTTTATCCACTCTTCAGTCCATGCACATTGGGCTCTCTCTATAGTTTGGCTGTTTCTGATAATGCTGCTGTAAACATCAGGGTGCATGTTCCCCTTCAAATCAGTGATTTTTTTTATCTTCTGGATAAATAACTAGTAGTGCAATTGCTGGGTTGTAGGGTAGTTCTATTTTTAACATTTTAAGGAAACTCCGTGCTGTTTTCCGTAGTGGCTGCACCAGTTTGCATTCCCACCAACAGTGCAAGAGGCTTCTCCTTTCTCTGCCTCTTTGCCAACGACTGTTGTTTCTTGTGTTGTTGATTTCAGCCATTCTGACAGGTGTGAGATGGTATCTCAGTGTGGTTTTTATTTGTATTCCCTGATGATGAATAATATTGACCATCTGTCCATGTGTCTATTAGCCATCTGGGTGTTTTCTTCAGAAAAGTGTCCATTCATGTCTTCTGCCCCTTTCTGAACTGGATTGTTTTTTGGGTGTTGAGTTTGATGCGTTCTTTAGATTTTGAATATCTAATTCTATTTTATTAATTTAAATCACTCATTTGGCCTCTACAATTCCTTGAATTTGTATTTTCTGACTTAACATCTTTAATCTCCATAATAATATTTTCTATTATAAACATTATTGCTAAACGTTGCAATAACATGTACACACACTATGTTTCTATGGCTGTCATCTTATAGACATAAAAATTGAAGACCAATATTATTTTTTCATTCTATAGTGCTAATAAGTAGTGAATATGAGTCCTATTATATTATGTGGTTTGTCATTCAGGCAGATAAGTGTTTATAATTGGTAGATGGTTACCAGGCTTCAGTTCATTCATGCAAATACTGAAGCACATTTATTTTTATAAGGATGCAATTTTATTACATATCCAAATGTTTTTCAGATACATGTTCAGAGAAAATTAGAAAATACATCGGGGAAATTCTTTTTGCCTATAGCCAGCTAAATTTATACACATAAGAAAGTGAGACCAAGAGAGAATAAAAACTTTCTTGAAACACTGAACTAGATAATGGCAGAGGTGAGTCTGCATAAAAATATAATGTTAATAGTGAAATACATACTAACATTTTCATTTCCTGTTATCAAGTTCTGAATCATCCTGTAAAAAAACACTCTTTAGAATATGTAGTACAAAAATCAGGCAGAAAAATAATAGGTGATCATAGTAATTTCTTAGAATCCAAATGGGTAACTGATATCTTAAACCACAAAACAACCATATTATGGAGAAACAAGGTTTAAACAGTGTTGAGATTATCAACTGCCTGGAGTTTTTGTCTTCCTTTTGGAAAACAAGGTATATTTTCATACATCTTTTCTCTCATACTTTTTACCTGTGAAAAAATGTCTATATAGCCAAATATTACTTGGCAGAAAAATACAAACAATATTTTTAAATATACTAAAATATTTTTAAGAATTCTTTTTCTAATTAGTTTAACTCTTATTTATCATTTTTATCAGGTTATTTTTTCCCCAAAAGAATTGACAAATAGAAATTAGAAGCAGTATATTGTGATAGTTTTATTTTTATTATTATATTCCAAGATCTTGCTTTTTGATGGCAAGGCATTCAAAATGAAGATTTTAGAAATTCAGGAACCTCTTCATCTGTAAAGCAGTGAAAAAAAATCAACTTTACAATAGTCTTGTGCAGATAATACACATAATATATTCAGAACTGTCTAGAAGAATGGCAGATGCTCAAGGATTAGTAGATCTTTTATTTTTTAAACCAACATTTTAAGAATATTTCTTTGTCACTTTTTTCTTTTTATTATTTAGTTAGTTAGTTAGTTTTTTAATTTAAATCCCAGTTAGTTAACAAAAAATGTAATACCAATTTCAGGTATACAATTTAGTGATTCAACACATACATACAATAACCAGTGTTCATCACGACAATGTCACTTAATTTTTTATAACACAGTCTTTCATTAATATAAAGGAAATCCCTAACTATAGGCATACCTTGGAGCTACTGCAGGTTCAGTTCCAGATCAACACAATAGAGCAAATATTGAAATAATAAAAGTCAAAAAAGAGTCAAAGAGAACTTATTTGGTTTCCCAGTGCATATAAAAGTTATGTTTATATTATGTTGAAGACTATTAAGTGTACAATAGCATTATGTCTAAAAACCAAAGTACATATCTGTATTAAAAAATACATTATTTCTAAAGATTGAAAACCATCATCTGAGCTTTCAGTAAGTTTTTTTTTTTTTTTTTTTCCAGTGGAGGGTTTTGCCTTGATGTTAATGGCTGCTGATTGATCTGGGTGATGGCTGCTGAAGGCTGTGGTTGATGTAACATTTCTTAAAAGAGGATAATGAAGTTTGCCACATTGATTGACTTTGCCTTTCATGAATGATTTCTCTGTAACATGTGAGGCTGTTTGATAGCATTTTACCCACAGTAGAACTTCTTTCAAATTTGGCGTCAATCCTCTTAAAACCTGCTGCTACTCTATCAATTAAGTTTATATAATATTCTAAGTTCTCCATTGTCATCTCAACAATCTTCACAACATCTTCACCAGGAGTAGATTCCATCCCAAGAAACAAGAAGCCACTTTCTTTGCTCATTCATAAGAAGCATCTCCTTCTTTAAAGTTTTATCACAAGACTGCAACAATTCAGTCACATGTTTAGGATCCACTTTTAATTCTAGTTCTCTTGTTATTTCAGATATATCTGTAGTTATTTCCTCCACTGAAGTTTTGGACCCTCAAAGTCATCCATGAAGGTTGAAATCAACTTCTTCCAAACTCCTGTTCATGTTGATAATTTTAGCCCATGAATCACAAATGTTATTAATGACATTTAAAATGATGAACCCTTTCTGGAAGTTTTTCAATTTACGTTGCCCAGATCCATCAGACAGGTATGTATGGCAGTGATAAACTTACAAAATGTATTTCTTAAATTATAAGACTTGAAAGTCAAAATTACCCCTTGATCCATGAACTACAGAATGGATTTTGCATTAGCAGGCATGGAAACAACATTAACCTTATTGCATCTCCATCAGAACCCTCGGGTGACCAGGTGCAATGCCAATGAGACCCACAGAGAGGGAGAGAGGTGTTGGAGCTGGTTGGTGGAGCAATCAGAATGCACACAACATTTATTAAGTTCACATCTTATATAGATGTGGTTCATGGTGCCCCAAAGCAATAACAATAGTAATATCAAAGATCACTGATCACGTCATCATAACAAGTAATATATAATGGAAAAGTTTAAAATATTTCAAGAATTGCCAGAATGTGACACAGAGACATGAGGAGAGTGAATACTGTTGAAAAAATGGCACCAACTGATACTTGATGCAGAGTTGCCATAAACTTTCAATTTGTAAAAAAAGACAAAATATTGTGAAGTTTAGTAAAGCGAAGTTCAATAAGATGAGGTACGCCTGTAGAAGATTTTGGGAATTGCTATTGTGAATAAACTTGTTGCCCATCCTTAAATGTCAGATAATACTAAAGATGTTCCTATGAGAGTGTTCTTTGTTATGTGAATATAAACTGAATGCATATTGCTAGGGAAAATACAATTTCCATTTGCATACTTAAATTTACATTTATAGAGACACCTGAGTGGCCAGTCACTTAAGCATCTGACTCTTGATTTTGGCTCAGGTCACAATCTCATGGTTGTGGGATCAAGCCCCACATCAGACTTCACACTCACGGGGGAGTCTGCCTAAGAGCTCTCTCCACTCCCTCTGCCCCTTCCCCTGCTCTCACTCTCTCTCTCTCTCTAAAATAAATTAATCTTTGGGGAAAAAACATGCATATATATAATCGTATCAAAACTATCCAAGTAATACACTATTTAGGAAAGAGAAATTATGCAGCTTACTGCTTAGAAACTATTTTGCAGTGCAACTCTTAATTTAGACAATTGAGTGTCTGTGCTTTCACAGCCTCTAGTTTGTCTTAAGTATGGGTAACAAACATTTTAATTCTTTTAGGGGGAAAAATCTTGTTCTTTCAAAATAAAGACTTTTTAAAAAGTCTAAATAGATTTAGATTTAAAAAATCTAAATCTATTGATTATAAGTAATGAAATATCATTGCATGATAAAGAGGCTAAGATGGCTTGGTTTTATATTTCACTCTTTTTTTCTAATAAGTTGTTAAAGTTGAGTGGAACAAGGGAGAAAAAATACTGCTTCCCTTCTAGTGTCACTGTCTCACGTACATTAGTAATAGTTATTCTATGAGCTAGAAGAGATTTTAGAGATAGAATCAAATGTCCCATTTGCTCAGGTGAGTAGTATGAGGCACAGTGATGTTCCTGAATTGCCAAGCTTTGGTAGCCAGCATCAGTAGAGCTAGACAGAGGACTCCTGGTGCCCTACCCAGCATTATCTCCACCTGCCATTTCTCCTGTGATAAAGCCAGATTGCTTCATTTAGCATCTGAAATCTGATTTAAAAATGAATTCCTGTTGTATTTTGAATTCTGACTTTATCATAGAGATTAAAGTATTAGTTTGTATGATTGTTTGTTTGTTTTCTGATTTCAGGTTTTTATTTAAATTCTAGTTAGTTAACATATGTTGTAAAATCTGTTTCAGGTGTAGAATTCAGGGATTCATTACTTACGTACAACACCCAGTGCTCATCACAACCAGTGCCCTCCTTAATCCCAAGTCAGGTGCAGAGATTACTTTTAATAAAAAGGTGTTAATAATTGATCTTTCACATCAGTCTGTTGGTTTACTCTTTTTTTTCCTCTGTTATGCTTTAACCATTTTATTATTCCTTTTCATTCCAGTATTTGCCTCCATCATTCTGTTCATGACATTTTTTCCTCAGTTTAGGATAAACTTTTTGATAATCGTATCAAAACTATCCAAACAATACACTATTTAGGAAAGAGAAATTATGCAGCTTACTGTTCAGAAACTTTTTGCAGTGCAAATCTTAATTTAGACAATTGAGTGCCTATACTTTCACAGCCTCTAGTTTGTGTTAAGTATGGGTAACAAACATTTTAATTCTTTTAGGGGGAAAGATATAGCAGGTATAAGATAATGGGGAGTAAAAACTATTTTGCCATCATTTTCTAAGAACTTAATGTTGGATTTGTATATCAAGTATTAATACCAAGAAAATTATTTCGGGGTGCCTGGGTGGCTCAGTTGGTTAATGGGCTGCTTTCAGCTCAGGTCATGATCCTGGGGTCCTGGGATCAAGCCTCCCTCTCCCTCTGCCTGCAGCTCTGTCTCTTAGTGCTCGCCTCTTTATCTCTCTCTCTCTGTCAAATAAATAAATAGATATTTTTTAAAAAAGAAAAGAAAATTATTTCAGCTTTCATTGTTGACTTTTGTTGAGAGGAGATAGTTGCTAAATATTATTAACTGGAACATAAATGATAATACTAAGTGAAACATGTTTTTCCGCCGAAGAAGTTACTATTATATCTAACGTAGTTTAGTGTCTTAAGAGATGTTTGCGCACATACCATTCTCTATTTAAAACATGTGACAAGTTAATTAACTTCATTAAAATTCCAAAGACCCAAACAATTGCAAAAAGTAAGAAATGTATTAAAGAGAATAGGATTTACTCCAAATATAGAATTTTGAATATTTATACAGTAGATGACTTTGTAAATGAGCATGCATCAGTTAATGTTTCCCAGTAAAATATTGTGAAGGTCTTTCCCAGTAAATAAAAACAAAACAAAACCCAGAAAGATTCAGGTTGGCTTTATGAATAAACCGAAAAATTAAATTCTTTCTTTTTTATTTCTATCTAGAAGAACATTGAGGTCCCCTCCTCTACTGAGATAAAGAAGTTCATTAGCAATACAATTTTCTGGCACCGAGTAACAGATACTGCATTCTGTGAAATTCAATAGTTGTCAGAATGTATAGCAAATTTGGGGAGGGTATGCCAACAACGCATGCTTCTAAATGTACCAGATCAGTTTGTGCATTGTCAGAATCCTTAAAATTTTCCCCTCTAATTTTCTGGAGGTCATTTAATAGTAATGATGTTTTCACTCAAGCCATCATGTTAAATACACCTTGTGAACAGAGACAAAGTATAAGACAAGACTCCTGGCTTTCTGGTTTCATTAAAGAGTTAATCCCAATATCCCTGAAGGATTTGTCTCATTTTTGTGCTTACATGCATTATCTCTAAGATAGAGGAAAGCAATCTGAAGAAAAATTAAAAATTTCCTCCCATAGTTCCTGCTGATTTTTGCAAAAAGAGCTGTAATTATTCTCACTGTAGCTCAGCCTAAGAAGAAAATGAGTCAGTTCTCCAGAATATAACAAGTTAGTTACCTAGAAAAAATTTGACTTTATCCTTTTAAAAACATTGAATTTATAGTATGCCCAACTTTACATGAAATAGGCAAAATGTGGTTAACCTGAAGTTTCCAGATAATGATCGTGGTTCTGTGTTTCTTTTGGATATATAGAAAATAATGAGAAAGTAAGTCATAAAAAGTTTTTTCCCTAAGGAATCTGCCAGCATTTTCTCGGAAGTACGCCATAACATATTTATATTACATAAGAATTTAAAGTAGGTGTTTTTTTTTTTTTTGTAGTTTCAGAGTTGTTTTACTAAATGTAATTTATTTTTACAGAAATAGAAGTGGGTCAGGAATGTGGACATATCTTCCCAGTCAGATAAATTTTGTTTTCATTACTCTTAATTTTTGATTTGGTGAGATGCATCTTATTCCAATAAACAGAAATTACTTTCTCACTCACTCAGTGTTGATTGTTGTACTTGAGTGTTAAAGTGTGATTGTTTCACTGCCTTACGAACCATATGCCTGTGTGGAGGAATCCCAGGCAGGAAAGCACACTCTTGGCCATCTGAGAACCACCCTGACACAGCAAAACCTATCTAAAAGGTTTTTAAAAGTCCACCTCCTTCACTTGGTTTTCTCAATTCTGTACACCTTTAGTCACAGTTTTGTGTCTTCCTCCTTACTATTTTATTTTATACTGAAGAATACTATCCCGGCATTTCTGTATATGATAGTTTACTCTTAAATCCAGAGCTAAACCAATAAATTAATTTTTCTTTCTTTACTTTTCAAAAGGATATTCATGCCATATTCTATGAGGCACAACATCTTGACTCATATCATCATAACATGAATTTAAAATGTTATTCTAATTTTTATCTGGTCTTTTTTTTTTTTTAAGATTTTATTTATTTATTTATTTGACAGGCAGAGATCACAAGTAGGCAGAGAGGCAGGCAGAGAGAGAGGAGGAAGCAGGCTCCCTGCCGAGCAGAGAGCCTGATGCGGGGCTCGATTCCAGGACCCTAGGATCATGACCTGAGCCGAAGGCAGAGGCTTTAACCCACTGAGCCATCCAGGTGTCCCTTTAGCTGGTCTTTTTTTTTTTTTTTTTTTTTTAAGATTTTATTTATTTATTTGACAGACAGGGACCACAAGTAGGCAGAGAGGCAGGCAGAGAGGCAGGCAGAGAGACAGGCAGAGAGATGGGAAGGGAAGCAGGCTCCCCGCTGAGCAGAGAGCCCGATGCGGGGCTTGATCCCAGGCCCTGAGATCATGACCTGAGCCGAAGGCAGAGGCTTAACCCACTGAGTCACCCAGGTGCTCCCCTTTAGCTGGCCTTAAATTAAAGGGTAAAATGTGTAAAAGACAAGGCAAATTAAAAAGCCAGGAGCTTTTCTCATATTAAATTTTTTTTTTTTTTTTGCTTCACTTTAGTTATTGTTGTCTTATTTATTGTCAGAAAGGCTGAGCAACTATTTTTCTGTCAAGGATGTTATGCATATTAGAGATATTATCTATAGGCTGGGATAAGAGACTTGATTCTTCCAGGAAACAAATCTTTATTAATTATTTGGTTAACAGGATCAGAAAATGTATATCTACAGGGCACATAAATGCTTGGCCTTCATTCTTCTTTCTCCTTTTTTCTACCCACCTGCTTCACAGTTTTAGATTTTATCTTTACTTCTTACACATTTGCCATAATATGTAAGGCAGGGGTTGGTAGCTATAACCTATTTATTAGTTCTGTAAGTCAGAACTAAAAATTTTTTTAAAAATTTAAATTGTTGAAAAATGGCAAAAGAAGGATAAGTTTGTGTGAGATGTGAAAAGCATATGAAATTCAGATTTCAGTGTCTATAAACAAAGTTTTATGAGCACATAGGCATGTCTGTTCTTTTGTATGTTGTCTACGATGGCTTGGCTTTTGTGGCTATGACGGCAAAATTGAGTACGTGACAGACGCTATATATCTTACAAAGTATGACCTATTTTTTTATCCAGCCCTTTGCAGGAAAAGTTTGCTGACTCTGCTCCAAGACAAAGTCATATTTTTTAACTGAGATTTTTCTAATTCTAATTCTGGAGATGAATTCCATCTCAGATGAAATCCACTCTAGAATTATTAAAGAGCTGTTAAATACTTTTCTCTTTTGTAAATATCTGCATTTTTTCCTAAGCAGGGAGAGAAAAGCAGTGTGTTCATCAGAACTGCATAGAAGTCTGTGAACATATATAAGTGCCTGAGATCTAAAACTATTCTTACAGCTGGGAAGAACAAAGATGGTGTACTTATTTTTGGCAATAGTACCAATATATGTATTTACATAAATTATTGTATGTAGATGTGTGTATAATCTTTTGAATATATACATACAAATCGAAAATTAAGTTTTCATCTTTATAGTATAGTCTGGCATCTAAACAATATGGATAAACTTAAAACAGGTACACCAAACTGTCTCCTTTTGATTTAGGTCTTTGAATAATTCAGTTAATAGAGGTTTATCCCTACAGTAGCTCTACTAATCATCTAACTTCTCAAATTCTCTAAAACAATGGTAATCTTGTCATTGAGTGGGCTGCATTATTGTAAGCTTCTGTTAGCCCAACTTGGCATTTCAAATGTTTGCCATTTGCATTTCTTTTCTAGGCTCTATTTAATGAATATTTTTAACTTAACATTCTCTAAATGGTCTATTTTAAATATTAGCTTTATATAATCATAACCTGAGTCACAGGTTTATTATGTAGTTATATGAATATTTTCCCAATACGCATTAACATAATTTTTTTAAAAAAATCCTTTTATTCATGTGCTGCCTAAAATCCTCTTGTAAATTTATTTGTTCACATAACAGATATTTATAGAGCATATACTACATTCCAGACATTATTCTAAGGCTCTAAAGATAGAACAGTGTACAAACTGACAAAATTTCTGCCATTACAAATAGGAATGAAGTTATTTTTAAAAAGGAATTAATTTTTCTCTTTACGATAAAAAGATTCACTCTATAAAAATGCTATAGGAATGCTAGGTCTGGGGCACCTGGGTGGCTCAGTCGGCAAAATGTCTGCCTTCACCTCAGGTCAAGATCTCAGGGTCCTGGGATGGAGTCTTACATTGGTCTCCCTGCTCAGCGGGGAGAGTGCTTCTCCCTCTCCTAGTCCCCCTGCTTGTGCTCTCTCTCTCTCTCTCTCAAATAAATAAATAAAATGTCTAGTTTTTCTTTTAGAAGGCTACATTTATAGTATTGTTAGTAAGCTAAAGAAAGGTTTTTAAATTGTCTTAGAAATGAAATTACTCCCTGCCCCTCCCTGCCAAATACATCCCTCTTCACTTGTCTTGAATTCCTTCAGTTACAGATCTTTCACTAAAGTTAAGGTGTTTTTTATTTTTTCTCCCTTCCTTTCCAAAAGCAATTAATAATCAAGAACTGAATAAATAGATTATGTTGATTTTCTGAGCTAAAAATATTAATTCAATCTTTCTTTTTAATTTTTACAAAAATGATTATGTTGATAACATGAGAGAAATGTCAAGTCCCCATGATATTTAACAAATAATGCTAAGATTTCAATATCCCTTGGCACCTGATTTTAATTTTTAAAAAATTCTTTAAAGAAACTTCTAGCAGCTCATCTACTGAAGTAAGACTTCTTCAAAGTCAAAGAACCAATAAATGAAGAGTACTTATTTCCTATTATTGTGTGGTGCCATGTTGCTAATTTTTAGCTAAACCAAACTTGCAATCAGGGGAAAGTAATATAGAAAATATTTAACCCATATACAAAAAATCAGAATTGATTGGAGGGCTGAAATTAGCTGTTGGAACTGTATTCTCAGTATTTCATATTCCATGTTTGTTTTATTCTCTGCTCTTTGGCTATAGGTACCTAAACTCTGACTTTAAGCTTGCACCCAAATTGCCTTTACTGGGACACTATCTTACTACTGAGTGAATGAATGGGTTAGTAGGTAGGCCACTTACACAAACACCTGGAGGAGAGGTAGCCAGATGATTGAACACCGTTGCAAAGGGTGTTTCAGAAAAGGTCCAAAGTCTTTGGTCTGTGTCTAAGGGCATTCTGTGAATATACTTTACCTTCCCTCAATTTGGAGGCGTTCATCTGAGTCTGTGGCAATATAGGGCTAGCAGTTGTCACCTTGGAAAGGACATTCACTTCAGCTGCCCCATATCTCCTTTTGTTCATTTATTTCACCTACCTGCCCCCTGTGACTATTAAACATTGTCTAAACAATGCAGAACTTATTTTTACTTCAAAACAAAATTCAGTGTCATTTTCTCAATCAATTCAGAGTAAGGGCTCATATAATGAAGATTTTAATATATTTAATTCTTAGTAAATGCCTCTATTGGTTAAGTTAGACCTTTATTTCTGAGTGGGAATGGTTTCTGATCATTGAAACGGTGAGAGAAAAGCAGTGTGTTCATCAGAACTGCATAGAAGTCTGTGAACATATATAAGTGCCTGAGATCTAAAACTATTCTTACAGCTGGGAAGAACAAAGATGGTGTACTTATTTTTGGCTGAAAAATTTGACTGAAAAGTATTTTTGTTGCAAATACGGATATATCAATGAAGTAAAGTTGTTCCTTATCCTCTTTTCCTAAGGAATCTGAAGAAATAGTCACTGAGATAATTATTTTTCATTCATCAAAATTAATTCAAAATTATATAATACCTTCTTGTGTGTTTTTGTAGCATATGCTTTTCTACTCTTAACGGAAGATTGACGGGTGACTGGGTGGCTCAGTGGGTTAAGCCTCTGCGTTCGGCTCAGGTCATGATCCTAGGGTCCTGGGATCGAGGCCCACATCAGGCTCTCTGTTCAACAGGGAGCCTGCTTCCCCCTCTCTCTCTGCCTGCCTCTCTGTCTACTTGTGATCTCTCTCTCTGTCGAATAAATAAAATACAATAAATAAAATCTTAACAGAAGATTGAGCTGAGAAAAACACTACCTAAACCAGCTTGTAAATTTCATTTACACTTTGTAATTTCAGTTAAAAGATTTTACATCTGTTTCCAAATGATCAGTGACCTATCACTCACTTTTTCCTATATGACCTCTGCAATTTTCATAGTTTTCATAGTAACCAATCAGAATATTCCTAAATCTTCACCTCCACTCTAGACTTTTTCCTCCCAAATCTAGAATACCTTATTAAACATTCCCCTGGACCTCTCCATCAGCAGCCATCTTTTACTTTGTCTGTTAAGCAAATGACAAGATGTCTCAGTCAGCTAAAGCTGCTATAACAAAATACCATCAACTAGGTGGAGCTTGGGAAGTTTGACAACAGGGTACCAGCATGATTGGGTTCTTAATGCAGGCCCTCTTTCTGGCTGACATGTAGCTGTCTTCTTCTTGTATCTTCATATGGTGAACAGAAGAAGCTCTAGAATCTCGTTTTCTTCTTATAAGAATATAATCCCCGCATGGGGGCTTTACCTTCATGAACACCTTTAAACCTAATTACTTCCCAAGGTCCCTACTTTCTAATACAACATATTCAGTAGAGGGCTTCGACATATGAATTTGGAGGGAAACAGACATTCATAACATGAGGTGAACCCCTAAGGGCAAAAATGAGAGATTATCACTCAGTTTTCTCAATGCCCCAGAGGTTTGATGTTATCTAGTAAGTTGTCATATATTGTTCTACATTTGTCCATTGCAGCATTTTTTATTTTAGTAATTCACACAAGAATACAATGAAAATGTTTTTGTCATTAAATAAATAAACATCAGGGATTATGTCATAGACTGTAAACCATGTTTGTATTGTAAGAGAAATGAAGGAGAAGGAGGAGAAACAATAAGAGGAAAAGGAAGAGAAGGAAGAGGAAAATCCAGGAAAAATACCACCATAAATACCAGTTCACAGGCTGGATCTTTATGTCACCAATTTAATGCCACACTTGTGATACAGCAATAGCTCTTTATTGATATTTCCCTTGTAAATGTAAACCCTGGCATTTTCAAACAGTATGGTTGGTTATAGAGGAAATGATATCTGCTTTGCTTAACTATAAAATATCAGGACATGTTCTGGTCCATCAGTATTCCAAAATGACCTACTGTCCCTGGAGAATGGCACCATAACTAACACAAGAAGGCTATTCCTGTGCTTATAGTCCATCTCCCTTTTTTTCACTGTCACACATAATCCCCATGCTTCCTATCATGTTGATGCAGAAAGTTATGGGTGGAATAACGCCTAAATTTTTGTATCTAAACCTAAGATATGTTTTAGTTGTAAGTTTTATTTATTTTCTTTTTAAGTAGACTCCATGCCCTGTGTGGAGCCCATTATGGGGATGAAATCCATGACCTTGAGATCAAGACCTGAACTGAAATCAAAATTCAGATACTGGGCAGACTAAGCTTCCCTGGTACCCTTTCCTCCAATTGTAGGTTTTAAATGTCTTTGTTTGTTTGTTTGCTTGTTTCAAAGATTTTATTTATGCATTTCAGAGAGAGAGAGAGCATCGTGCAGGGAAGAGCAGAGGGGAAGGGACAAAGAGACTCCACACTGAGTGCGGAGCCTGACCCAGGGCTTGATCCCACCACCCTGAGATGACGACAGGGGCAGAAACTAAGAGCTGGATCCTTAAATGACTGAGCCACCCAGGCTCACTTAAATATGTATATTTAAATGTATATATTAATATCTATTTATTTTTCATTACCTGGCTGTTTGTCTTTGTTGCTGGTGTTGTTTGGTAGCACCTTTGGAGCATTTGTTCACATTTTGTTCATGGAGCTATGAATCCCATAGGTCTGTTAGAATAGTGCCTAGTAACACTGCTTCCATGAATCCATAAATACATAAGTGAGGGAAGAAACTAAATGAGAAATGGAAGGAGAGGGGGAAAAAAGAAGACAAAAGGAAGGAAGTCATATGAAAATTCCAAAATGAGTAAGCAGAGCTTATTTTTTAAAACTCAGACTATATTTACTAAACCCTATATTTACTAAACTCTTTATATTTTTTTTCCATTAAGAATATCCTAGAGATTGGATATTTTTGCAATTGAGAAGAGACTTTATATCTATGAGGCTTAAAAAATCAATGAAAATATAACAATGATTTCATTGAATTTCACTTTAATTCATTTTTTGCCTTAATAAAACTGTTAAAATACTTTGTATACTACCCAGAGAATATCAATAATTTCTAATGGAGTTATATAAATACACAGCTTAGAAGGTTCACCTTAAAATAAACATTTTCTTAAAACACCTGTTAAAAATTAAACTTTAAGTTTTACTTATGGGGCCAAATCTATAGAAAAATAATACATTTATGAGTCTATCATGTCAGTTTTCAAAATTTATGGTACACAAATAATCACCTGGAGATGCTGTTAAGATGAGATTCCTAGCGCACATCTGAGATCCTGATGTAATGAGTCTGGAAAGAGGGCCTATAAATTTGTATTTCCAACAAGCTCTCAGGTGATGCTGATTCTTACAGTCCCACATATTGCATTTTGAATAACAATGGACTAGCACATAAAATTTAACAAAATTCTAGTGGTTTTCTGATACTCAATTCTGAGTACATTAAATTAACCAACTAGGGCAAAGAGGTGAATTTTTATAAATTTTGACTTGGGTTTAGTGAGAAGTTTTTCCTTCCAAGGTAATCATACGAACACATGGCTTCCACTGAGGAACACAAACCTCGAAAGAATCAAAGGAAGAAAATTAAATTAAATTCCAAAACACATGTCTCCAGCAACTATGTATAGTGCTGAGATGCTAAGGTCATTTGATATGGAAATAAGAATTATTTTATCATACAATACTTCAAGAGATTACAGAATTTTGGCCAATATGCATTAACACTTAAAATATCCCAGAATCGAGAGAATAAAAACACATTTTAATAATTTGTAGGAAACATACTTGAAATAAATGATGACTCTTATTTTATTATGCTAGTTCTTACTACTTATTAAACACAGATAAAATTTAATAAGATGGTATGGTTTTGGCAGAGAGTTGTTCCATTTTGGACATGCATTTGTTGAAACAGGGTGGATGTTGTTCTACAGAAATATTTTACCATTTCAATTTATTTCTATACTTGGTTTACTCTACCATACATTTCCCTTTGTCTTATTCACATATGCCTAGACTAACACTGGGATTAAAATTTGGTAGGTCCATTTGTTTCCTGGTCATCTGCTTTACAATCTTCTATTGTGAAATCACCATGTTCAGTTTATCTTGGTTTCTCTGGAGACAGATTTTGGGCATTACTTTCAGTTCTATAATATGATCTCACATTTGACATGATTTGGAAAAACAAATGGAGGATTTCAGTGTATTTAAATACATCAGTCCTCAGGAAAAGCACATCATTTCCTAAGGCTTCAGAATTTTGAGTTCTCTGACTTTTGAGTCTCATCTTGGATAAAAGGTAATATATTTGTGTACAATCAAATATGATCTGATTTTAATCTTTTGTTTCCTAGAATAAGTAAAAAAAAATATAAAATGTTTATTATTGAAAATATAAAGAAACAATTTAAAGACATAATGACTCCTGACATAATGTCAGGATTTGAAGGTAAGTTCAGGATTTTGGTTCCTCTGAATTGACAGCGATCATGTTACAAAGAGAATGATGTGGAAAGATGGAAGAAATGTGCTCCATCATCTCTGCTGGTGGGATTTTCTAAAGATCTTTTTATTCCCTTGACTAAATATGTGACATCAACTTTGTTAAGAATTACTTTTACCTTTAACTTAAAGCTGGAGTTTAAATTTTATAAGAAAATAATCTCTTGAGTAGTGTAAGTGTTTATAAATGTGTATATTATTTCAAAAATTCAAAAACAGACTCTTAATTATGGAGAACTAATTGAGGGTTCCCAGAGGAGAGATGGGTGGGGGAATGAGTGAAATAGATGAAGGGAATTAAGAATGCACTTATCATGATGAGCACCCATAATGTACAGAATTGCTAAATCACTATATATTGTTTTCATTTTAGTAATTCATTTTTTATGACATGTTATCATTTTATTTGTAATGTGGCTGAGAAAAAAGTTTTTACTATTTCAAAATTTTATTATTGTGTTCTTTTAGAAATATTTTTTCAAAGCCTTAAATCAGTCAGTTTATCTATCTATCTATATAAGACCACTTACTGGAATTTCTTGCAATCTTCTACTTTCAAGAAAATGCCAGGTATAAACAACTCTAAAAGCTACATCCTATTTGGTATTATAACATGACTGAATATTTGCTTTAACTAGTAGATGGTAGAAAAAGTTAACTAAGGAATATTTAATTTTTAAAGATTTTATTTATTTATTTGAAAGAGAGAGAGAAAGAGCATGAGTGGGGTAAGGGCACAAGCAAGAAGCAGACTCTCTGCTCAGCAGGGAGACCGATGCTGGGCTCCATCCCAGAACTCCAGATCATGACCCAAGATGAAGGCAGACACTTAACAAATGGAGCCACCCAGGTGCCCTAAGAAATACTTAATTTTCATTATCTGTCTAATGCCACAGTCCTCAGTTTAAGCCAATGAGGCAAAATAAGCAGAAAAGAACAAGGAAAATGCCATCAGTCCTGAGTTCTGCTTCATATGTTAAAGATTTACTTACCAGAAGAACAGTCTGTTCTCTGTTCTCTACACATAAGTGATTATTATCAAACCTGGTGGCTAAGAAAAAAAAAATGCTTTTACCTAATATTTACCTTATAGTTTAAAAATGTTTTTATTTATATGTCTTCAATTCAGAAATGAGTCATCTGTATTATTTGTTTCTCAACAGCAATAAAGTTGGGTTCACTTGCACAGAAAGAATTATAAATACATGTCAAAGAGTCCAGATTATGTTAATTTGGTTGAAGAAGATAATTTGGAAGAGTAAATCACTTTTATTGATTCAATTTGTCAACATATCTAATATAGCTACAGATATTGTTCCTGAAACTTCTTTTCAATTTGGTTTTTCTCTGCAAAGTAACATTCATTTTCTAATACCAGGGTCACACTATCTATGCCGTTCTCAAACCAGAAATCTGGCTCATTTTCATGCAGTTATAAAACCAATCTCTGTTGCTTGTCATTTTATCTTCAAAACATTTCTTTACACTTTGCCTTAACTCTCCTCATGTCATTCCATGAACCCCATAATCTTACAATCTGAGGGGCCAGCCCGACTCCATCACTGTCCTCCTTGCATGCTGAAGGATGTCACTTCCAGCATGCTATCCTCCCCCTCCTTTGTTTTTCTTGGCTGGCTGGCAACCCCTCTCCTTACTTTTTCTATATAAACTAGCACAGTTTTAGCTTTTGCTTTACTTTAATGCCCCATCCTCTTGGTCTCTTCAAGAGTTTCCTTTTGGGTGTTTCTATGGCACTTTTCTATTTCCAAATCACAACACTATATAATTGCTTAGCAATGTCCCCTACCATTGTAAGTCCCTAAGTTCCCTGATGTCAGGAGATGTGTTTCCATTGTCTTTGTCTTTCCTCTGTGTTTCCCTAGGCTTTGGAGCATGGTTTGATAAATAAATGTTTGACTTACAAATGCAGGAATGAATGTGCTATTGATTTTGATGTATGCTTTCTCAGGAGTCAGCCAAATATGAAGATTTTTGTCTTTGCCTTTATCATGGCTCTCATGGTTGCCTTGATCGTAAGTACATCAGGAAATTTTAAATAATATATTCAAAATATTTATCCAAAGATTCTCCTTATTTCTTGGTTTCTGACCTATGTTTGCATTTTCATGAACATGGCTTTATAGATTTTAATGTTTTTATATGGACATTTTCCTTGAATTAACCAGATAAGTTCATTAGTGGTTTAGAACAAATCCTGGGTTCACACACAGAACAAACACACACAAACACTCAACTGTAATTATTTTAATGTAAAAATAAAATTTTTAGAAGTGCTCCATAAACATGTGAGATTGAGAGGCATTTCAATATTATAAGCTCTAGCTCAAGCAAATGTCAGGAGCTCTTGCCTGTATAATCATTTACCTGTGTGTCACCAGGTAAAATTTGACCTCTCTGAAGCTGTTTCTTCTTCTTGTACGTCTTGCCCATGATTTGTTTCTTACTCTGTTAACATTAATAGTCTCTTTCACTTTGATATTCTTACTGTTCAGTTACCGAGAAATTCATCAAGGTATATAATAATACTTCAGCCAATCCTTCAAGTTCTAGGGAATGTGTCAAAAAATATTGCTTAACATAGGTTATCACATTATTTTTAATGAAAAGATAGAAGTGAAAACAATAAAAATCTAAGAAGAGAGAAAAACATAATACCAGATTCTATTAGCACATAAATATTTGAATGTGAATAGCTTTTGAGCATCTTAAAACATATCCATATAAAAAATATCTGTTTTGAAGAACCAAAGCTTAGCTTTTCAACTTCACTCCCGTTCACACATGCTACATTCTTTCCCTTTCGCACACACAAAACAATCTGTGCCAGAGTGAATTGCTATTAAAATGTAGCGCATTTACCCTCCCTTCGAGGGAAAACTGAATGGGAAGAAATCAGAGAGAAAAACCATGAGAGATTCTGGACTCTGGGAACCAAACTGAGGGTTACAGAAGGGAGGGAAGTGGGAGGTGGTTTAACTGAGTGGTGGGTATTAAGGAGGGCACATGTGGTATTATATGCAACTAATGAATCGTTGAACACTACATCAAAAAGTAATGATGTACTATATGCTGGCTAATTGAACATAGTAATAAAAAATAATTAAAAATGTAAGAAGTTTAATTATAGAAAAAAACATAATCTTCACCTCTTTTAATGATGTCATTAAACATAAAAAAACTAGAGTATCAGTTACTAAGACTTTACAGCCACTTTGTTTAATCATAAATGTGGCAACTAATGCATTTTTACACTCAATTTGGAGTTATAAAATGAAGACATTCACTATTTTTTTCTTTGTATAATTTTTTTTTTGCCAAGGAGCTGATTCCTCTGATGAAGTAAGACATATTTCCATTCTTGGAAACTTGATCAGAGAGCATATATTAATGGAATATTATTCAGCCATCAGAGATGATGAATACCCACCATTTGTATCATCATGGATGGAACTGGAGGGGTTTATGCTAAATGAAATAAGTGAAGCAGAGACAGACAATTGTCATATGGTTTCACTCATATGTGAAACATAAGGAATAGCATGGAGGACCACAGGGGAAGGGAGGGAAAACTGCATGAGAAGAAAACAGAGAGGGAGAAAAACCATGAGAGATTCTGGACTCTGGGAACCAAATTGAAGGTTACAAAAGGGAGCTAGGTGAGGAGATGCGGTAAGAGGTTATGGGTATTGGGGAGGACATGTGCTGTGATGAGCAATAGGTATTACATGCAACTAATGAATCGTTGAACACTAATCAAAAACTAATAATGTACTATATGTTGGCTAATTGAACATAATAAAAAAATAAAGCATATATTAAAATTTTAATCTGTTCCTTATTTTTACAGAAATTTGGTCAGCATGGAAAACATCATGTATGTGTTTTCCTGATCAAGTGTTATAGTACAAACATATCTTACGTTCTCATCTCTGAGTATTTATTCTAGAAGGAGAATCAATTTCTTTGGGGAGATTTGGAGAACATATCCCTGAAACATATCTATACAATGAATGGTAAAATTCATAGTGATTTTATTTATTTTATTTTATTCAATTTTATTTATTTTATTTATTTTATGATGCACTGGTAAAAGACCAAAAAGTCTTGTGCACTAGTACTATTTAAATGAAAACTCATAATGCCATCCTGAGGAAACCAGAACTTAAGTGTCTTTGTCTGGCAAACAAGTGCCTTGGCCTTAAAATTCTAATTCTAGTAAGTATAATCTATGCCTACTAGAGAAAAGAGGCTGCTAAAAACACATAGAAGGTGGTGAGTTTCCATCTTCTGATTCTTTTTGGAGGATGATGAACTCATTAGATTAAGTTAACTTGACCATGCTAAATGAGGTAAGAGATTTCATTTATTTAACCTTTTTCTTAATCAAATATCCTTGATATCTCATATTATTTTGACATACCATCTCAATGTGATAATTTCCCCCAAATTCTTACTAATTTAGTAAATAGATGCATTTGAAATGGCACCATATAAGATTCAAGAACAGGGATGGATGATATTTGGACTGAAAGAGGCGAATATTTAAGGATGGGCAAAGTAGGAGCGTAGAAGTAATATTATAAAGAATATCTCAGCCTCTTGTGAGTGGCTGGCTATAATCAGTGGCCCCACATTTATTATAAAACAACAAAATGATCAACAAACAATAAAAACATGAATGCTGAATCATTTCTTCTTTTAAACATTTTTCTTATAAAAAAGTGAAAACCTAAACCTAACGAAAAGTTTGAGAAAACAACCATGTATATGATATATGAGTTTCTACTTTAACAACTTGATTTTTAATCAAAATTATTGTGAAATACTTGCACTGTGATTGTCTCATTTCTCTGGCATTGTCCCTTTCCTTTCTTTTGTATGCAGAGAGGGCATTCCCCAAATTACCATCATCAGCAATATTCAAAACATCAGAGACATTATGATGATAAGTAAACTTGCAATGCTGCACAGTAACCCAGGACAGGATTACAGAGGTAAGCTGGGTCTAGTAACATTTTATACTCCAGAAGTATCAATGGGGACAGTCTGAACAAGAAAAAAACAAAAGCAAGACATCAAACCAAAATCAACCCAGGTTTAGGAAATGAAGCCTGGTGCAGCTCTCCTGAGGGATAGTTGTTTCTAAGTTTCCAAAAGAAAACTTATGTCCTGGTATAGTTAGAAGGCTGGAATTGGGGATGGGAAAAACTGTGTTTGTATCCTGGCCATTACAACTACTATGTTACTACCTTAAATAATTCCTAATCTTTTCTAAACTTCATTTTCCCATGGGCGAATAAGCATTATAAGGACACATAACCGATTTATAGAATTGGTGAGACTATTAAAAAACAAATTACAACACTGAAAAGAAATAAAAACTAAAAACTTTGTTTTAATTACATAAAAGACATTGATTAGAATTGTACATAAATGTCACTCCGGGCAGCTTTGTTACTAAATCTGTGCCTCGATATTTTTTAAAACTTTTCCTTCTAAATCATAATCTTTGTAGTAGCTTCAAAAACCCCATCTGGGAAATTGTCAGAAATGTAGTCTGAAACCATGCCCTGGCCTGTTGAATTAGGATCTGCATTTTACTAAGATCTCTGTATGACTCATAACGCAATAGAGTTTGAAACTTTGCCTTATGGATTCTGATGAGCACTTAGAATAGGGACCACTGCTCTAATATAACACCAACAAGAGGAAAGGAAACATCAGCAATTTACTTTTGAATGACAAATTTATCTAAAATAGTATTAAATGTCCCAAATTCTATAAAAGATTCAATATTTCACTATAAAATAAAGAAATATTTTTGGAGAGAAATAAGACTGTCCTATAATTGAAATTGAAATAGTTCCAAAGAATTTCAATTATTTTCAAATGCACATGGAGAATTCAACTATATTGAATTCCCTGTTGTCGTTAATGACAGAACAAGGAATCTGAGCTTGACTCCCTAAGCATTAGGTAATAGGGAATAATATTTGATCAAGAAAGGGTATACTAAAATATCATTTGGGAGAGAAATATGGAATAAGTGAGTAGGCTATAATTAAGCATAGGGCGATGGACCTGAAATAAGTTGGTGATAGAAAGATTCTGGAGAAATATGAGAAACAGACCCTAAGAAAAAGCAATCAATAGGTTTGATTATGGGTTGGGTGAAAGACTATAGCCGGGAAGGAGACAAAAAAGCAATGGATGCATGTTGTCAGCATTGGATTAGGAATTCAAAGTTTTGAGCACTATGTCTTTCAGAAAGAGACAGTGCTCTGCTGTTGCTCATCTTTCTCTTGGGTTTGTGTGTATGTGTGTGTGTGTGTGTGCACGCGCGTGTTTTTCTTCAGGGAATTTTGGTCTGTGTGTGTGTTTTGCTTGGTTTCAGTAGTGATGTTAAAGACAATTTGGGTATGTTAAGTTTAAAAAAGTATAGCATTAAAATTGAAAAGCCAAGTGAGTTAAAAATGGAGAACTAAATCACTGAACCTCAAGTGAGAAGTGACACAGGGAGGAAAAAAAGATGACAGGAACTCAATAAATTTTTTAGTATTTATTCAACTTACTTTTTTTTTAACTCTGTGAAGTGCTGTGGCTCCTGAAGATACAACTACCATCAGCCAGAGTCCCTGCACTCTACAGCTTATTATCTAGTTTCAAGGATGGATATAAAAACAAGCAACCTTCAGTCAGAACATCATTTCATACAGAAGTGATGGGAGTAGATGGGTTATTTAGGCTGATTATACCAGCAGGTTTATGGCAGCTGAAGTGACAAGGATCTAGACCATGAAGAAAGCCATTGAGAATCTACCAAAACGATTGGGAATGAAAAATAAGAGCTTGAGGAAAAAAAGAAGTAATAGAGATAATAGCAATTTCCTCTTCTGTAGAGTCTGTGCAAGTTCCGTAGAACAATCTTAGTCAAGCTTTTTCCTGTGAATGATTTTAACCATGGCACTGTTTTTGGTAAGGGATCCTTTGTCATGTCATATCAAAACAAACCCAAACTTAGATAAGGAGAAACTTTCTTCAGAACAAAATCCATTGCATGGAGAGAACACTTAAATCTTAGAAATCTGCAAGTGTCTCAAAATCCAATGGAAAAGGTTTTTCTTTTACGCTAAAGAGAAGTCAGCAAAGATTAGCAGAAACTGTTGAGGGGAACTGGCTAAGCAGTGGAAAAGGACCAGTAGGATCTGACACAAAGTGCCCACTGTGGTTAGCGGATCCTCTGGATCAGTGTTTGATAAAGGGCACACTCCATCTTTAGTGCTTGTTCAGACTTGGGGCAAGCAGAGCTCAGAGCCAGTAAGAAGGAGAGAAGCCTGATGAGCATGTCATCTGGACCAAGCAAAGGGTATCAAATGGACTCCTGCAAACACTTGGTCAGTCTCAGAGGAACGTAACTAGATACAACTCAAAACCAGGAAAGCAGAAGGGTATCAGCAATCACTTGATGTGTAGTTCAAATTTAGTAAAAAGAATGTTTTCTCTTTCTCCACAGGCTTGGCTGAAAGTCCCATTTTCTCTCTTACTCATGATATTTATTCCTATTCAGAAATCCTTTACCCATCTAGTCACATTTATTAGCTCCAACACAATATACACAGCAAAGTACTTACAAAATCATGTTTTGAAAAATAATCCAAAAAGTACAATTTTATTTGTATTATGTTATGTATTATATTGGAATTTAAAAATGATTAGACCTATCAGTAATTTCTAGTTTTCCAAAACAAGAAAGAAATCCAATCAAATAATGTTATAGGAACAACATACGCTGGAAAATAATGATCAGTATTTTTAAAGTAGTAGTAATGTTTATTTCTGAACTATCTGATTTTCCCCTACTTTGTTCTCTGTACTAATAGCATTATAAAAATTAAAAAAAAGGTCATACATAATAAATTGAGTCATCAAGCATTTATTGGTTCCCCATTGTATTTGTTTCCTCAGATGCCAAACAATTTACCAAAACTGGTGAAACGAAAAATTTATGATCTCTTAGTTCTGGTGGCAGAACCTTGCTCTTTCTGATAGCTCTAGGGTATAATCTTTCTTTGCTTCTTCCTAGTTTCTGGTATTTATGACAATCCTGGAATTCCTTGGTTTGTAAATGCATTATTTCAAACTCTACCTCTCTTGTCTCAAAACGGTCTTCTATCTCTGTGTGTCTCTCTTCATATGAAGACACCAGTCAAATGGATTAAGGGCCCACTCAACTCCAGTATGAACTCATCATAACCAATTATATCTGCTGTGGCCCATATTTCCAGAGAAGGTCAAATTCTGAGATCTTGGGGTTAGGACTTCAGTATATCTTTTGTAGGAGGGACACGACTGAATCCATGCCACCCATCTTTATTCGATTCTCAGTAACATTTTTCTGCAACTGTTATATGCCATTACTAATAATATTCTACACTATGTCAACATTTCTAAAGAAAAGACATGTAGTGCTATTTTATAATCTTCTGGGACAATGATTATGGAAGAGTGTAGTTTATAATATACTTGAGTGTTTTTTAAGGGGCATGAAAATCTTCTAAAATCATTTTAACTTTGAAATATTCTATACTAGAAAACATTCCAATTCATGCAACTTGCATGAATCACTAGAATACTAATCAAAATCTTCTCTTTAATTTCCATCATACTCATAAAGATAACAGATGTATTATCAGGAAATGAATGTAAGGAAAATGTCAGCTATACAATGTTTGTAAATACTGACAGCAAAAGTTTACAAATTATCTTGAATTACAATTTTTATGAGTTCTCATTTGATTCACCAAAATTCATGGATACGGGCCTTCTCTTCCAGAGAAAAACAACCAAAAATAAAGGCAAATCCCTAATCCCCAGAGGCTTGCACACAACAGAGAGAACCATGGTGGGACCAATGACATTTGCAAGGAACAAAAGGAGGGTACTAAGGCTCAGAAGCGTAAGAAAGAACTGGAGATAAAGAAGGTGGCAGAATGCTGAGCTGTGTGTGTTGTGTATCCTTCTAGAACTGCCTTTTGGCCTTCTTCATTACATGCTCTGGTATGTAAAAGTCTTCTTTTTAACAAAATGAAATAGAACTCTTTGTTGAGCCCCTTCTCCAGTCTCAGGTTATTTTATGGTGGACTTGCTCAGATTAAAAATACCTAAGAATAGTCATTGTTTTTTTTTTCCTTCTGCCTTTCACTCTTTACATATAACTGATGTATATCTGGTAGAGTTTACCTGTAATACATATACTACATGTATATACTACGTATATATAAATATATACACACACACTCACACACACATTATATACATTCATTATTTGTGACCACAAAGAAAGTTTTATTCATAAAGTGGTTCAGGTACAGTGCAGTTGTAAATACATATGTCTCAATACAGCACTGCTAATTCATTTAGACACGAGAAATAACTCTGCACTGTAGCCTTCTTTGAAAAAGGCACTTTCAAGTACCAGCCAGCCTTTAAGAGTCTGATCAGTGGCCTTTTACTCAAGTAGACATCTTTACATGTACATACTTTTCTAATGTTTTATTCTGGCTCTCTCCCTTTCTGGTGACACAGTTTTCTTGTGTGATGACAGACTAAAGGTGTTGCTGAAAGGAGTCATATAGTAGCATACATAAATACAATGTCTGACATAGAGCAAATGTTTAAAAATGGCAGTGAAAGTGACTACCACCTTCCATGCTTGAGAACTGGATGCTTTCCAGAAGTAGTTTTATTAAATCTGTACACAAGTCTCCTGAATCAATCTGATTACATACCAATAAAGACGCCAACACTGGAGAGAATTAAGTTACATGTCCCAAATCACACAATTAATAAATGGTTAGAGAAAAAAAATCAACATTCTGATCCACTGGATCCTGAAGATCAGGCTATAAATTCCCGTACTCCCTGATTGTTGCTGCTGCAACAAATGACCATCCATATAGGGGCTTAAAACAACAAACTTATTTTTTCTAATTAAAATCATTTTATTGAGATTAATATTTAGATGGAAAAGCTGAACAGGGCACCTGGGTGGCTGAGTCGGTTAAGCATCTGCCTTTGGCTCAGGTCAAGATCCCAGGATCCTGGGATGAGTCCCATATCAGGCTCCCTATTCAGTGGAAAGCCTGATTCTCCCTCTTTTTCTGCCTCACTCTCTCTCTCTCTCTCTCTCTGTGAATAAATAAAATCTTTTAAAAAAGAAAGAAAAGTTGTACATATTTACCATGTATAACTCGATGAGTTCAGGGATAAGTACATACCCATGAAACCATCTCCACGATCCAGACTGGAGATACATGCATCACTTCCCAGTTTCCACCTGCCCCCTATTTTATTCATTTTTATTAAAATTTTGTATGCATGTGTGTGGTAACAGCACATAACGTAAGATCTACTCCCTCAGCAGATCTTAAGTAGACAGTACAGTTGTTAGCTGTAGACACTAGGCTGCATAGTAAGTCTCCAGACTTATCTATCATGCAGGACTGAAATAGTACTTTTAGATCATCATCTTCCTGTTTCCCTATCACCCAGCCCCTGCGACAAGCATTCTACTCTATGCTTCTTTGAACTTGACTATTTTAGATTCTCCAAATAAGTGAGATGTTTGTTTTCTTATGTTTGGCCTCCTATGTTGTTCCATATGGCAGGATTTCCTTCTTTATCTTTTCTTTCTTTTTTTTTTTTTTTTTGCTGAATAACTTTACATTGTGTTTATATAACTCATTTTCATTTGTATTCATCCATCAAAACACTTTAATTTCTACATCTTGGCTACTGTGAATCATCCTGTAATGTACATAGGGGTGCAGGTGTCTTTTGAGTTCCTAATTTCAATTTCTTAGGATATATTCCCAAAGTGGATTACTGAATCACATGACAGCTTTATTTTTAATTTTTTAATATACTGAAAAATAGTTGCATAATTTACATGCTGCATTATTATATTAATTTCAGGTCAATCCTAGTGGTATTGTTCGATCACATGGCATTTCTATTTTTAACTTTGTGATGAACTTTGTGATGAACTGTTTTCCCTAATAGCTGTACCAATTTTTTTTCAGAGAGAGACCACAATAGGGGAGGAGTAGAGGGAGAAGGAGAGAATCAAAGAAAGCTCCATGCCCAATACAGAGCCCAATGTGGGGCTCAATCTCACAACCCTGAGATCATAATCAGAGCTGAAATTACGTGCATATGCCTAACTGACTGAGCCACCCAGGGGTCCTAGCTGTGCCAATTTACACTCTGCCAGTGCACCAGGGTTCCTTTTCCCCACACCCTCACCAACACTTGTTATCTTTGGGGTTTTTTAAAAAATAATAGCAATCCTGAAAGAAACCTTACAAAGGTAGACGTCCCTTTCCCTCTCCCACCCTTTGAGGTGCTGTTGTGTTACATGTTATTTTTGTTTTAAAAATATATTCTTTTTAAAGAGTTTTAAAATATAAATAATTAAGATGATACATACTTACCCCATTTGTACTTTTTTTAAAAGATTTTATTTATTTATCTGTCAGAGAGAGAGAAAGAGAGAGAACAAAAAGAGGAGTGGCAGGCAGGGGGAGTGGCAGGCAAAGGGAGAAACAGGCTCCGTGCTGAACAAGGAGACTGATGTGGGACTTGATCTTAGCACCTTGGAATTATGACCTGAGCCAAAGGCAGATACTTAACCAACTGAGCCACCCAGGCATCCCAGCCATTTCTACCATTTCTAATGAGTAGTGATAGATTTCTGGGTGCTATTGCTTCTGTCTCAGGATTTCTCTTAATATTTCTTATAAAGCAAGGCTGCTGAAATCAATAATCAGCAGTGAATCTGAAAGAGCATTTGGTCTTCATTTAGAAGCGTATGTTTACTGGTTATAGAATTTATTTGACAGAAATTTAGTTAGTACACAAAAAACTTTTGTCACTTGAATATTTTTTGCAAAATCAAGTCAGCTGTCATTTGCATCTTTGCTACTCTGGGTACTTCTAGATGTTTTCTTTATGGCTGCTTGTAAGCAATTTGATTATGATGTTTGTTGTAGTTTTTCATGCTCTTGCACTTGTCATTTGGTTGAGCCTCTTGATCTGTGGTGTATAATATTCCTAATATTTAGAAAAAATTTAGCTATTGGTTTATTGAAATATTATTCCTTCTTCTTCCTCTTTCCCTTTTACAATTATATATACATTCACACACAGTTTTCTCACAGATCATTCAAGCAGTTTTTGGTTGTTGTTCACTTTCTTTTTCTACATTATTCCATATAGTTTTGTTGCTGTAGTTTTACGTTCCCTACTCTTTTCTTCTAAACATGCTGTTGACAATATTCAGTGCATTCTTTATCTCAGGCACCATATGTTTGAAATATGCTCATGCTTTCCTCTACTTAAACACATAGAATGCATATATTTTTAATTAAAATTAACTAAAATTAATTAAAAATCCAATTAGATTTTTAATATGCTTATTTAGTAATTCTATCATTTGTGTCACTTCTGACTCTGCTCATATCAATTGAGATTTCTCTTCATTGGGAGTCATATTTTTTCATCTTTGCTCCATGCCTGAGAATTTTGGTTGAATGCAAGACATTGGCTTTTGCCTTTTCTGGGTGCTGGATAATTTTTTAATCTCTTAAATGTTACTGATTTATATTCTGGGTCACAACAAATTTACTTCTGAACACTTTATCATTCTGAGGCTTACTTTTTTTGAGATTTCTTTATTTATTTTAGACAGAGAAAGTGGGGGGAGGTATGGAGGGAGAAAAGCTTCAAGCAGACTCTCTGTTGACTGAAAAGGCTAGAGGCAAGGCTTCATCTTGGGACCCTGATATCATGACCTGAGCTGAATCAAGAGTCAGATGCTTAACCTATTGAACCACCCAGACACACCTGTAGAGATTTGTTTTTAAGCTTTATTTGGCAATCAGAGCATTTAGAGTCATTTAGACCTAAATGTAAACTCCTATTAAAGCATTCTAATAGTGCTAAGTGGTTTTGAAGGTAGTTCCACTCTGGCTGGACTTAACCTGGTCTAGCTCTGCCCCATTGGAGCTCCAAAGATTACACAACATGCTCCTTTTTTTATGTTCATCTCCCAGCCTCATGGGGTTTCCTCACATTTATTTGTTCTATTCAAAATTAGGAGAAGACTAAGAGCAGCCCTCTATAGATCTCCAGAAATCTTTTCTCTGGGTAGTTCTCTCCTGCCTTTGAAATGTTCTCCTCTTCAGTACTCGGTTACCTTAGCTGCAGTCCCATGCCTCCAGTATTCTCAACTATTTCTCCACAACTCTAGGGAATTGCCTATTTCTTAAAAGCCCCACATTCTCTTTCCAGGTAATAAGCTGTGACCATCACATGACTTATCTGTTTTTTCCCCTTTTTGTGGGGATTATATTTTACTTTCCTGTTGTATAACGTCTTAAAATTGTTGTGTCATGTATCTTGTTCTTTTTTCAGTTATTTAAAATTAGAGAATGAATCTAATCCCTGATATACAAAGTTGAAAAGAAGCTGAATGATGGAGTAAGTCTTTTGAAGTCCTTAGAATGCCCCCGAATTCTGTCTTACTTGGCCATTTTGCTTGCATGACCTCAGTTCCACCAAATATCCTCAACTCCAACCACAGTCTTATTTTTTGTATTTTTTGCGTATCAGGGTGCTCCCATCCCATGGCCTGGACTGGAGTGCTCTTTTCCCAGCTATCTCGATAGTTGACTTTTCATTTCTTTCAAGTTTCACTCTTCTGTTCAGGAAGGCATTACCTGGCCACACTTTCTAATATTGAAACACCTTCACTACCAAAACTTGTCTCCTGGGGTGCCTGGGTGGCTCAGTGGGTTAAGCCTCTGCCTTCAGCTCAGGTCATGATCTCAGGGTCCTGGGATAGAGCCCTGCATCAGGCTCTCTGCTGAGTGGGGAGTCTGCTTTCCCCTCTCTCTCTCTCTGCCTGCCTCTCTGCCTACTTGTGATCTCTCTCTCTGTGTCAAATAAATAAATAAAATCTCTAAAAAAAAAAAAAAACAAAAAACCTGTCTCCTTTCTCCAAATTAACTTTTTCTTAGTGTGTATTGCTATGCAACCAATCACCTATTACTTAATTATTGTGTTTGTTATGTCTTTTCCCATTTAGAGTACAATTTCCATGAAGTCTGAGATTTTTGCTGTTGTTGTTCATGGTCTATTCCATGTGTGTAAAAGAGTTCCCAGCATATATTAGGTACTCAATATTTATTTGTTAAATAAGCCACAGCTACATATCAGCATCTATCTTCATATTCATTCTTAATATATTTTTATTAAATATAAAAAGAAATTTTGCATAAATAATATCAAGAATTATATTTCTGTGGTATTTGCAGAATATTTCCACAGCTCTGTTAAAATTTGAACTTGACCTAAAAGAACACATAGTTATTTATCATGTACCCCCACAGAAAATGTGAGTGAGGCATTGTTGGTCAGAGGCAAAATGCAGCGTCCCAGTTATATGAACATCCACGGTGTTCTCAAGAAAGAGTGTGAATGACACTTAATGAGTAGCCAGAATTGGAGCCACAGATATCTGCTATGCAAAATTCAAATGGCTTTGAATATGATGTGAAATATTTTCAGTATTACCAGAGAAATGTTTTTAGGCACTTAAGTTACCTAATATGGCTATTATGTTAAAAAATTCTGTGAGGATGCTGTAGAAAATATGTTTTGAAAATGACTGAAAAAAATACTGGAGACCAATTACAAAGCTAGAGGGGACTATCTATGTAAGAGATGGGGAGACATCTGGTTCAGAGGCAGTGGGCTGGGAGGTTAGGGAGACAAAGCCATGAACACGAAGTCTTTCAACAAATGGAGGGGGAGGGGAAGTGTTATTGAAAGAGTGAATTAGTGGTATGACTCCTGGGAACACAAATTGATGGGCTGGTACTGAGAAAAGAGAACTAAAGATCACTGTGGATGTAGGAAATGGACAAGTGCAGACAAAGCAAGTAATGATACATAGAGAAAGAGGATAAGCACCAGGGTAAGGTCTTAGAGGAAAAAAGACATCCAAAGACACTCAAGGTAAATTGTAAGTCAAAGACAAGTGTTTGGGAGTTTAGTGAAATGAAAAAGCACTACTGTATAACCTCCAGTCTCTGAAATCAGAAGTAATACATAAAAGTCAAGAGGTGGCTGAAAAAGGCAGGCGAGGCTGCATGTAAAATTAAAAAAGTTACCGAATACCACAACACATGAGATTCAGGGTGGGAGCTAGAACTACAAAATCCTGCTGTCAGTTTTCCTCCATTTTGGAAGGAAAAGTAAGTTAATGAAGTAGTTCCATAAAATGGAATATGATTAACTCGCAGCAACCAAGAAAATATGAAATCAAATAGAATTTCTTTTAATGCTAGAAAACACGGTTTTAAGAGAAATCAGTTTGTCAGTGGCTGCCAAATTCCCTGTTCTCCAGCTGTCCTTTATTGTTTACAAGTATGGTGATACGTGTGATAAATTTTAGAAAACTCTTACACAGGGCCTCTGTGGGTCAGTTGGTTAAGTGTCTGCTTTTGGCTCAGGTCATGATCTCAGGGACCTGGGATCTAGTCCCACATTGGGCTGCCTGCTTAGAGGGGAGTCTGTTCTTCCTCTCCCTCTGCCTCTCCCGACTCTCTCCCCCAATCCTGCTCACTCTATCTCCCCCAAATAAATAAAACATTTAAACCAAAAAGAAAACAAAGAAAGAAAGAAAAACTCTTACACAAAATTATATGTTAAATAATGGAACTTCAACCTTTGCCAACTAAACGGCAGACTGGCTTTCTAAACATGAGTAGGACTCCAATAAACACAATTATGTGTAGGCATTTTGCACAAAAGCCTCATCCTGGTGGCACTTAGGCAAAACCTAGAGTGCTGTGTTCGATTGGCCTCACAATATTTCAAACATTTTAAATCACTTGACATTATATAAAAAGTAGATTCTGATAAATATTCCGCTTTTGTCCTACCCTTAAAATTCAGAACGTGTGCCAAGACTGGGACTTTTTTTTTTTTTTTTTAAATAAATCAGAGTAGATGAGAGCTGAGTTAACTCTTCCTTTTACAAGAGACTCGCACTCTTGGGAAGCCAAGGCCCAGCCATATCTTACTTACTTTTTTACACCCAGTTCTACTTTATAATTTCAAATCACCTACAAAGTCAGTGTAGTCTTTTGCATTTGTAAGTTTTATTTTAGAGAATTCCACAGAAATATCTATCTACTTTATACACATTGTTATCAACTTTGTAATATTCCTTATATTACATTAGATAACATTATTTTATTATGATAATAGCATTTTTATAAAAATAAATACCAGAAAGAAAAGAAAGGAAACATACATTCCAGGTATTCATTCAGAGTATTTGACAGCTGGAGAAGCATTAGAGAACTATTTTTGTCCATAACATCATATTCTTTTTTTGTATGTGTTATTTTATTTTTTTCAGCGTTCCGAGATTCATTGTTTATGCATCACACCCAGTGCTCCATCCAATACGTGTCCTCCTTAATACCCACCACCAGAATCACCAATCTCCCACCCCCTCCCCTCTGAAACCCTCAGTTTGTTTCTCAGGGTCCACAGTCCCTCATAGTTCGTCTCCCTCTCCAATTTCCCCTAACTCACTTTTTCTCTCCATCTCCCCATATTCTCCATGTATTTCCTTATGCTCCACAGGTGAAATCATATGATAATTGACTCTCTCTGCTTGACTTATTTCACTCAACATAATCTCCTCCAGTTCCATCCATTTTGATACAAAAGTTGGGTTTTCATCCTTTCTGATGGAGGCATAATATTCCATTGTCTATATGGACCATATCTTCTTTATCCATTCATCTGTTGAAGGGCATCTTGGTTCTTTCCACAGTTTGATGACTGTGACCCTTACTGCTATGAACATTAGGGTACAGATGGCCCTTCTTTTCACTATGTCTGTATCTTTGGGGTAAATACCCAGTAGTGCAATTGCAGGGTCATAGGGTAGCTCTATTTTTAATTTCTTAAGGAATCTCCACACTGTTTTCCAAAGTGGCTGCACCAACTTGCATTCCCACCAACAGTGTAAGAGGGTTCCCCTTTCTCCACATCCTCTCCAACACTTGTTGTTTCCTGTCCTGATAATTTTGGCCATTCTAACTGGTGTAAGGTGGTATCTCAATGTGGTTTTGATTTGAATCTCCCTCTGGCTAATAATGATGAACATTTTTTCATGTGTCTATTAGCCATTTGTGTATCTTCTTTGGAGAAGTGTCTGTTTATGTCTTTTAACCATGTTTTGACCTAATTTTCTGTCTTGTGTGTGTTGAGTTTGAGGATATCTTTATAGATCTTAGATATCAACCCTTTGTAATGTCATTTGAGAATATTTTCTCCCATTCCATGGGTTGCCTCTTTGGTTTGTTGACTGTTCCTTTGCTGTGCAGAAGCTTTTGATCTTGATGAAGTCCCAAAAGTTCACTTTCACTTTTTTTCCTTTGTCTTTGGAGAGTCTTGAACATCATACTCTTGTATAGGAAAGGAGGTGCCAGGAGATAACAAAATAAAACAAAACAGGAAAACACAAAGAAACTTTCCTTGAATCAAAAAACTAGTTCAGAGTAGAGGAAGGCTACACACAAAATACAGATAATCTTTATACGTTATAACATCCTCATTTCCTGCTATCATGTTCTAAATCAGACTGTGTTAAAACACTCCTTGGAATCTGTGAGGAAAAAATCTGGAAGATAAACACATTCTAATCATAGTGACTTCTTAGAACTCAAATGGCTAAGTATTTTGAAACACAAAATTACCATATCAGAGAGGAACACATTTAAATAGTACTGAGATAACCTGTGACAGATCAATCACTGCCTGGTCCTCCAGTCTTCCATTTGGGAAACAAGGTCATGTTTTCATATATTCTTTCTCTCACATTCAGGTTTTGTGAAAAATGTTTCAAACATGTTAACTAAAAAATTATAAAAATATATAACTTTGAGAAATTTTCTTTTAATATAGGTTCATCATTTATCTTCTTTGTTTTTGAAAAAAGTGCAACTAATATGTAGACACTGCAAAATTAACCTTGACTTTATTACATTAATTGCAATATATCATTCTGATGGCAAGACCAAGGTAACCAGGCTTCTAAAAATCCAGCAACCTCTTCCTTTGGGTGTGGTCCCTGGACCACATTTTTTTCATCTAGAAATTGGAGATAAGAATACTATAAATATATAGTTATTCTGATGATTACAGATAATATTCCAAAAAGCCCAATGTAGCATTTGCCATAGAGCACTTGTTGAATAACTACAACTGTTTTAAATTTTCATTTCTAATACGTTAAATATATGTCTATTTCAGAGCAAACAGTATTACACGTTCCAGTTTCTTTTACCTATGTAAAATACTATCTCTAAGAAAAATCAATTGAAAAACAGATACATAAAATGCATTTATTTCAGATGTTTAATACGAGGCAATAAAATATACTCTATCAATTTTCAATAATGCCTTTGCAATGTGAAATATGTCCGGTGCATACTACATGTGTGAAACAATTTTTCACCTTAGAAGAAGAAATGAATACATCAACTATGTGCCATTATTACTCAGTGTAAAGATAAGGAAGTTTATACTATGGGATTGAAAATTATTTTAAAATTATTTAATGCCAACATTAAGAGGTAATTTAATACCTGTACATACACTTATTTACATAGGTATGTATCACAAACATATTTTGATGTTGCTTGGGTAATAATTAAAATTGTTCTTTAAAGTAGATTTCAAATACACATAGTATAATGAGTGAAATATATGGAAAATATATTAGAAAAACATTATTTTAATCTCTGCTTATTCACTTAACCACAAGGGAAAAAACATTGATTTTATACTTGGTCAAAAAACCTCGTAGGTTTGTTTGTAGCCATAGAATTAGAGAGTAAGCCAGATGGGAGTGACCTTAGAAGTGACGCAGTCCCATTTGTTAGATGTGGTCAGTGAGGCCCAGTGACGTTCAGAGGCTTGGAAAAACTTCAGCAGCCAGTCCGGGGTCAAGCAGGAACTAGTAGCACACCTGACCTCCAACCTGGTTACATCCACCTGCTACTTCTTAGGAGGAAGCCGGGCTGTGTTTTGCCTCCCCTGACATCTGATACAAAAGGGAGCCTGTTGTGTTTTGTTGTGTCTGATAGTTGTTCTTCACAAAGTGCCTGTCAGTGAGAATAATCCCAGACCCTGACTCTATCTGAATCGATCTTCCACATTTCAGCAAATATAGCTTTAAATTATGTCTTGTTGAATGAGAACAATATAATGGCCCTTTCAAGATAAACTGTGATATTCATAGTCATGAGATTCTTAAAATCATCTGCTTTTATTCCCCTTCATTGCCCTTTCTCCATGATCTGGTATAAAGATAGTAATAGAGAAATGTCAGAATTTGTCATTTGTAGAAGATAAAATCTGTTCTTGATTTTCTATATATGTTTTCACAGCCCCAAGGAACCTTGAAGTTCTTCATCTTTACCTGCCTTTTGGCTGTTGCTCTGGCAAAGAATGTAAGCATAAGAAGATACATAATGGTATCCATTCTTACTTAGATACATCAGAGTGGACCTTTAATAACACACAGAATATGGGGCGGGGGCAGCAATGAATTGAGAATCAGGATGTAACCTTTTATCCATGATCATGGATAGTATTGCCCTGTCTTACACAGAATGTGAAGAATGTGTCTTCATAGTAGTGTCGAAGAAGCTACAGTTTTAAGAAGAAAGACATTGATTTTCCTCCATTGTACAATGGATAAATGTTGGAATTTTCTAGAGGAGACTTCTCCATTCCCCAGCATGTCTCTGGAATTATTAGCAGGTCCTACCACTGTAATTTGGAATTCCAAAGTCAACTGTCCATGAAGTGAAAGAATTTCACCATTCTTGATAAAAATAGTCTAGGAACCATGATGGTAAAATGCAAAGCAAAGACATGTGACAGAGGATTGAGTTAGTAGGTCTGGATATAAGGGGTAACTTTGTACATGATTCCCCAAATAACCCAGTGAGGCTATAATAACTTCCATGTCAGAAAACTATAAGTAGATATGTAGATAACACATGGGAAATAGCTTCACAAACACAGATATATATACACTTGTTTATAATAGTATATGTGTCAGTCCATCAGCATTCTTAGCACACTGTTCTCAGGGGAACTGCATACCCATGTCCCTCCCACCCCATCATCTCAGTCTCCCATTAGAGCAGTTTTCCTTGTGGTGCTCAGAGCCTTTGTTATAACACACACCCACATATCTATGAGATACATACAGACAGGCATTTGTACCTTCTTCCATTGTACCCAATTTAAGAATAAACCTAAAGTCAGACCCCATTTCTGATATGAGTAAGTTAAAAAACAATAAAAAGTTTTCAATTATCAATATTGCAGAAATCATTGGCTTGTCTCTTAAAGTCCACTAGACATAACCACACTTTACCTTTCTATTTCCTGAGTAATTGGCCTTAATCATACCTTTTAATGACAAGGTTACTCGATTAAATTTAGGGAGATGTCACTAGCAAGTAATGGATCAACATATTCAAAAGGACTGTGTCACAGTTTTCCTGGGAATTAAAGTATTGTTGTCATTGTTTACTGATGTATTTGGAGCCAATTTTTGAAGGAGGCCCTATTCTACTAGATTTTCTTAAGTAAAAAGAAAAAAAAAATAATGTCTTTGCTCTTAAACAGCAGAGGCAGAGGTTCAACATGGCATTTTAAATAAGCCATAAAAGTTAAATTTGTGTTTGTTTTTGTTATTTATATAGGAGGTGAAGAACCTCTCCTCTGGCAAGGTAAGGCATATTATTATGAAGACAATTCCTGGCACTTAGTTGCACATAATGTGTACTGGGTTAATCATTCTCATTTTTGTGATCAGTAACACTGGAGGAGCCATGAAAAATTTGGAGTGTAATCTTTGCTAAAAATTTGAAGAGAGTAAACCTAACTCTATGCTTCCCCATACACTAAGATTACATTTATGCCCTTTTTCACTGACTTCTCAAATAACAATCCAGTAATTGTGATAGTATCACTGTACTAACAGTGAATACTGTGCATGGGGTGAGTGCTAGGACAGAAATCTCTTTTATCTACTTCTGGAGTATGATACTCAGCACATTGGAATCCATATTAAGTGCTAATTTCTAATTGTTTTCCTGCCCAGGGACACATAACAAGGGCACAAAACTTCTTTAAAGTCACTCAAAGAATTCCCCTGTTCTCCTGTGATGTATTTCCTTTAATAACTAAAGAGACAAAGAAAAGTAAATAACGCAGAGGACTAATAAAATGCTCTTCTCTGCTGTTGGTATTTGAAAAAAAAATTGTAATTGGATTATCACATAGGTAATAAGAGAGTACAGAGTAAGTTACTTAACTAAAATATGATGAGCTATTTATCTAGGGAAAATGAAATTTTATTGAATTCACTCTTTAATTCAGTCAAAGAATAGTATTTTACCTTGAAACACTGTAGAATGAGTGTGACTTGACACTTCCTTCAGAAGGATGAGTAAAAATTTCATAATTAGGGAATAAAAATGCACTATCAATTTCTTTTTCTAAGGAATCAGTCAAAATCTTTGGAGAGTAAGCCATATTCCTTTCATTAAATATATATATATATTTTTTTAAAAGATTTTATTTATTTATTTGATAGATTACAAGTAGGCAGAGAGGCAGACAGAGAGAGAGGAGGAAGTGGGCTCCCTGCTGAGCAGAGAGCCCGATGCGGGGCTCAATCCCAGGATCCCGGGATCATGACCCGAGCCAAAGGCAGAGGCTTTAACCCACTGAGCCACTCAGGCTCCCCTCATTAAATATATTTTAAAGTAAGTTTTCATTTTTGTATGACACTATAAAAACTATGCCTTTTTGCAGGAATATAAGCAGTACAATGATGTGATCTTCCAAACCGGTCAGGTAAAATTTGCTCATTAATGTCTTCTTGCTTGATAAATATGGTACCTTTTTTATCAATTATGTCATCTTCCCTTTTGTTCATATGAGTAGTGTTTTTTTCATCTCTGGGTGTGAAATAGGTGATGTTTTCATTGTTTTAAATGCTGTGAAATCATGTGAAAAGGATTCCAGGAAAACATATTGCATTGCTTTTGTGAGCCAAGTTTTCAGTGTTTCCATTTCTCTACAGTACTCCGTATGTATGTCCATCATCTCCCCTTCTACTTCCTAATTCTGGAGTTTTTTGACCACCATTTTATCATATTAGCATCACTTTCTGCTTACATAGATATTATGGAAAAGTGAGTCTCCCTTGAATCAGGATTTAGATTAGTCTGATTTTGTTTGCTTTCAGGAGGATTCTTGCCCTAAATCCTATTAAGTATAACATCTTGATTTCAAATCTGACTATAATGTGTACTGTAATACTACTTTGAATAAAATTAAAATTTGCTAGATAACAAAATGTATTCAGTATCCAGAATATAAAAAAAGGAAGACAAAAACGCACTTGTCTGAATTTGATGCCTAATTCAACTAAAGAATTTTTATTTATATATGAAACAACATATCCAGTGAGTACTTCTCCAGTTAGTTCCCCTTGGAATAGAGATCTAGAGACCTGTTTGGTTTTTTTTCGTGATTTTCATGAGTAAGTCTAATATTTTATAGTTTCTCAAAATTTACTGCTTTTAATTGAAACTCTCTATAGTCTCTACCCAAGTCACTGATTTGATGGCTTAATTATATAACTTTTAATATAAGTTAAAATAAGTGCATAGTAAAATAAAACCTGAAGAGCATATCTAAAGTAACTACTGATATTCATTATCCCAATTTTTAAAAATAATCCATGCACCACCTCTTTGAATTTTGTCTGTTCACTCATTCATTTAACAAATATTTATGAGAAAGAAATATGCCCACGCATTACCTTTGGCTCTTGAATGCAACAGTGAATACAGCAGCTAAAGTCTGTCCCTCGTGGTGTTGATACTACAGTTTACCAATACTGGCAAATCTGTTACCGACTGGGAACTTTTTATCTACTTCATACAAAACTATAAAAAGAAGATGAAGTGCATTTTTATGTTGCTTTCCATGGAAGTAGGTTCTCTTTTTATGGTCTGTGGAAAAGAGATAAACAAGATGTGGGGACAATATGCCCAATTCCTTTTTATTTAGAAAAGATAAGAAGACACATTAAATGGTCACATACTGTTTTTTCTATGAACTAAAATTAATTGACATTACTTATTGCTAATATTTAATATTAATGGTAACCTATACATTGTCGCTCTCTTAGCAAACCAGAAAATAACTTTTATAATGTTTAAAATTATCACTTCACTTTGCCTATATTAATTTTAACCCCATAAATTTTTTCTTACACTCTTGAAGAAGATACTATTTTTCAAACAGTGGAAACAGCTGGCTCTGTGATTAGTTGGCTAAAGCACCTGTCTCGTAAACAGTGGATAATGTTTATCCTTTTGCATGGTTTACAAGGGTGATTACCAATAATCATTTATAAAGATTGATTCAAATGTTTAATTCAATATATTTTGATACTTCATACTAATGATTAAGTGTAGGTAATTATTATGGAGCATATGTAAAATAACTATTGATATTCCAAAAATAATAGTGAAGATTCCATTTCTTTCTGCACCCAATATTTATAATTACATTATTTTTAATATTTCAGGAATCTTCTAGCAGTTCATCTACTGAGGTAAGATATTATTTATTTATTTTTTAATGGATTTAATTATTTAGAGAGAGAGAGTACAAGCAGGGGAAGAGACAGCAGGAGAGAAACTTCAAGTAGACTCCCTCCTGAGCAGGGACCACTCCCCCAACCACATGACCCATGAGAACATGACTTGAGACAAAATCAAGAGTTGGACACTCAATTGACTGAGCCACCTGAGTATCCCTATGCTACTTATTTTGAAGTCAATGAACTACCTCCGGAAATAGCTATTTCCCATAAGTGCTACAGAGTAGTTTGATAATTCTTAGCAAATCTACATCTAAATATTCAAAAAATGTAATAGGAAAACAATACTCATTCTGAAAATTTTTAAGTGGCTGAAATTGACAATCTTATATGAAGCCTTATTCACTCTATCCTGTTCTTTCTGAAAATCTGGATGTG